>NC_134335.1:1543435-1851122 GCF_964195595.1 Calonectris borealis | reverse complement strand
TTTTAGGTGCCCATTGATGTTGGTGAAAATCACTGCAGCTTTAATTCCTGCTTTGGAAACTTCTGGTTTGGGTATAGGCTTCTTATTGGATTGACCCAAGCAGAACAGAAGCAATTTAGGATTAGTGGACATGTTTTTCTTTCCCATCAAATGACTCTTGGATAAGAAATGTTTATTATTTTACTTCTCTGGTCTGCATTGTCTTCATGCTTCTTGCAGACTGTACTAGCTGCTTTTCCCTGTGACTTCTGGGGAGGGGAGAGTCATCTGGCACATGTTCATAGGATTTCACTGTGGAATACAGAAATGCTTTGTGGCTCAAAATAAACCCATCCATGGCTCTTGACACTGGAAGAAAGCTTTCCAGACCCCTATGGTCTTCATTACAGCAAAGAAAGCAGTTGTTAGTGGCAGGAGAAGTTTATTCAGGAGATTGCTATTTCTGCAATTTCAGAGTTGTGCAGCTGTGTAGGGGGGACTTGATAATATCCTAGCCAGGGGCCCCATCTGTTTCTGATAAAACACATAGGGGAAAAAAAATGCAAAAATGGCAGGCAGGAGCAGTTGTGTAGTGCAGATTGGGAGGCGAGTCGCAGCAGTTGTCTGCTGCCAGTTTCCCCTCCCTCCCTTTCTGTATCTTCATAATGAGAAGTGAGCATCTAAGGAGGGATGAGAGATACCACACTCTTCCCTCTCCCTTTCTTTTTTCTACTGAGAATAAGGATTGTTATTTATGCCCTGAACGCTGTCTGAAAAATGAGCTGTAGGGAAGTACATTGCATAGCTGCAGTCCTTGGAAACCAGCAGCAATAGATCTCTTTAAGCCCATGCAACATTCAGTGCAGTACCCTCCAGCACAGGTTCAATCCTGTTTCTACAGATGAAACGTGTAGGTTATTGTTTGCTGCTGAACTTCTTGAAATGCCTGGTTATAAGGTATACCCAGGCAGATCAGGTGGGAGTTTTAATGGAACATTTTTCACCTCTACAGAAGTTCAAAAATGAAGTGGTATAATTTAAGGCATAAGATAATGAGATTATTTTAGGACGAATTTGAAACTCATTTGCCTTGCTTTCATATGAAGGTCACAGACTGGAGGCAGCAGTGTACCAGCTATAACTTATTTTTTCAATTTTTCTAGTTTTGTAACACAAAATTCATAATATAACTGTGATTAATTGTAGTGGAACCAATCACAAATGGGATGAGAGGCAGTTGAGCCAGAAAGTTTGTGGACCCCAATATCTTACATTCAAATTTTTAAGGCATTCTGATGGAATTGGGCGTCTCAAACCTGTTGCTTTCAGTGGGAGCAAATTAGCATTACTTTTCCATTATACTGAATTAACTTTGATGTCAGTTCTTCCTTCCACATGAAGGTATCCTGAGACAGTGGAAAAGGGGAACGTAAGGTCCTTCTTTGCCCTTCCATGGATTAACCTTCTGTTGTCTCACCAAATCAAACCCCTATCTGAATTATAGTGGAAAGTATGCTTGTCCTTGACTGCAGTGATAATGCCTTGATGTGTGTTTGTAATGGATGGTATGTGTTTATACTTGGACTCCTAGGAGATGGATGCTTTCAAGTCTGTTACCATCCTGAGCTTTGGTTTTTTGCTTAGAAATGCATGCCGTGCAAGGATTAGGATCTTAGTATATGAAGTGTTATGTGAACATACGATAAAAATAACAGCTGATGCTTTTGGAGAACTTAATTTCTGTCGGAGCAAAAGAGGGCAGGGTTGGAATGGATTGAGAAGAAGTAAAAAGAGGATAAGGAATGGAATGGGTGGAAACAGCCTGAAAGTTGAGGAGACTCTTGATGTTTCCTCATTCTAGAGTGCAGAAAGGCATTCCAGCCAGCCATGTACCTTTCCCCAAATGACTGGCAGTCCAAATGAAATACTGGTGACGTTGGCATATTGCCATTTTGGAAAACAAGTAGGCTTCTGCTCATTTCATCACCAGTGAACTTGTGATCTAGAATCCAAGGTTTCATTAGGTAAATGAATAGGGCTGAATGGTAAATGAATTCATTAGGTAAATGAATAGGTAAATAATAGGCAGAACTTAACTTTGGGAGCAGAGAGTACTTCAGAAGTGCTCCAATGTCCTTTCAGTAGAAGGAGCAGGTCTTGTGCCAGATTGAAATTTACAGGTGTAATTGGATGAAACCCTGATGCACAGAGGTGAAAGCAGCTGCTGCTGGTTGCATGGCAGTAACATTGAATGAAACCCAGGAGTCCACCCAAGTAATAACTGCCTATGCTTTAAGTGCTGTACAGCTTTACACCATGCAGATACTTAAGGAAATGCTTTACTGTCTTTACTTACAGTATGTGTCAGATCAACTCTGATCCTAGTTTGCAAGGACTTGGAAGTGTGATGATATAATCGTGAATGAGATCCCTTTGTCACACAGACAGCAAGTCAGTCCAGCTGCAGTGTATGTATGTTATGAATGGCTGACTTGTAGGCACGAGGCAATTAGGTTTACGTTCGTTGAAATAAGGGCGGTTTCTTTTTCTGTCATGCAGTATCTGAATGGCATAATCTGTGAGCAGGTGGCTTCTGTGTGCAAAATGAAATGGAAGCAAGGCTGCTATTGTCAGAGTGATTTATGACATGTTACTCAGGTGTCTCAGTGTCTGAAGGAATTAGGGATGTGCTTGAGAAACAGCTGGCTGAGGCACCATCCACACAAAAAAAAGAGCAGTGCTGGAAAGCAGAAGCAGCCATTTGTGAAACTGATTTTAAGTGTTCCCCTCTCAGATGAAATGTTTGCTTGTTCTGATAATCAAGGAGATGTGCAGCTTTGCATTTATTGTTTCCCTACCCCCCTTGGCTCAGAAGTACACAGGTAATTGCTGATTGCAGCCTAGGAACCAAATTACTGTACCTTTGTACATTAGATCCAGACTAGCCACAACTAATAAGGTTGTTGCTGAACTAAGCCATTCCTGACAGATTTTGACTTTCCTTTTTCTTAGGTAAGCGTAGTGGTCCTTTCTGACCGTAAAAATCTATGGGCTTAGGAGGAAAAAACCCTATCTACATATAATCTTTCTAGGTGTAATCCAGGAAATTGGCATGAGTCCTAGTTTTTATGGGCAGTGACAAAGGATTGTTTCATGTGCTTGGTGGGCAAGAGATGAGGGGAGGATGTCTGAATACAGAATAGCAAATTGTGGTGCTAAGCTGGATGAGTTGAATTCTGATCCGTTGATTGGGAACACTCCTAATCAACATTCCATGCTCTTGAGGCAAATGTTACTATGGCTCTTTGTTTCAGTAGGGTTTGTGGAGCTTGCAACATCCTCTCAATTGGAACAGGACACACATTGTGATGCTAGGGACTTATTTTAAAACAGAAAGGTCCAGACACATCTAAAATTTTGGGAAATTTTGGCTTCTTTGATCGTGAGGAGGTTCACACGGCACTGGGCCTGCTGGCGACAGACGGAGTTCAGCTGTCTCATAGGGGGTAAAGGATTCTCGCTTATGAGTTGGTGGGCCCAACTCATAAGTTGGCTCTCATCGAGAGGGCTTTAATCTAGGTTCGAAGGGGGAAGGGGATAAAACCAGACTCACTAGAGAAGAGCCTAGGAGTGGCACGTTAATGTTGGGGGAGAAATCGGTAGCCCAGCTCAAATGCATCTACACCAATGCACGCAGCATGGGCGGCAAACAGGAGGAGCTGGAAGCCATTGTGCAGCGGGATAGCTATGACTTAGTCGCCATCACGGAAACATGGTGGGATGACTCTCATGACTGGAGTGCTGCAATGGATGGCTATAAGCTCTTCAGAAGGGACAGGCGAGGAAGGAGAGGCAGTGGGGTAGCCCTGTATGTTAGGGAGTGCTTCGACTGTCTAGAGCTCAATGATAGTGATGATAAGGTCGAGTGCTTGTGGGTAAGGATGAGGGGGAAGGCCAGCAAGGCAGATATCCGGCTGGGAGTCCGTTATAGACCACCTAACCAGGATGAGGAGGCAGACGAAATATTCTACCAGAGGTTGGCAGAAGTCTCACAGTCACTAGCCCTTGTTCTCGTGGGGGACTTCAACTTTGCGGATGTCTGCTGGAAATACAGCAAGGCAGAGAGGAAACAGTCGAGGAGGTTCCTGGAGTGTGTGGAAGATAACTTCCTGGCACAGCTGGTAAGCGAGCCCACTAGGGGAGGTGCCTCACTTGATCTGCTGTTCACAAACAGAGAAGGGCTGGTGGGAGATGTGGTGGTCGGAGGCCGGCTTGGGCTTAGCGACCATGAAATGATAGAATTCTCGATATTTGGGGAAGTAAGGAGGGGGGCCAGCAAAACCACTACCATGGACTTCTGGAGGGCGGACTTTGGCCTCCTCAGGACACTGGTCGAGAGAGTCCCTTGGGAGACAGTCCTGAAAGGCAAAGGGGTCCAGGAAGGCTGGACGTTCTTCAAGAAGGAAGTCTTAAAGGCGCAGGAGCAGGCTGTAAGAAGAACGGACAGGAAGATGACGGGCCTGGCTGAACGGGGAGCTCTGGCTGGGACTCAGGAAAAAAAGGAGAGTTTACCACCTTTGGAAGAAGGGGCAGGCAACTCAAGAAGAGTACAGGGATCTCATTAGGTCATGCAGAGAGGCAATTGGAAAGGCAAAAGCTAGAACTCAACCTGGCCACTGTCATAAGGGACAACAAAAAATGCTTTTACAAGTGTATTAATGACAAAAAGAGAGCCAAGGAGAATCTCCATCCTTTATTGGATGCAGGGGGGAACATTGCCACCGAGGATGAGGATAAGGCTGAGGTACTTAACGCCTCCTTTGCCTCAGTCTTTAATAGTCAGAGCAGTTATCCTCAGGGGGTACTCAACCCCCTGTCCCTGAAGACAGGGATGGCAAGCAGGATAAACCCCCCATAATCCAAGAGGAAGCAGTTAACGACCTGCTACGCCACCTGGACGCTCACAAGTCTATGGGGCCGGATGGGATCCACCCAAGGGTACTGAGGGAGCTGGCGGAGGAGCTTGCCAAGCCACTCTCATTTACCAGCAGTCCTGGTTAACTGAGGAGGTCCCGGACGACTGGAGGCTTGCCAATGTGACGCCCATCTACAAGAAGGGCCGGAAGGAGGATCCGGGGAACTACAGGCCAGTCAGCCTGACCTCAGTGCCAGGGAAGATTATGGAGCGGTTCGTTTTGAGGGCACTCACGAGCCATGTCCGGGACAACCAGCCAGCACGGGGTCATGGAAGGCAGGTCCTGCTTAACCAACCTGATCTCCTTCTATGACCAGGTGACCCGCTAATGGATGAGTGAAAGGCTGTGGATGTGGTCTACCTGGACTTCAGTAAAGCCTTTGACACTGCCTCCCACAGCATTCTCCTCGAGAAGCTGGCGGCTCACGGCTTAGACTGATGTACTCTTCGCCTGGGTGAAAAACTGGCTGGACGGCCGAGCCCAGAGAGTTGTGGTGAATGGAGTTAAATCCAGTTGGCGGCCGGTCACGAGCAGTGTGCCCCAGGGTTCAGTTTTGGGGCCGGTCCTGTTCAATATCTTTATCAATGATCTGGACGAGGGGATCGAGTGCTCCCTCAGTAAGTTTGCAGATGACACCAAGTTGGGCGGGAGTGTTGATCTGCTCGAGGGTAGGAGGGCTCTGCAGAGGGACCTGGACAGGCTGGATCGATGGGCCGAGGCCAACTGCATGAGGTTCAACAAGGCCAAGTGCCAGGTCCTGCACTTCGTCCACAACAACCCCAGGCAACGCTACAGGCTTGGGGAAGAGTGGCTGGAAAGCTGCCTGGAGGAAAAGGACCTGGGGGTGCTGGTTGACAGCCGGCTGAACATGAGCCGGCAGTGTGCCCAGGTGGCCAAGGCGGCCAACGGCATCCTGGCCTGTATCAGAAATAGTGTGGCCAACAGGAGTAGGGCAGTGATCGTGCCCCTGTACTTGGCACTGGTGAGGCCGCACCTCGAATCCTGTGTTCAGTTTTGGGCCCCTCGCTACAAGAAGGACATGGAGGTGCTGGAGCGTGTCCAGAGGAGGGCAACGAAGCTGGTGAAGGGCCTGGAGAACAAGTCTGATGGGGAGCGGCTGAGGGAGCTGGGGGTGTTTAGCCTGGAGAAGAGGAGGCTGAGGGGAGACCTCATCGCGCTCTACAACTACCTGAAAGGAGGTTGTAGCGAGGTGGGTGTTGGTCTCTTCTCCCAAGTAACTAGCGATAGGACGAGAGGAAATGGCCTCAAGTTGCGCCAAGGGAGGTTTAGATTGGGCATTAGGAGAAATTTCTTTACTGAAAGAGTGGTCAGGCCTTGGAACAGGCTGCCCAGGGAAGTGGTGGAGTCACCATCCCTGGAAGTATTTAGAAGACGTGTAGATGAGGCGCTTAGGGACATGGTGTAGTGGGCATGGTGGTGTTGGGTTGATGGTTGGACTCGATGATCTTAGAGGTCTTTTCCAACCTTAATGATTCTATGATTCTGTGATTCTATGAAATAGCGTTACTTGCAAGCTCTAAGTGCATCACGCAGCTGCAACACTAGATAAGAGGGGTGAGAGACATTTATTATAGCTTAAAAGCTTTGTGGAAGGAGCTAGTCACCTCCAGCACATGTTATTGGGGTGGGTTGCAGCTGATTTTTTTTTTTTTTTTTGATACTGTCTCAGTAACAGAATGAATGGGGACTTGCCATGGGGAACGTTCAGTTCTCCTCATTTGTTGCCACAGAAGAACTACTGGGGCATTGCTCATCCCGTCAAGATTTTCTTCTACAATCTAGATCTGCGCTTTCTGCTTTCTAGCTCCTCTCTGGCCTTACCTTGTCCCACAGTTTTCCCTAGCCTTATTATGCTTTCAGTTCTAGCAATGTCCAGTTCTAGCAATGTCCAGTTCTAGCAATGTCTAGCTCGTGTCTGTCGCAGCAGTCCACACAGCAGGCTCTGCTGTGCCATCGGTTACATGCTCCCTCTCGTGGCTTATTCAGGGTGGTGCTGCGTGAGACAGATAACACTTCTCGTTCTGTAGCAGTGCTGAAAGAGGAGTCATCCAGGCAGTCAGTCAGTGACGCAGAGTTTTCATCGCACAGTGGCAGCCCACTGATTAGCACACTGCATGTCAGTAGTGGATGAGCTTTAGTAGATGTAATTGTATACTACTGATAGAGATTTTTTGTTTGTTTTAAAATGCAAAACAAGTAAGTAATTGCATTTACCTTTTACTGTTCATTCAAACGAATAAACTAAGTAGATTTTTTTTTTTTTCCCTTAATTTCTCCTTGGATGGAAAATGTTTAAATAATTTCTTTGGTTTCTGCTAAAATAATTTCTGGTGCCCACAATGAAATGCATTTTATATTCTGTATGTTTCTGAAAACTTTTCTGAAGAGATTGTTGTTTGGTCCTTACCAATGTATTGTAGGCATACAGTGGAGACACTCTCCTTTCAGTGATTCTCGGTGAGAGGCAGCTGCTGCACTACCTGCCCAGTTAACCTTACGCGTAGTAGAGAACTGAGTAAAATAGATTCTCTGTAGAGATGTCAGCCATTGCTGCTTAGACCTGGAAATTTATAATGATGATAATACTTCTAATCAGAACAATAAAAGATGTGGACTGTGGACTGCGCTCCCTTTTGCTCTTGGTTCAGATAGCTTGCTTTCCATGTTTAAAAACAGCCAACTACTAGGTCGTAGCCCTATGAGCTGTGCCTTATTAGTGTGCTACTCTGCACATGTGCTGGGTGAAATGTGCAAGCTGTAGTTAACCAGTCTTTACAACCTTCTCCAAAGATTATGTTTGTTCTCAATTATTCTTACAGTATTTATTTGGTTGCTTAGCAAACTGAGAAGCCCCAATATGTGTGAGTGACTGACAACACTGAGATTTTATACCTTCATCTGATGCAGTTATTTTAGTTGTCTTGCTGATGACTTGCTCTGCTGGATGAATCATTGGCCTGTCTTGATAGGGCAGTTTGTTTATAGCCAAGTTTTCTCAGGAAAAAGGTGGGTTGGGGTGCTTAATGGAATAGTGATTAATGCACAGCAAGAAATGCATGTCCATCTGCACTCAGGAATGTATTTGTCATATCCAGGTTTGTTTGTTGGTTTGTTGGGTTTTTTTCCCTCCCCCAGTCATGGGATTGGTTTAGACAGGTGCATATTCATTGGTTTTGTGGAAGCTGGAATGGAATGAATGTCATCTGCCTGTGTCCTGTGCAGCTGGAATTGCTGAGATCTGTCTTGCTCCCTTTTGGATTCCAAAGCAGTGACCATGAAAACTCACTTGGCATCCTGGTTAAATTAGCATGGCAGAGCCCATACTTAGCTCTTGTTGCTACCTGAAAGATGGATGTGGAGATTGAAGTGTAGGACTGTGTGAATATTTAGGGAATGTAAGAGAAAATAATGAAGAATATCCTCATGTGAGGATAAGCTGAATTTTTTTAATCCCTTGTCATTGTGAAATACAGATAAAAGGAGTAAGTTTAGTGGACCTCAGTAGGAGATGGCACTTACAGACCTGTCAGCCCTGTCAGAAGCAGCTTACAAGTGATAAACGTTGTTGATAGAAGCCTTTGGACCTGAACTCTATTTTTTGGGGGATGAGAATAGGACCTTGCAAATAACCAAAGGAGTGTAGATATTGAAGAACATGCCTTTTCCATTTCCAGACGTTAGTGTTCCAGTTTTATACATGGCCTTAAGCACATCCAGAACCTTTTACCAAGGCTAGTCTTCATACTGCCTGTCTTCACATATATGCTGACCAGAGCCTGACTACATTTTACTTACCGGCAACATTGTGTTGTACCAGTGTTTTGTAGTGTACTATTCAAGTTCCTTTTTAAGTAAATGGTCTCAAGGACTAGAATTGCAACACCCCGGGGAAGATGGTGCTTACAGTATTTAATCTTCATGTGTGGTACTTGGTTTGCATTCGTCCGAGTCTCTGACAAATATATCTGTCTTAGCTTTTAATAGAAGGCAAGTCTTTAACTATTAACTTTAAAATAGGCTTACTCCTGTTTGGTTTAACTTGGCTAAAAAAGCTTCATGGAGAGCAGAATTAAGGTTTTTGATGTTTCCCCATTTCATCTCCAACAATTAGCACAAAAAACTTAGGTGTAGAATATAGCAATTAGTGTAGGATCCTTAGCAGAGAACTCTAGCATGGCTTTTTCTGGTATTACAGTGGTGCAGGGCAGTCCTTTGGGCAAGATTTTTGTCCATCCTTTGCAGCTAACATCTAGCAAGGTTATTTGTTTATGTGGTAGATCAAAAGGCCTTCTAGTGCTAGATATAGACTATGGTGAAATAATAGCTCCTACACAAAGATTTCCCATGTTTGTTTTAGTTATTTATCTCACATTGTTTCAGTGATAGAGTAATTGCTTCCATGTATTTAGCTATCCTTGCAACTCCCTCCATGAGATGGGTCCCTTCTCTCTTTGTACTGTTCACTGGAAACATCCATGGGGGTGTGTAGGTCATATGACATAGTTTCTGGGTGGGAAGTTGAAACTGCTTGGACCCTAAGACCTGGCCTTATTGCAGGGAGGGCTCGGTTAGCTGTCCAGACATGCTAACTACTGCTGTTGTGGCTTTCAAAGCAGATTGGTAATGGGAATTATTGATCACCCCTGCAACTTTATTGTATCCATTAAGCTTTTACATAGTACATCATCCTCAAAGCTTTGTGAGAGACTATTACACCCTTCATCCCTATAGTCTCTGGAAGGCTCTTTTTGCACCTTCCTGCTCAGCTGTTTCTCAGTCTGAAATGAATGCAAGGATCGGATGGGTAGAAAATGACCTGTGTTAATTTTTGACTCATGTTGCTAGTGATTATTTGCATAGCTGTGGATGTGGGTAAGGTTAGGAAATGTAGTACTGGGACTTTGGCTGTAAAAACAAATATTGGTTCTTGGTGATAGAGGTAAAAGGCAGGATAGTGTATCTGGGAGATTCAGACACTTGCACATCTCCCTCTTCCCTGGGGACTTTTTATAGTAAAGAGCAATTACCAATGATAACAAAGATTCCAAAAGGGTTTTTAGTGGTACATTATCTTTTGCTATTTTTAATCATGGCAATAAAATAATACTTAGATTTATTCTTTCAGCAAGCCTCTACATTAATGACTTTGTGTGTGGTTTTTTTTTCAGTTTGAGGACATTTTCGTTCCTCTTGAACTCTCAGAGGACACTTGTCTTATTCCTCTGCATTTTCTGTTCTGCTGTTACGTATTACGTAACAGTGGTGTTTTCCTTATGTTGTTATTTCATGCCCTGGAAAGTAGAAGGGGGTGTGGAAGGAAAGGTATTCAGCAGGAATCCTCAGGTGGCCCAGAGGTCTTTGCCCTCGCGGATCACTGTGGCCAGCTTGGGCAGACCACTCCAGCTGAGCATTCTTCTTCAGCCCTCCCCTCCCTGCTTTTTTTCAGTGTGTAGTTCCTACGCTACAGTTGCAATAAACATTGTAAGTAGTAGCAACATGTGGTAAACCTAACTACATGAGCCCTGATAGCTGCTGTGTGCAAGGTACGTGTGATACAGAGATACAGAGAAAGACTGTCCCCAGTTACATTGTAGACAAGCAAGACAAGCTAAGAAAAAGGCAATACAGTCCCCTTGTTACAGTCAGAGAATTGAAACAGATTGAAAGTGAGATGGTGAAGTCTGTATTGCACTGACGTCTGATTGATTTCAGTAAGATGTGGTGAAGAGTTAATTTGGATGTGAGTGAGTGGCTCGGAGATGCACATGCAGAGATAGGAAAGCATTAGAATAGAGGTTTGGTGTGCTCCCCAGTATGTTGACAGTGGATCCATCCTAGGACTGCAAGGTGAGTAACTTGTTACTATACACCCAAATAACTGCTGTGCTGAATGGTTAGCTAATAATTCTGCACTCAGTGCTAGTCAGAAATAACTTTCTTCTGTCTCTTTCATCTCTGGTTACAAAATACAAGGTGAATAGTCAATTTATGCTATCGCCTACAGAACTCTCTTTTCTTAAAGGCTGATGGCATTTGGCTGGTCACTGCCCTGCCAAAAGGCATTAGCAGATCATAGGTATGATTGCTGGTTATGCCAAGTTTTGAAGAAAGAGTAAGTTGAGAGAATTTGCTTTCTAAGGCTAATACAGGAGTTGACCTTGGTAGGAGAAGTAATATTAAATATCACATAAACAAAAATGAATTCTTCACTTGGGATTCGTTTGGTTGGTATTTTATTCCTTGAGCTGGCTGAGCAGACAGGACGTAGGTTCTGTTAAAAATTCTTCTAACTAAATGTCAATAGGTTCAAAGTGTCATCTCTATCTGCCCTACAGAAAACCTGCTATAAAGCACTATCTTAACACATTAGTGATAAACAGTATTTTATTCATGTCAGCATTGAAGTTTTACAGTCTAACAGCATCTTGCTTGTGTTCTGTATTCCAGGAATGGTTGCATTAATATTCCTTCTCGTTTTTTATGACAAAAAGCATAGCTCTAACAGAGCAAGGAGGGATAGTTGAAGTAGGAAACCGTTATGTTAAGAGAAACATTTTAATTTACTGTTCCGGCTTTAAGGCTTAGTTAGATCCTCAGGTTTCACAGAAGAATTGAATTGGAAGTGGTCTTTCAGTTGTCTGAAGTTGTTAACATTCATTAGTCAAATCAAGTCAACATCTTGATTTGTTGTTTTTTCTTTTTTTTTTTTAAAGAACAAGAAAAAAAGATATATCTGTATTCAACAATTATCTCTAGATTTTGGAACTTTTAGACCTCTTAGCAAAAGTTATGCCAGTGAGTGCTTGATAGAATTAAGGAAATTAATATATACAAGGGAGCTTTAGAAGACATATAAATGCTAAGGCTTCAGGCTATGCCCAGCCGTTAGTAAATAGGGGTCAGGTGGAGTCTGTCCCTGGATATACATTATTGTAAGGATTAACCTTGCCTACTTCTATTTCAAAAGCTGGTACTGACTATCATTCAAGACCAGCTATTGCACCTGACTCATCCATATTCGGTAGAGCACAAGGGCCACAATTATGGACTAGAGTACTGTTGTGCTAAGTGCTCTTTAAATCACAAACAAAACAACAGTCCTACCCTAAAGAGTTTCGCTGCAATTCTAGTCTGTATAATCCCTTGTGACAGTTCCTATTTTCCTATTTAGGGAACACATCTCAATAAAAAGATCTGATTTTTTTTAAAGTGCAGGGCAGGCACCAAACATCTCTTGACATTAGGTGTTCAGTGCTGAATATCGGGCCACTTTGTAAATCTAAACAAGGATTTGGGGTTTGAGATTTTTCATGGAGCCTGAAGGAGAAAAGCTTCTTTAGAGAAATCCTGCCTATGACCCTTGATTTAAGCCCCAATATTCTGAAAATTGTGGTTACCACTCCGGTCTATTAGCTCTTTACGTTTCATTATATTACCACTAATTTCAAGCTTTTGCTGTCAGACTGGGCAGCAATTATAGCTGAGAGCCAACTGAATTTTCACCAGTTACTGAAAGGTATATGGTAACTGTTCTTGTTTTTCCTGCATGCGAGACATAGCTTTTTTAAAAAGCAAATGTTGTATCTTATAAAAGCTCAGGGCTGGATTCTCACTGTCTTTATTCAGATGGAGTAATCAGCCACTAAACAAAACTGTAAGCTAGCTTCATTAAGAACACCACAAGCCTCTCGCATTATTGCAGTAATCAAGACACTTACAGACTTGCTTCTCCTGATGATTTTACTACGCTGAGGAGATGAAGTTTAAGCAAGGCAGAGCCATTCCGTGGTCAAAATCAATGAAGAAGGAGCGTAAGTAACTGACATTACTATAGGAGCAAACTCTGCATCCTAGAAAAGACTTGGAGTGGTGCAGGGAATAACAGTAGCCTGCTTCAGAGAGGAAAATGGGCAGAGAAGCGTACTGGTGTTGTGCGGGAGTCTTCTGCAGAACACAGAGGGACTTCATTGCTTGTGACAGGCAGTGAACTTCACAGGCCAAATTGTTCAGATATTACCTTCCTGTGAAGAGAGGTTCTGGAGGAGACAGAGTGAGAGAGAACAAAAAACGTGAATGCAGCTGAGTGCAAAGCTGGAAGAAAATAAAAGTGATGGATTAATGTGTGTGGCTTGACCAGGCTGACTTTGCTTCCGTAGGATTATAGATTTGCGCTTACATTTTGTTTGGTAACTTTGGTATAGTTGTAGTGGTTTTAGCACAGATTAGATAGTCCTGTTTTATAAAGCCTTTATGGTTTTAATACAAGGCTGCCTCTTTGTAATCTTGGTGATTAGCTATGGCTTAGGCTGAGTTCTCATAATTTACAACCTTCACCTGTTATTTTCCTTCCCATCAAAACTGCTATAGTAGAGAGTTCATTTTTTATGGGTTATTTTATGCATGCAGTATAAGTTGTACATGCTGAACACTTGATGCCTGAAGCCACTAATCTGACTTAAGTCATTCTAACTCCACCCAGAGAGACCAATGTGCTGAGGAGATGTAAATCAGAGTACAGTACTAAATGAATAAAGGTAACCGACTTGTATGCGTATTTGTGCTGAATGTGTTAGGATCTGTATATAGAGGAGTTGCACAGTAGGGTCAGAAGATGAATCTGTATGTGTGTGAGACTTCTTTATTTTGGGTTTGTTTTTTTTTTTTCAGAGGGCTGTAACAAAAGCAGTGTCACGTGAAGCACTCGGCAACAACAGCAGGAGTCTAGCTCCCATTATGCTGTATTTTACTGCACAGGGAGAGGTGTGAAAATCTAGTTGCATTTAGAGTGCACTGAAGGTTCTCTTGATGCTTATGTGGAGTAAATTACCAGAGGGGACAAGAGGATACAGGATGAGAGAATCAGGCCATATCATTAAAATCTCTTGGTTCAAGGGCTCTGTTTGGACACCTGTCTGCCTGGAATACGTTTGTCTGTCTTTAAGCATTTGAGTCTAGCAAATCTTGGATACACCTGATTATGGCAGTAATCTGAAAGCTGCTCAGCAGGAGCTCTGCAAACTCAGCGAAGACTTGGCTGAGAAGCCGAGCAACACCTTTGAGTCAGCAGGATTTTCCTTTACATGGAGTATGGAGGTGGTGTGTGGGATAGCTGTAGCTTTGCTTAGGAGCTGCCTGTGGACTTTCACTCCCTCCCTTTCTTCCTCTTGGACACACAGTTTAATACAGTTTAAGGTATTAAGCAGGGCCTGTAGTGACAGGACAAGGGGTAATGGTTTTAAACGAAAAGAAGGTAGATTCAGACTAGATACAAGGACGAAATTTTTTATGATGAGGGTAGTAAAACACTGGAACAGGTTGCCCAGAGAGGTAATAGTTGCCCCATCCCTGGAAACATTCAAGGTCAGACTGGACAGGTCTTTGAGCAACCTGATCTAGTTGAAGATGTCCCTGCACCTTGCAGGGGGGTTGGACTAGATGGCGTTTAAAGGTCCCTTCCAACCTAAACCATTCTATAATTCTATGATATTTGTTTTATCTATTTTCTTTGTCACAGAAGCTATGAACAGCCAGACCTCCAGCCCTCAGGCTTTTCTGTTTTTATCTCTTTATACATACAGCAGATAGTTTGTGTTTGAGAAGAGATGATTGTGTAGCGCAAAGGGTGTGTTTTCTAGGGAAAAAATGCAGGCTAGGGTCTCAACAGTAACAGCTGTGTTGGAGTCCAGTTTCTCTTATAGGGACTGTTCCTCAGAATACAAACACTGTGGAGATGCCAGCTCACAGCTGTCACAGCATGAGCATTTCCTCTGATGGTGACACAGATAACAGCCAGTGTAATTGTCCTTGGCCTAAATCTTCTTTTCTTTCCTGTATTTGGGCTGAGAGTAGTGAAAGTAAGTGATTTTTAAACTAAAAATGCTTTGCACTTGTGACGTTGTATGGCTGTGCATGTGCTTCCATGCTCCAATGTTAATTTGAGTGGCCTCTGGCTATACTAGCTCTTTAATTCTGATGGCCTCTGGGAAGCAGAAGGGTAACTGGAGTTCAGCGTATTCCAGGCATGATCCTGCTGTTAAATCTGGCGTCTTCATACCAGTATTACAGAAAGCAAGAAAGACTCCTGATAGGGGTACAAGGAAGGATTATCTCTGCACAGTCTATCCTTCAAATATCAGAAGGACATGGGAGAGTTCTAGCCTTAGAATTTTGGACTGTGTTTTTGTTTTATACTTGTTACAGAGACACATTCTCTTATAATGGAGGAGATGGATCTTGCCATCAGCCTATCTACGTGTATACAGAAAGAAATTGTTCAGAATGTTACTTTGAACTGTTTAAACTCGTTTTTTTTTTTCTTCCTATAGTGTTCCACATCCTCCCCCAATAAAAAAGTAAACAGACTACCTGGTTCTTAACCAGCCAACTCTGAAACATTTTCATTCCGTCTTTCTTCTTCAAGGAGCAGTTTTAAATGCAAATCACTCATGTCCCAGATCCTGGAGTTAATCTGTATACAGTGTTTTGTTGTGACACAGCTTGTCTATTTTGGGATAGAAACCTTAAATCATGTGCTATCAAGGAAATAAAGCTATAGTTTCTCGATGCTATAGGTAATTTCAAGAGATTAATTTAGTCCTATTTGTAAGCCATTGAGTAAGATTCATGCTAGAGATGGTGTCATTTACTAGTAGAAATCCATTTTCTCGGACCAGGTTTGACGTGTCTCTGGTTCCACTATTTGATAATTGGTGACCATTACCTGCTATTGGCATTCATATAAGATTAGATGGTGTGTATCTGAGTTCATGATAGTTTAAAAAAAAAAAAAAATTAGTACTAAAGGTAAGAGACTTTATTCCTGCCCATTGCTCATGTAACGTTACTAAGTCTGGGGATGGGTTACTGAAGAAGATGGAATGTGAGATGAAGAGCTCTGCTTTAATCCCACCTGATTTAGTGCTTACAGCACAGAGAAGGCATTAAAAATTGAAGAGGCTGTTTGGCCCAGTAATGAATAGACACAAAAAAACCCCCAATCTCTTTCATTCCCAAAGCTGATGTTATTGCAAGGAGTGCCTTGCCTGTAGTGACCAAGAGAGGTTCAGTCCTGAACTCTGCCAGTTCTTTTAATTTTTGAAGCACAAATGTTCAAATGTTCAGCTAAAGTGTTCTTTGTCTGACTTGCATAACTTACGAGTTGCAGAGATTCAGAAGAGAAATATAACGAGACTGCAGGCAAGGATTGTAGATACCCAAGGAGAACAGTGTCAGCATTCACTCAAATTAACTGGCTGATGAGGCTAACTATAACCCCCTTAACAGATGTAATTGTCCCAGTAAAAATTATACTAGATGTCGTATGTTTTTAAAGCTGAGGTAACTGGAAAAGACTCCAAGCTACCCAGAGTTGTGCCCTGTCATTAAACATGAATTAAGTTTCTTCTGTTTGCTGTGGTGAATTCTTGCTAGGTTTCCAGGAGACTTCCCAGAGGACAATAGATGAAGCATTTTCTTGCCTGGTGGCAATTTAGTTACAGTTTATCCTGTCAGTCACAGCTGATGCTATAAGACATTTAGATGCACTGGGGGGGTGGGGGACAGGTTTTGTTGGGTTTATACTCTTTTTGTTTCTTTCCTGGGATCACCCCTTTTTGAGCTTCTTAGCTGTAAATGATGTCTAAATTTGAGTTTGTGTAAACTATTCCTCTTCTATATGTTTTAGTGCCTGAATGAGGAGGGCCACTAATTTATTGCCTGTAACTTGACATCAGTCTGACAACTACATAGTTAAAATAGTAATGCAGCAGCAGAGAGAAAAGGCAGTAAACAAGCTCATTTCACTATTGCCTGAAAGCATTTTTCGTTCCTGTGCTTGTTGAGCAAATAGGCCAGCGTATTAGCATGTTATTCTATCTAATCTTTTGGCTTCTGTTTTCATTATGTTAATGCTTCAGGTTTTATTCAAGGGAAAGATGTCTTAATGATGCTAATAGTCCTAATGATCTTCTGAAATTCTGGAGGTTCTATCAATGTGGTAGTTGCAAAAGGTCTTCCAGTTAATACACTACTTTAAATGTTATCACAGCCTACCCACAAATTATAGTGGTATTTCCAGAGGCACTAGCATATTTAGCAAGTCACCAAATTCCCAGAAACATCTAATAGTCTGCCCTGTGACAGTGCTTTGTCCTTGGGGTATAAGTGGCTAGGCCTGCTTTGTTCATGATCATTGAAGGCTTGTACAAAAAATTAGTAGCATGAGGATTTCCAGATATGGTCAGTGGTGGCCTGATTTTGCTATCATTGACAGTAGTACTCCAGCTTCCACTCATGTAGCAGTAAGATGCTGTAACAAAGGAACTGGGGGAAAAAAAACAAACCACAAACAACAGACTGCTTGGATTTCCCTGCTTCTGAGCAGTTCTGCGATGCCTCCAGTCTCGTCAGTTTAGTGCTCCGTTTACTTCCATCATTTGCTTGGGTCATTTGTCTCCAGACAGGAAGAACCAGTGAAGAAATGAGAACTGGAGTTGTACAAAGAGGCTAAATGCCACGGGGCTTGGAGTAACTCTTGAAACTCTTTTAAACCTTGAATTTTGTGACCAACTTACTTTACTATTTCAAAGCTGCCAGCCCTATTACAGTTGCTTCTAGTTTTCTGCAGTTGCTATAAATGCTAAAAGCTTGTTTTCCAAGTTGAAAAACGAGGAGGAAAATAGATGGAATAATGCCTAGAAATGTCCAATGGTGGTTCAAGTCTGCCTCTGCAGTTCAATCCTATAGCGTTGTGCTTTTTCTATTGCAAAACGCACGTTTGTTAATTCCTCCTCTGTAAAAATCATCTGATGTTAATGTAGTATTTCCTTATAAATACTAACATATTTTCTTGTTCTTTTGCTCTCCTATGCCTTCCATTCTTCCAATGTGATTTTATATAGTGAAGCAACCTTCCCATGCTTTTAATGTAAAGGCAAGTCATTAAGTTTCTTTTTCACCTAATATAGCAAGGAAAAATGGGACTGTTTAATCTTGCAATATTAAGTTGTAAGGCAATGTTGATAATTCCTGTTTACTACAGAGAAGTCAGCTATAAATCAGTGGTACCTGTTCTTGCTTTTTATCTGTGTGTAACTTTGGGACCCTGCTAGCTATCAGCATATTTCTGCTTGTTGTGTCATCTATAAATGATCAGGAATTGTCTTTTGGAAACTGTGTTCTGTGAATGTTATCGGGCCAAAGTCTGTTCACTGGCAGCTGCAATCCACTTCACTTGACAAATCCTGATTTGACTGATAGTTGAATAAGATCTCCAGCAGGAATGTTACGGGCCAGTCCTTCTGGCGAGAGATACACCAAGGCTAGTATGTTTAACACACTTCTGGCTACTCTCGTGCATTTCCCTCAGCTTTGGCATTCAGCAAGGAAAAAGCTCCCTAGGCACTCTCACTCTACCAGGTGAAGTTTCCACTGTTAATGTTACGCTGATTTAGTTGCCTTACTTCATGGTATAGGTCAAAACTGCTTGTATGCCAAGATTCTGCCAGGGTGATTTTTTTATAGCCAAGTTACAAATCCTGGAGACTACAGGTTCATAAAATAGGTGCTGACACAGCACACCCCATACAGCAAGAATACTTTTATGCATGTAGAAGATGCTTTGGATTACAAATGTGCATCTACGGACTTTATTGGGTGTGAGCCAAGTCAAGTCCTGCTGTAATATTACTGACTCTTGCACTCTATTTGGCCTTCTGGCGCTGGACAAGACTTGACTGGATATCTTCCTCTTGAAGTAGTATGCAATTTTCATACCCTCCTCATATTTTCTTATGGCTGGCTTTGATTATGTTCTGTGTAACCAGGGCCTAAGACAGGCCTGATAAGGCTCTTGAAGCATCCTCCTCACTGGGGTAAATAAAGAAGTTTGAGCAGAAGATGTGTATTCTCTGGGTTTTTTTCCAAGATGAAAAGTGTCTGTTTTGGCATGCACTGGTACAGGCAAATAATAGGCTTTTTTTTAATGTCATGTTGTGCAAAATCAGTGATCCCGTGTGACTCCTGAGTACAGTCTTTGGCCACTGAGGGAGTTGAGCCTATTAAGTCATGCTGTATTTGTATATGAAGTGCCAGGTGACTGCATAATGTGTCAGTCCATTAGTTAGGAGTTTGGATGAAATGAGGATACTTAAATATTGAGGTGAATAGTAACTAAAAGCAAGAGCTTCTTATCTTAATCTGTGGTTAAAAAAAAGCATGCTTAGGCATAGTATTCAGTAAAGAAACCTTTCTGCATAAATTCTTACAGCATACATAGTTTTGCGATAGTCCTGAGATCCTGGCTTCAGTTTATGATTTTTGGGATGGGAACAGTGTGGGACTGCAAGTTCACTACTCTTCTATGTGGGCAGACAGAACCAGTTTTGTTCATTGACAGATGATTAATCAGGTGGGGTTTTGTGTTTTCTGAAAGCTGATGTTTGTCTCGGAAGACAGAAACCAGGAAGTGTTGCTAATTTGTACTGGGGGGACAGTTCCCAGCGTAGACTGCATTGAAGGGTCCACAATCTGTTCCGCTACCAGAGGGATTTCCTTGAGAGATTCAGGTAAGTGAGGCAGTCAGCTGGCCACTCTGAACAGCCTGGCAAGTAGCACGAACACTCAGAATGTGCAGGATTAAACAAAAGAGCCTGCCACGCTCTGCACTGATTACTGTGAATCCCAGCAAAGAGGAAAACTAGCGTGATACATCAGGGAAATAGCTACTGGAATATCTGGAAAACTGTTTGCTGACCGTTAAAGAACAGACTTCAATAATCAGAAGTGACAGACTATCTTCTAATAAATATTGTTGTAAGGTGCATTTCAACAGCAGCACCTCTGTAGGAGATGGCATTATACATTACTTTTCCTGTCCTCTGGTAAAAGGAGACATTAGAGCGTACAGACCCTGATAGCTTGATGCTTTATTGCTATTAAGCACAAAAAACTGACATCTTGGTGTGAGACGGGAAAATGGTGACAAAGCCTGTTATACAAGCCCTTAACTTAAAACTACAACTGCAATCAACACTGAAAGTAGTGGTAGAGTCAGTAATTCAGCATTTTCTGTACCTCAGAGAGCTTTTAATGAAACACTCCAGCTTACGGATTTCCTTAATAGACACAAGCAATTAGAACTCTAAAGGAAACTGTAGTAAGGAAATTAAACTTAAGAAAAAGCCTCAATCTGAGGTGCTGCTTGGATAAAAAAGGCTACTTTGCAACAAATGAAACACTTGAAAAATAGATTTATATTGTTAACAGGGCAGAGCTGGGCAGTTTGCAGGTTGTGTTGTTCTTTTCTGTCTTGCAAGCAACAAAGCAAGTGACAAGGAAGCCAGAGAAAACGTGCAGGAGAGAGTAGGTAAATGAAACATTCCTATTGTGTTCAGCAGCTAAAAGAAAAGAAAGACCAGCTCACATGTCTCCTTAGCTTCTTATGCCAGCTCTGACTTGGGGTTGAGGGGAATGTTCTGCTGGAAGGAGCTGTTGAGAGAAACTCTGTATTCCAGATGCAAAGAAGATTGCAGAAACATGTGAATAGAGAGGCCGGATGTTCAGGTCAGTCAGCACAAGCGGTGCAGATTCCTGAATGCGGCATGAAGAATAGAGCCACAGTAATCAAAGCTCCTCTGAAACTAGCAGCCCTCAATGAGAGGGCTTCTTGAGAGGGTCAGGTGGAGCATCAGATTCTTGCATATCACTAAATTTCAGAGTGTTTTCAGCTCTCCACCCTAAGGGTTTGTTAGCCTTATTGAGTGATAGCAATTGTGAGGTCCTGTGGCCTGATCTGTTGTTTAAGGGAGAAGCGTTGTAAAATGTACCTTGTCTTATTGCCACTGTAGATACTTGCCCTTGACTAGGAGTGTTTCCAAACACTGTGTAACCGATTCTGTCATCCATCATCTGCAGCTTATGTGGTTTCTGTAGCATTTTGCTCTGGTGCTGGAAAGCAGCTGCACCCAAAAATTATGTTTCACTTAAGAGTACAAGACCTATGAACTGATTTGATTCTCACTGTTTGTAGTGTCTTCCACAGAACGACACTTTCGAGTATATACTCAAAATAGCTTGCAAAACATAATGAAAGAGCTCCAACTGGATGTTTTCATGGTGACATTGTGTGCAGTGCCACCAATGTTTTGCCTGACTTCTTGATGGAGGCATGTGTTTAGTGTTTACAGTTTGGCAACAGGACAGAAATTTTGTAAACTTTCTTTTCACAGGCATGATTTAGTTTTTGTTTTAAATGTGTTTCCTAATCTTACTGTCAGTTTCTGTGAAGCAAAAAAAAAAACCAAAAATAGAACGCTCTTGACATTCCTCTGAAACCAGAAAAACTGCAAGAATGTGTGGAACAGTATGTGGTGAACACTGCATCCTTGAATGTCAGGCAAATTGTTGTTTGTCTTATTGTGTAATTATAATGTATGACAAGAAGAAACTAATTTTTGTTGATCACCAAATAAGTAACAGTGTAAGGGTTTTTTGTTTGTTTTTTGTTTTTTAATCAGCTGACGAGAAAAGGCCATTTGGATCCAAAATGCTGCTCTGTCTACTCTTTTCCAAATAATGTGGATGATATAGCTCTCCTGATCCTGCCTGAAGATGGGACCAGGAGAAAGGGAGCAGCTAAATGATCAGTTGTAATTTCTTCAATTCAGTGGTGAACTAACTTCAGTTAAAAAAATTGTGTTGTTTGTGTTGGTAGTTCATAGTCAGAACATGTTTCTGCAAAGATCGGGGACATATGACAACCGTCACTGTCCATGTAGAACACATTGCTATACCCTGAGATATCCAAAGCTATACTCCTTTGGCTTCCTGTGTCCTTGCAGTGGAAAATCCTTTGTACACTATACTGAAAGGCAGTGCAGGAGGCAGGAATAGACAATCACTTCTGACCTAAAATTCCAGAAAGTTGCAGCTATTTCATTAGGAGCGCAAATCTGATGAATCTTTTGGCTGTTTTCTCATCTTTTTCCAATGCTGCCTTTCCTCTAGATGTGCATAAAACAGAACAAAGGTATAAGCCCTGGAAAGTGCTTGTTGCCTAAAGCTAAATGCTTCAGGAGAGTGAGTGACAGGATTACCGGAGATGATCATATAGCCGGAGTTGTTACTTTTAAGTTTTAAGTAGTTACAGAGGGAGAGCTGAGTACAAATAATTCCTAGGGGCTTTACTGAGAGATGTGGTTGTTGATCTTCTTAACATCCACTGCCCTTAAAAAACAGCTTGCTGACAACCATTTCCAAGACTTGATGATAATGGAGGAGTAAAATGTTACACAGGATGAGGTAACTAGGCCTGTAATAACCATTTTGCAGTGTCTTCAGGCTGTTGGTGAATGCTGCCTTTAAAGCACATAGGTTTATTGCAGTGTTAATGTCAGGGTCTACATAAGAATAGTTCTGTGTCTATGGTAGCTGATGCTGATTTTTTTAATCTTCATTGCAAAAGAAGTGCTCCAATCGTGACACTGTGTAACAGCTTTTGAACAATGTCAGCAAACCCCAGCAGACTTAATTTTAAAATTTTAGGCTGAATGGAGAGTGGGCAATCTTTTCTCAGCCATGTTTTCCTTCTCTGATTTAAGCCTTTTCACTGAAAATTATGTTTTCATAGAAAGGTATCGTTTCTTGTTTCTATAAAAGCTTCTTTGCTGCTGAGAGCATCTACTACATTTCAGTACTGTTAATCTGACAAGGCTACTGAATAGGCCAAACCTCTTGAAAGTCTCTCAGCAGACATGTGTCACATGTTCAAGAAGTCTCTGTACCTGTATTCATCAGACTGCAGATCCTTTGAGAGAGCGCTGTGCATTTTATTTATTTTCAACAGCATCAGACCATTGACTTTGTAGGTATACACAGATGACTTGTCTTAATGCGTACTCAAGCACAAGAAGATTGTTTTCTTACAACTGTGCAACTCTGATGGTATCTAAAGGTAGGACACTTCAAAGATTCATACTGAAACTAAACTGAGACTGGGATTTTTTTCTTTGCATTTGCTGAGTAGCAGTAACTGTAATAATTTATTATTATTGCTATTAAAATTTGGTAAGTATTATGTTTTCTTTCTAAGTCTATGATTTTTAGCTCTTTCTAAACTATATAGTGATATTCAGCTATCAAAGAATTCCCCCTAGGTATGAAAGATTAATTTATACATTAAATAAAGTACTGATTTCTGGCACTTTGTACTTGGAAAAAGATGGCTCCAGATATGAATTTAAACTATTAAAATATATAGTACTCTCTTTGAAGCATGTTTGTGAGCCACAGTTCATGAGAGGCAGTATGTCTCTGAAACGCATGTGGACTTGGATGCCAGCAGTGTGAAATCCTTCCCTAGACAAGTAACACAAAGGGTTGTTGGTTCAGTGGTGATAACACAAAACGATGGATTGACGTAAAATATGATTTAGAGGATTAGAAGTCATTGTCTAGTAAGTAATAATTGATTCGTCATCTCCAATTAATTGCCACAAGTGGGACTGTATTGCTAGAACGGGGCATTCTGTGTGTGTGTGAGATTGGCACTGAACAGGGTTTTCCAGAGGCGGAAAGAGCCTCCCTCCGTTGAGGGTGAGATCCAGATTCAGACTGCCATAGCTTGTCAAATATGGTATCCTGTCTCTGGATTGATTATGGGCACCGACCAGAGCTTTTGCCACAGATGACATTTGTGATTGGTGAGAATTCTCTACTGCCAAGTAAGCTTACCTTCCAACCTGTTCTTCAACAGGGGCAGTAATAAGGTTTCTCTCTGCCTTCCAATTAATCTCTGAAGAGCATGATTTTCTTTGAGACTGTTTCTGCATTGTCCCAGCTGGCTGAAATTTGGGATTACACTGGCTGTTGATGGGGGATGGGACACAAACCCCACACATGAGGGGCAGCATTGAAGCTGGTTCACTTTCCTAAGGAAATAAAATTGGCATGAACTCAGGTAAGAAGTCTTCAGGGTGCCTTGGATTTGGATGTTTGTAAGAAACTTCTGCAGATCCTGGTATTTTTAAGTGCAGAACACCTGCCTCAAAACCTCAAATTGGGTTCCTTGAAGCAACTTAGAAGAGGCATCCAAAAATGAAGACCCTTTAAATTTTTTCTTGCTTTTGAAAAATTGTGATTCTTTGTCTTCTCCCTTCAAGACTTAGATTGCTTTTGTTTTCCCCTGAGCTGCCACAGGACAGATTCATAGATAATAAATGTATGACCTATGAGTTAAAAATGGCTGTGTGTGCAGCTAGTCTTCCAGGCTGCTGTCAGCAAATCAGAGCTACTGTACTATGGGATTACTTGATTTATGGCAACGTAACAATGCTGCCCAAGTGATAGAATTGATTTTGACATGCCCTTTCACATATTGTTACAGCCACTGCTCTCATTAATTTTGAACAGAAACAGTGAGCTGTAAGAAAAAAACATAGTCTATAGTGGAAAAGATGTCACAGAATCATAGAACAGCCCAGGTTGGAAGGGACCTCAAAAGATCATCTGGTTGAACCATTCACGGAAATGGAAGCCTTAGATGTCTGCTCTGCCATATCAGATCTATTGATGCGGACTGTATTGTTCGTGTTACCTTAGATATCTAAGTACTTTAGGAGGAGGTGTGATCTTAAGCAGAAGTTGCTAAACCTGGGAGGAAGCAGACGAAACCAAGTCCCATTCTCACTAATGTGAGTAACTTCTACCTGCTGCTTCAGCTTGATCAGTGAGACCAAAATGCACAGTGCTTTTATACCCAAGGACACTTCATAAACAAGCATTTAAGAATTAGAGAGCTTTGCTTCTGCCTGTGATTTGACCTCTTTGGATACAGAGAGAAGAGAGAGAAACTACATTCCATGTTTTCTTTCTTCTTCCTTTTAACTGAAGTACGAGAAAAAGGTTTATTTTCCTCCTGAGACATTCCAGTGGTAACCCGTGATAGGTCAGGCAAACGGAGAAATTATTATACAATATGGGAGCGACAGTCCACTCATGGAATGAATGAGCTAGACCTAGAATACAGCTTCTTTGAGTGAATCTGCTAACTGCAGTGATGAGAATGTTATACTGAAGTTAATCATTTCTATGAAGTAGATACTTAATTTCAGGCTTTTCAGCTAGTCTAACTTTTTAACTGTTGCTAAAAGTTTGTCCCAAAACTAAATCACCATATAAAAAAGGTTGGAAAAGAATTGTTTTCAAGACTTGAAAATCAAATCTCATGCTAACAATGCTACTGCATTCACTAAGACTAAATGATAGACTGTAGGGGAAATGGAGCTTGCAGGTTATAGGGATTGCTTCATCTTCGGAATGACAGAGACATCCCAAGAGCTTCAGCTCTTGCAGGGTTGTTAGCTACTGTTGCATTGCAAGTGAAGCAATAGTTCTGTTCCACAAAAGAATGCAGTATGTGTGCATGCTGCTCAGCAGAGTGCCAAGATAAACTAGCTGCAGCAAGATTAGACTTGAATCATGAGCTTTTACAAATCCTGTTTTTCTCATCTTCTCTGGGTTCTTAATATACCCGCAATCCAATGTAACTCACCCACGTTTCTTTTTCAGCAGAAGATTTTAACTTCCTTAGATTTTAATTAAAATTGTCCGTACTCTGATTTAATGGCTTCATAAAGCATCTTGGCTTACGCTGCCTCAGGTAAATGAAAATATTTGCTGTGGCAAACAGGGCTATTAGTTTTATGATCCATAGCAATAAAAAGCTTTTATCAAGGATGTCATCAGAATAGGCATAAAACTGTGTTCCATGTAAACCTACTGTTGCGTCTGAGCAGCTTTACTTCGGTTTATAAGTTTCTGTAGGAAAAGGTGTTAGTGGTATCATTTTTTTGGTGTATCTTGTGGTCACTTCAAAAATTAAAGGCATTTCTGAGCAATGTTTGAAAAGATCCTGTGCATACAAAGGATGGGGTCACAACCTGGGCAAGAGGTCTGGGCACAATCTGAATTATTCCCTCTTCTCTGCACAGATTGCCTGTATCAACTTGGGCATGTCACTTTGTCCAGAATCAAAATAATTTTGACTTAAATTAAGCATAGCAGAAATCTTTCTGAATTCCCTGTTTGTGTTTTCATGGTTACACGAGCTGGCTGGCTTACTGATTTCAGCTGCTTAGGCAAGCATATCTTTCTCTGGCAGGGTGCAGTTTTAAGTCATCTACAGATATTTGCAGAATGGCAGATGGACTAGTGGATAAGGCTTTTGGCTCGGAGAGATAGCTTTGTCCCTTGTAAGGGTGTATCATAGGCCTACACCCAGACCCGCGGCAGGTTTTCCAATGGCAAGGTTACAGTATTATATATAACAATTTGAAGCATGTTTGTCTTAAAAGAGAACAGCATCTGGTTTTCTTAAAGCAACAAGTGAGTTAGCCTTCTCCCACCCTTAGCAGCCACCAAGTCATTTTGGAAATGGCGGTTTTCATCCCATAAATCCACCTTGGACCTAGTATGGGTACCATTTTATCCAGCTGAGGCCAGGGTGGAGTCGACGGAGGACTGTAGCACTGGAGCTGCTTGGGCAGGAAGGGGGTCTGCAGCCAGAGGCACTGCACAGGATCAGAGCTGCCCCTGCTTTTTGCATGGTTTGCAAGAGCCACTGCTGTCTCAGTCATTTCAAAAACCTGTGGTTGAGAGCACTGTGCTCAACTGGAAGTGGGATACTGTAGGGATGGGCAGGGGATATGCCCTCTGTGCAGCGTGTAGTGCTGCCTGTTCGTGTTGACTACAGTATAGCGTGTTTAACCACAGGGTGAAGAACATCCTCTCACGTACCAGCTGCAGATTGCCCCTGGGCCACTAGCCTATGGTTTGGGTTTTTTTCAGATGGTTCTCCTCTAAATATTGCTTTGGTCATGTCTTTCTCTTTGTCGTGGCACTATGGTAAGCTGCTGTTTGCTTCCTCTCTGAATCTTTGTGTTCTGATATTCCCCAAAGGTATCAACAATCCCCTCTGCCAATTCATGGCAGAATTACTGAGTGGTTACCATGGTGACGGAGGAGGAATTGGATCTGCAGACCAGCTGAGATCAATCCCAGCTGCCTGCCTCCTACTCCTGAGCAGTCAGCGTATTTTTAATAAAGTGACTGTGTACAGGAGGCATGTCTTTGTCTTGTTAAGCCTTTGTTGTATATTAAATCCTGAGGGCTTTCACCATAATCTGCTGAACTCACAAGCTTTACAAATCCTACCCTTACTCAAAGAGCTGTGGGCATTAGACCCAGTAGATATTTTTTTCCTGATCAATTTTGTTTATTTCTGGAATTTAGTATGCACTGCAGAGCTTAATTGGGGAACTGTTGCTAGAAATGAATGAAATTAAAGGTACAGTCTTTAAGAAGTGAACCTAGGGTTCTGCCTATAAAACTCATTTTATCTGTATTGGTTTTTATTTGCCTTTCTCTTTATTTGCATTTTCTCTTAGCTTCACTTGCATGTTGCAGATGAATGTAATCCAAAGGAAAAGTGGTGGTAACATAAAACTGAAAGTTTGTGCTGTTAGCGGGTTTGCTTCTAGAAGTTAACTTTTAGCCAGCATTTCTTTCCACTAACTTCCATAAATTCTGTCTGTTTCCAGGTGTCAAAGACGGTGTCAGCAGGCAGGGCAAGCTCCTCTGAAAACCCAGTGCTTCTATCAGTACCTGAGTGGATGCTGAATCCTTCTCCACCCAGTTCTAGCTTGCACATATTTAGGGCTGCCTTTAGATACATAAAATCTGGGTGCATAATTCAGATTCCACAACCTTGATGCAAGGAGATAGCGCAGTCTGCCCTCCACGCCTCAGAAATTCACCTTGTTCCTCTGCACTGAGGCCATAAACCAAGACATCCTGCTGGTACTGTTTCAGTCAGGTTTTTGTTGGCTATTCTGTTACAGGGTGGATGCAGATTTGGATCAGAGAATTCAGACAGCTGGAAATAGACTTGTGTTGGCTGTTACTTATTGCTCTGTACTTACTTTCCTTCTCCCCTACCTCCTCCTCAAAACAGTAACTCGAATATATTTAACTTATTTTTAAGACTATTTTTGAGCAAGCTATGAGATAGTAAGGACAGTGTTTTGGAAAGTATTTTTGGTACTCTTATACAAAGTTTTTTTTTTTTAAACAGTTGCAGCAGTCAAGTTATCTGCTTGGAGTTGCTTCCTAGGGGCATTGAGAAATGGCTGACCTCCAGTGAAAGAGCATCAGTAGCGGATTCTTACAAATGGCAATTATGTTTGTATTGCAGTTGCAAGGCTCCAGGCTTGTTCTTTGCAGTCCTGCCTGCTGTGTTTGTATAAAGGGATGAGTCTAGTTTTCTTTACCTCCTTTTCTCTACCTGCTTCAGCTTGCTGCAGCGACAGTGACTTTATTGGGCTATTGTTAGAATCGTTACACCAAGGTAGAGTAGCATCCCAAGCTTTTGGGGGATTGTTTAATCGAGCTTGAAGGTGCTGAAAGCTGTTTAGATCCAGTTGATCCCAATAATTCTTTATCTGGGGGAGTAAAAGCTGGATTCTTGTCAAAGGTGTGGAAGAGGCAATGCTTTCTTCTGTGCTTGCTGTCATGAAAGCAATCAGTGTGACTCAGATTTATGACCTGGCTCCCTTTTAAGAACGGTTCAGGGACATTTGCTCCGATTCAAAAAAGAAGTAGCTGATCACATAGGCATAGCTGCGGGATGTGAAAAATTCTTACCCAAGGGATTGCTCTTTTGCTATTTCTTTTCCTAAAGCCATTCAGGAAGTGTAACCAACAAATGGTTTCATATTTGGATGGCTCTGCATTTGGATTCACTTCCCTTTGACTAATATCTGGGAAGGAAAACTCAAGAGCATAGTTAACCTCTAACAACTGTTGGAGCTCTAGGCTGCTTCCTAATACATCTGTTCAAAGGGAGGCATATTGTTTCATGTGTGGATCTCTAGCTGTATTCTTCCACCCATCTCAAATCTCTCTCCATTTTACTGAAAGCGGACCTTTGTTTGCTGTGGTTCCCCTTGTGCTGTGGTGACAATGAATGGTGTATACCTTGTGAAAGACTGCTTGCTTTGCTGTGACAGTTGTCCCAAGCATATCAATGACAGAAAGGGAAACTGTTGCTTTTGGTGTTTGCAGGTGTTTGCACTGGATCCAAGCAAGAAGAGATAGTCTAGTAGATGCTAGCATACTGTGGCTCCTGTAAAGAAGCTGTCAGATGCCTAGCATAAGATTAGCTGGAGTTGTGAGTAGCCCAGGAATTTGAATCGTCTGAATTTGACCCTAGACAAATATTCTGTTACACTCAGTCTCTTTACATGTGTATAATATATTATCTGTATACTTAGGGGAACATCTTCTCCTAGCAATTTTTTTTGTAAAGAATAGACAGTAGGCTTTCAAAGGCAGAAATGGTAGTAAGGTACTAATGTCACAAGATTTTCTTTGAAAGCTATTCTGTATTTTGTTCACTGATATTTATTTAGTTGCCATGCTGGTATTAGTCACAGCTCGTTCATATTATATTCATAGCATGCTAAGTAACTGCTGTTTGTAGAGAGACTGGACCTTCAGAGAGTTGCTACAATAGATCTTTGTATTCATCGGGGCTGATTGCTATTTTGGGGAGAAAGAAATATGCCAAATATGCCTTCTGCTACTGCCAGAAGGTTACCTGTGATAGAAGTGGCATAAGGATAGGGATTCCTACTACTGGAGGAACTCTGTTGCCTCAAAGGCAAATACTGTCCAAGTTCACCAACTGTATTCAAAGTCAAGAGTAATGCATATCAGAAAGAGCATTGAGAACTGGGAAGTTTAGCTATTAATGGGGCTTAAAAGGTAAACAAATAGATGAAATGCTCTCAGCTCTTGACAGATAACTGCCTATCAAGAATCTTAACTGATCCCTAGTGCTAGAGTGAGATGATCAAATGTTGATTACGATAGCTGCCTCCCCTTTCCCTCTCCATTGCAAGTTTTACATCTTGTAGGAGATGCAACCCTACTATTTTTTGTTTTCTTTCTTTTATTTCCATTTTGTGTAGTTCTTTCCTTTTCTTGCTTTGTTATAATGCTCCTTGCTGCTCTTCAGTATTACATGTCATTGTTTCTTATTTATCTGATCTCCTGAAAGCGCCATTACTGTAACATCACCACATCCCTATCTTTGTAATTTATTCAGCCCTAGAACTCCATGAAAAGGCAGATAAAGACTGCTAAGGAAATCCAAGTATGCCTTGGCAGGGAAGCTCAGCATCATTACATATATATCCCAGCCAGTTTTAGAATTGGGTTTTCCTTTCTCCTGATCAGCTATACAAGTACTGCTCTCTCGTCTGGACGACACAGACTGTTGGGTTGTCCTGTGAAACCAACAGGATGTTCTGCCCAGAAACTAACTCACTGAAAGAATCAATATTCTACCTAAGAGAGCGTTTAGAGATTGTATGAAGGTTTGAACGCCCCGTTACGCTCCTTCCTCAGATATTGGCATCCTTCCTCTCCCTGCAACCAACCCTGTTTTCTCTTTAGGCTGATGTTACTGTGGCCTGTCATTTGAGAATATCCTGGTAACAGCAGATCTTGTGGAAGCACCACACAAATGCATAGGTCATAAATTTGCTGGCAGGAGCTAGAAAATGTGTCAGTAATGTGCAGACCATTGAGCAAGGTTTCAGTTGTGTATACTCTTCTGAAACACTGGAGTCAGAAAGGGTGGTGTGATACAGTGTGATACCATAAAGGTGACTTTATGGTATGTGAACAGGATAGCCACAGTCAGCACTAAGTGCTAAAAAAAAGTTAAATTTGTCTCCATCCTAGGAAGTTCAGAAGGGCTTTAAATTTATGTCTTGAAAGGATGCATTTCCAGAGGGTTGTAAGAGAATTAGGTATGATCGAGTGAGTAGGAATGGGATGTCTTTGGGTAACTGTGCTATCACTGTGCACTTTGCAGTCATTTTGCGTCGCACGCTGGGCTCGTGATACAGAGAACACTCGGTCAGTGCTCACTCAGAGATATCAAAAGTGATACGAAAAATAAGTGTTTGTCACTACAGAAGGTGTCATGCTCCTCTGCTGAGACACACAACTGATTTGATGAATACTGTGCATTATTTCTGCTTGAGGGCATCTGATCGTGATGTGCTATATCCTTCCTCCCTGATCTCCAGCCCCACAGACATTAAACCACTTTGCCATTGTGTTGTGAGTACTGTCTCAGTTTGCACCTCTTCCTGATCTGGCTGTAGGCACAGCTGGGGTTTCATTGCCAAGTTCAAGTTTTATTTTGCCTTTTTTTTCCTCCATTCATGTCTGTAGTATTTTTCTCAGCAGCCGAAAGACTGAAAATCCTGCCATAGCTAGAGTGAGCTTTTGGATGAGTGGAGGTATGTCTCTGGACTAACCTGAGACTTGAAGTGTTAATAAGCAGAAGAGACATTTCAGATCAGATTAGAAATGAAATGTGGGTCAGTAAGTGTTTCAGTTTGTAATATTATAATGCTGAGAGAATGTTAAGAGTGAAAATGGGGAGGGAACCTGAGACGACAACTCTCCCCATTTTTCATCACCCTAAAGCTGAGTTATGTGGTCAACAGGTGTTGATTTAAGGTTAATAGAGAAAATACAGAAAATTCGTATAGAATATACCAGTGATTGTTGCCGAGGTTAGTCTTCCACAGATATCCACCAAAGAGTAATTTCCAGTGTGGATTTTCCAAACCCATTGAAAAATTCTTGCATAACAGAGATGGCAGCTGGATAAAGCAGAGAAGCCAGACCTTTGGTTTTCAGCCCTGAGTCTTGTTGAGAAGATAGACAAACAAGCTCTGTCAGAGAAGGGTGAAAAATTCTGCTGATACTGGCTTAGCCAGGTCCCAGTTGCAGTTGGTGTCTCCTGTCTTTGCTTGAAATGGACTATTCTGAAGCTGGAGGGTTTGCATCTTTTCCAAAAGCAAGTACAAAGATATGAAATTCTGGCAATAGCCTCTCCAGAAATATGGGGGGGGGGCACACTACCTTGCATGTGCAAGTGTGTCCTGCTGTAGATTCCTGCCCACTTCTTTCAGCTACAGACAAATAGTACATTTGTCATGTAGCATGTGCTGAACATGATAACAGTTCATGCTGTGAAGTCTTTAGGTCCTTATTTAATTCTGAAGGTCAGATCAGAACCTTGAGAGTCAGTGGCAAAGTGGTGGAAGGCAAAAGGAGTAATGGTTTTATGGGAAAGAAAGGATGTGAGAGGGATGAACTCACATTTATCGTAGGGAGCCATGATGGATATAATCCCATAGTAAATTTGCATTAATGCAAATCTGTAGTTAAGTGTATTTAGTGTTCCGAGACATTCCATTTGCATGGCCCCAGATAGATCTTCAAGAGCAGTGTGTGCATTAGCCTTCCTGCTTCTAATGTGGAAGGACTGCAGCTCACTGCAGTTCATTCACACTCTGCTTCACTTGAGTCCTTTTGAATTTAAACAGATGTAAAACCAATACCCAGCAATTAACACACTTTCCTCTGCTTAAAGTGGCATGTTATTTACTTAACAGGTAAAGCCTGCTGTGTTAGCCTCAGTCTTAGCCCAGCAGGGAGACATCCTCCCTGCCTATTACCAAAATCATGGCTTAATTTGAGCTCATTTCTTTTGTTGAAATGCAAAACTAATTATATTTAACTACAGATGAACAGGAAGTTGCACTAGCAGAGTTTTTTCAAATCAATGGGGAGTTATTCAGCATTATTTGGGGGCTGGGGAACTTTGTAACCAGATAAAAGATATGGGGGAGGGCAGAGCTATAAAAAGTGTTATTGTGTGATTATGAAGAGGCCTTTTAATGCAGTTGTTATGTGATGCTAAAAAGGCCTTTATTGCTTGAAGTTGGAAGTGGAATACAAATGGGCTCACAGTGTCTGTTAAATGAAGAGTGGAAAAAATAGTCTCCCGTTTCCCTGAACTGCAAAACAAAACTAAGTAGTGATTAAAATCTGTGGCAGTGCTGGGTTTGTTAGTTGATCATATATTGAGCAATAAAGTTTAGCAAGTAGGGAGCAATTGTTTGTGTAATTTAAGGCATAGTTCATTGTTATGACGAACCTGTTTATCCAGGTTATGATGTCAGCCAATTGTTCTGCTGATAAAGGCTGGTTGAAACAATCAGGGTTGAATTTTCCCTGGTGTAAAATAAGTGCGGATGAGCTTGATGTGAATAATTCAGAGGAACATTTCTTCTCAGATGATACCTGATTTCCAGAAGTTATCTTCAGTTCCCCTCACTGAAGGCTGCTGACCAAACACAGCTGGGCTCTTTTGCGCCTTATTTCATCACCAGGGGTCTGCCTCCCAGCCCTTTGTTAACTCAGTTTGTAGGAGAAAGCCTTAACATTGTTTGCAAACACATTGAGAACAAAATCCAGGGCAGGTTCCAGACTGGAGCATGCCCACCGCCTATCCAGTCCGTTATCTTGGCTCCTACAGAGAACCACCACCAGAAGAAAGCACAAGAGACTGAAGAAAGCCAGGTATAATTTTGCTTCTCAACATCTCTGGCAGAATGGAAATGCTGAGATTTCTCAGAGCATGTTTTGTGCCTTTAATAACTACGAGATGATTGCTTGCTCCACCTAGTGATTAATAATCAGAAGTCTTTCTGCAGGGAGTGATTGCTGACTGGATGTAAGCAAAGGCATGGCAGTCAGACATTACTTGAAGGTTCTTATGGCCATTTCTTAGAATAGTGCAGTATCTTGGATTCCCTTGTGCTAGGCACAGTATAAATGCAAAACAAATGCTGTGGTTGCTGCCTAAAGACAAAGGATGAGAAGATGCAGATGAGTGCAGGCAGATTGACTCCCACTTGGAAGTTCTGAGGAGGAGTTGGCCTGAAGCGCTTGTACTCAGTTCTCTAGTCCAGCAGGTTCCCCTTGATGTGTTTCTGCATATATGAGCACTAGGAGTTTTCTATCCCAATGGAAACTGGAGCAAAATAGCACTTGAGACTGCAGTTACATTTTGATCATTGTACTTTAGTCCTTAGCCAGGGGAGAATTTTCACGTGATGGGGGCAGGGGAGGGCGCAGAAAAAGGCAGTGGAGTTACCTAATCCATGCATGACAACTCTGGCAGCTTCTAATTGCTCAGACTGGAGTGCAGATCGTCACTAGCCAGACCCAGGCAGGTAATTTCTGTCTCCCTTAAATGGATGAGGGGGTTGAGCTGCATAGGAACACCAGGGTCTCTTTTGCTGCTTGTGAACACGTGGTATCTTAAAGGCAGCAGCAGAAGCAGCATCTAAATAATTTGGTTTTGGTATATTAAGCTGTAAGTATGTGGCAGGTGATGTGGCATTCTGCTCTGCAAGTGCCAGGCTGGCATGTGGTTTTGCTGCTCCAAGGACAGGGTAGGGCTGCAGCATAAGTCAGGGTGGCTCTGCACTGTCAGTGGGCTCCAAGGAAAAAAGGTATGGGCTAGGGCTTTCTCTGGTGCAGATGACTTTTCCGTTGTGCTGCTCTAAATCAGATGAGCTCAAGGTGTGTCCTTTTTTTGGTCTGTGCCTGTTCCTTTTTCACCATCACAGGAAAGAAGGAAGTTCTGCTTTTGTGCTGCACACCTGTCTCCAAAAGATCTATTGTACTTCTTCCTTTCTTCAGGTGTGTGGCTTGCTTGCAACTGAGACGAGTCCTGTCCTTCTCCTTAATCTGTTTAACAAAGCTGATTTCATAAAACTGCTTTGACAGAAAAGAATACCCCACCCTGTGCAAGCAGAGAGGCCACAGTCTGGTCATACAGTTCCCCCATTCAAAAAAATGAATACACTTGAAAAATCTTACTGCGTTGAAGAGGGGGCAAAAAAGAAAAAAAGAGAGGTTTGATTCATTTGGATGGGACATCATGAACCCCATCCTGGCTGTCAGCGAGTATTTCTCAGGTAGTCACAATCTCATTGAAAATGCAAGCATAACATCACCTTGCCTCTCTGACTTCAGCCAGGGCACTCGGCAACGGTGCAGGAGAGAGAGCAAGGTCATCTCCGGAGCCGAACCCAGCAGGCAGTTAACACTTCCCTTATGAGGTGTTCCCATGTAATAGCAATATCTTGTCAGCACAGATGAATTTATTATGCTTGTCAGTGCCTCCTCCTTGCTGTTCCCATCACCAAAGCTGCAAGCTGTCACTTCATTATAGTCATGTGGGGAGCTTCTCAAAATGTCCTTGCACTGACAGGACACCATATAAGCGCAAGTGGAAAATGCTTCTTTTCTATGCTGACATCATCTTACAAGAAAGGACGCTGATGTTTATGAAGCTGAAATGCACAAATATTGAATGAAGATCTCTTCAGAAAGATCTATGGCATATTTTTTAGGTTGCTAGTCAATGTAGGAATACCAAAATCATTAGGTTTTACTCTACTAGGGAGCTACCAGTACAAAACATAGTAGCCACAATATCTCTCTTAAGTTACATTCTCTGAGAATTTAAAGCTCTAGTTCTGCAAGAAGTGAAATTGATTATTTGCAGCACAGTGTGTGCAAAAGCACCTGGATTATTTAGAAGCCTGAACATCTAAACTCATCAAAAGCTGGGACTATATGCTACTTAGAACGTAAAGGCACTTGGATTGCTAAGTGCCAAAATTGATTATATATCAAATTTCTTCAGAATGCGTTGCTGTTGGTTGCTTATATAAATGATCTTGCAGCAGAACCTCTGTTGTATGTGTCTGGCAAATATGACTGGGAGCTTTGTTGATAACACCAGTGTATTAGTGGCTTCCTTAAATACCATGCAAAAGAGTAGCAGACATTGGGCAGAAGACTCTGCATTAGAAACTAAAATGTGGTTGTTAATGTTGACACAATTTCTGCCAACACTGAGATTGCAGGGAAATCAATCTATGGTGCCTTCAGTTGTGAATATGAAGAAGGACCTTTGCGTATATGGACTGTGGTGGAAAACCATGGCGATATGGAGGAGAAAACTCTACTCAGGGATATTACCCAAAGGGAAAAGGACAAAATACCTGTTGTGTGTGCCTCAGAAGGCAGCCCTGCTTATCTAATCCTGCAGACTTGCTAATAATGACAGACTAAAATAAAAAAAATGTAAAAAAAAAAAAAAAAACACAAACCCAAAACAAACCACCTTTTGTTAACTGTGTACTTACGTTTTGATTTGGTTTTTTTTTTGTTTTTTTTTTTTTTAATACAAAGCTGCTAAGTACCACTTCAAGACATATTTGAAATTACCTGCACTAATGATAGGAGAACGAAAATGCAAAATTATTTGTTTAAGTTGGCCTGAAACAATGCAATGCTTGTATCTTTTGTATTTCCACTGCAGATGACCTGCTGGGCCTAGTGACACTGGGTTCACAGGTACGATAAGACGTCGAGGAGGAACAGTATTATTCATTATTTGAAATATTACTTGACGGCCTGTTTTCACCTGACATTTATCAGGATGCTGAGAAACTCTTGAGAAGTAGAGAGAGAGCGCATTTAGGAACCTATCCAGCTGTTACATTGAGAGCAAAATCATGTCTGTACTGTTAAGCAGTTTTGTATCTGCAGACAAGAGAAAAGACCAGAATGTTGTACTGGCTTTAGTTCACCTGCCATGCTGCAGAATGACACTGAAACATAGGGGAGGTCTAAATGTCTAATGCACAAAAATGCATGTGGGCAGTAAGGTACGTAATAGCAGCCACTGATCAGGGCATCTGGTTTTCTAATGAAATGATAAAGGGCAGGCAGTGAATGTGCTTACTTTGGTCTTGTTTTGCAGAAGTTCAGAACAGCCAGTAGCAGCTGTGAAGAAGGTAGGCAAGTAACTTTTCAGGTTCTGGACATTAAGAGGATTATTTGTGCCACTTGACGTCTTGCGCAATTAAGAAGAGGAGGAAGCTTCTTTTATCTCCCCAACCTTAAGAGCTAATCATTCTTCTGGCCAGATGGATAATTTGGAGATTGCATATTTATGTCTTATCTGCCACATCTTAGATGCCTCTTTGATTTATAAGAGCTGTTTTCTAAGGATGCTGTTGCCAGTGAGTAATTTCTTGGTGACCTGGAAAGCATTGGCTGTATTTGAGTGTATTTAACAAAGTATAGGAGTTTGACTTTTCCTAGAGACGGCTAATATAGGAAAAGTAAACAACTTGAGATGTGATGTGTGCAGTACACATGGGCACGGCTTCAAGGAATCATTGTATGTTATGCGGCCATTCTTGGAGCTTAGATGCAGCAGTGCTGGAGACGACTTGAATAGGGGGCCAACACCCTTGAATGTGTCAGATATGCTTCTCCTTCCGGTTTCATAAACAAACTCGGAGTCTGAGCCAGGTCTGAATTCTAATAATCTTCACCTTATTGCCATGGTCTGACCACATCAGTCTTCCATACTTGTCTTTCCTGTTGCCTTTGTGACATGGAGAAGATGCTTCTACCGTTTACCATAACTGGGGACTAGTCACTGATTGAAAGTGATTTGTCCAGTGGCACACAGGGACTCTGTGGAAGGACAGGGTGTCCAAGATCAATCTTGAAAGCCTAGGCTACTGCCATAAATCCAGCATCATGAATTCTCCCAGAATAAAGCCATCCTATGTGCCTCTCTGGCTCAGTGTTTTCTGTTTTGAATAGTTCATTCGCTTTTATTTTTATGATCTGTATAGTTATGTATCCTTATTCTTAGCTGTATGCTTCACATCATGAAGCCTGTTACCACGTATAAGAAGCCCCTCCTGTCTTGACTAAAGAAATGTGAATCTTTTCAGCAACATGTTTCTTCTAGGTGGGTTAGCAGATACTCCTTCCTGTAAGAGCTACTTGTGTATGAAAGGTCTTTTCCAACCTAAATGATTCTATGAAAGGTTGTTCTTCAGCACTGCAGTGTCATTGCAAATTAGGGAACTCCTCAGTATGTGACTTGTGCCTTTGAGTAAAGATTGAGTTTATGGAGTTGCTAATATTGTAGCAAGCTTGGACAGAGCAACTTGGAGAAAAATAATGGTGATGCCTGTCGAGATACTTCATGTGACCTTAATGTCCTAAATTACAAAGAGGTTGAGACAAATGCACAGACAATTCTATAAGGCCCTGCAAGAGTGCTCTTTGATAGGATGGATGGGTTGCTATGGGAAATCTGCTATGCCCAGCCCTCTATGTTTAGAGGGTAATGAAAGTATTGGATACCATTTTGGAAGCTGCTGCTGCTAAGCATACCCCATTTCTGTCAGCTTAGCAGTAGGATCTAAGAGTAGCTTTGTGTTGATGCAGAACACTCTCATAGTATCAGTATGTACATTTAAAGCTGTGCTTGTGTGTTTTCAGGTCTGTCCAATATAGGTATGCAGAGAATATAAACTCTGTGAAGTGACCCTGTTGGGTCGAAAGAATTAATTATTCCTTGCTTGGATGGAAGCTCTGTAATTCACCTTCTGTACAGGACACTAAATAAGCAGAACAGACCAAGAGCAGCAGGTACCCTCAAAAGTAAAGCACACTATAGTAACTCCAGTCTGCCATTCCAGGACCAGCCTAGCACCGTTACTAATATTCTGCACTATTTCCCAAACCAGCTTAATACTATAGCATCGCCTGCCAGTGACTGTCACCTTGTCGCTGTTCAATAGCAGCGTTCAACAAGACACTGACATTTTAAAAGATGAAATCAGTGCTTCTGACAGCAGCAGTTTGTTGAATGACACTGGCCTTATGCAGTTTTTCTGGGGTAAGGTAAATCAAGTGTAAAAGGCATGGATTCATGTGTATCAGCACTCTCTTAGAATAAGAATTTGAGGGGAGGCCTCTTTTTTGTTTGCTTTTACAGCTTGTCCTTTTGAGGAAAGTAAATGAATGCTAGAGGGGAGATGAAAGCAGGGAGAGCATCTTAAAGTAGAAATACACAGGTCATCCCAGCAGTATGATAGTAACCCAGAACCACGGACATGTGAGCAAAGTACCACTGGGATATGAACTTGTAGCGTGTCATCTGCCACACAGCTACCTATGTGCACCTTCTAAATCAGTCCCGTTTCCTAATGTGCAGTAGATCATCAAGTTCTGTTGGTTTTCTTCAAACAGTGTGAACAGAATACTGTATATTGCTGAGCCCCTTGAAAAGATGCGCTTGAGGGGCATCCCTGTCGTTTTGTATGCTGCACAGAGACAGATGTTTTTAATATCATGAAAGAGTATGTAATGGTGCATATGGATTGCTAGTGGATGAACAAGGCAATAATGAAGTTACTGCCTTTAGTACGGAGACAGCAATCACACCACTTTTCTGCTTGTATCAGAAGTTTGTGTGATGTAACCTGCTCAAGTCAGCTCATGAAGTCTGGTTAGCAGGAAGTGTCTATCAATGAGAAGATTTCTCAGGTTAGTATTTTCTTGTAAAAGGGATTAACTAGGCCTTAAGTTGCCAGTGATGCAGATGCAATGCTATATGTTTCAGCAGTCTCTTTCAAGAAAAGTCACAAGATACACAGTGTGCGTCTGACTTACCTGATCCTCTCACAGGGTACTTCAGCACCTTGTTCCCAGTATTAGATTAAAGCAACTGAAGTGTAGTGTGAAGTAGATTTGTTAATACTGGCTCTCTGGCTCCTACTACCCATGAAGTCACAGTTTCTGTGTCATGGTAATTGCTAGGTTTGAAAAGTGCATTTCCAGTGTTAGTAATAGTATCAGGAGGTTTCTTCTCTGCCTCCTTCACATCATGGTTGAAGGGACTGTGCAGACGTACAGGCGGACTATTGGTGAAGGAAATGCTGCCCCTCTGCATAACCTTTCCAGAAATTCTATTACTTAGGCCAGTAATTAGGAGATTTAATGGTAACTTTGCAGCTGGTGGAGCAGAGAGAACACTGACTGAGGCATAACCAAGGATGTCCTTCCTTCTTTCGTTTCTAAGACTCCAAAAAATTTTGCCTTCCTGTGTCCCAAGGGTGGTTTCTAGGTTTCATTCTCTTGAAAACCTGCCCATCACTTAAATGCACAGGTGGAGTTGATCCCTCAGAAAAAATAAGGGAAAACCTTGAGAGCTGGACGTCGTTGCCTGAGCTCAGATCTCTTGCCTGGCCCTTTCAGCTGTATTTACAGTAAGATGTTTTCTGGTTGTGCGATTTCCTCCTGTTCTTTGCATCTACTGTGGCACAGACATGCATAAAAAAGATGTAAGGTAGAGCACAGATGCTGAATTCTGCGGTGATGAAAAATTCAATGCTTTACACAGAGCCTTTCTTGTCATTTCTAGCTGTAACAGAAAGCACCTGAGCATGGAACGAAAAGCATTAATAACCCCAGCCTTTGCCACTGCCTTTCCAGCATGCAGCAACTCTCAAAAGTGTAGAAGAGGGCCATTGGTATATTTATGTAGTGTAGTGTGGCAAAAAAAAAAAAGAAAGAAAGAAAAAAAAAAAAAAGGAGGTATGAATTTATATTAGATCTCGATTAGCTCAAAGCCATTTTACCAGCATCCCACTGTTTGTTAGTGGTGCTTGGCTGAACAGAAAGGAAGTTGATGACTAGTCTAAATGCCCTTCCTTGGGCTGGTCTGCTTTTCTGAGGCAGTGCTGTGGGGGAATTCAATCACAACTTCATTGTGTTCCCAGTTGATAAAAAGTGCAGGGCTCAGAAGAGTGTCTTGGACAGGCCAAGAGGGACTGTAATAAGCCCCTTGCCGTTACTCAAGAGATTAAGGGATACTCCTTCTGAAAGCCTCTTGGCTAGGCAAGACATACAGCCATACATGCAAATGTTAACCAAACTAGAACACACAGTACTTGGAAGCTCTGGTTTCAATTGAATCTTGGCTGGGTTGTTTCTGTTTACTGCTGTATCCCAGTCTTTTGAGATGGAATACAAGCATTTATCAGTCTAGCCTGCTAAAATCCGGTGAGAGTAAAACTAGGAAAGTGGCATGGACCTTGCACTATTATCCTTTGCGGAGGTCCACTGGCTCCGATTAATTGCTTCCAGTTTACTTATGAAGAAGAATGCTGTGTCAGAATGGTTGTTGGCTAAAGAAATGTGCTCAAACACTTTATCAGAAAACCCTACTACTTATGTCCTTTTTTTAATGATGGCAGGCAGTGCTCCTTCATTCTGTGTATAGCTATATACTTAATGTCTAACCCCCACAGTCCATGTGTCTGTTTCCCAAGTACTGTAAGGAATATTGCCATTGGCACATACAAACAGGTTTTCATTTCTGAAGCAGTGCATGTTTCTTAAAAACCTGGGTCTGTTTGGCAGCTAAAACTAATGCCCCTGTGGTCTGGAGGTAAAATTAGCTGCTCTGGGAGAAGGGTTTTCATGCACTACAGCATGAAAACACAGAGGGTGACAAACAAAGCATTTGCAGTAAAGTTGCTGAGAAGTGCTCTGGCTACAGGGGGTAGAGGAATAGCTCAATTAAGATGATTGTTTTCTGCAAGCTAATGGCTGCAGTTTTGAAATAAAACCTATTCATTTTGGCCTCTTGAAATTCATACTTGACCTGGACTCGTTAGGCCACAGAGCTGCTGCAGCATTAAGCTATAGCTGGAGGAAAGCCAGAATCCAATTACATTTTCTGCCTAATAGGTCATAATTTATGCTATGAATAAGGCAGTGATGTTGCTGGGGGGAAAGGGCATTGGGCATGCTTGGATATGCATTGTGGAAGGCTGATTGTAAATGAACATGAAAATGGGGAGGTATGCTTTCTTTTCTCACTTGTTTAGTACCAATGTAATTCAAACCAGAAGATGAGTAGTCATACTGGACTATACACAACCCAGGCCAGAAATCTGGTTAGCTTTCATCTTGGTTGTCTAACTTGCTTCGCTATGGTTGTTTATTTTCTCCTTACTGTACTAAAATTGTTTTAAGAAATTCAGCATCTTTGACTTTTTGCTCTCGGTTTCTGGTGACACTTCCAAAATGGTTCCTTCTCCTTCGTCCATTAAATGCTAATCAGTTTCACTTTTGTAAATAAATGAGGGAAAAAAAAAAGTTGGGGTTTTTTTTTCAGTAGTGGGACTCCAAATGTAGGCTCCTAAGCTGTGCTTAGGTATTGAGGTAGGAGACTTGCCCTACTTCTTAGAGAGCTGCTCAGAGAGTCCAACTTTTAATTTGGATATCTAAATACGGATTCAAAAACTGAACTTTGGACTTCTGTTGTCAGTGTTGGCCTTTCTTTTTTACCTTCTGAGTGAAGGTGAGAAAGCTTTTCCGACAGCAATTATCGGAGCCTCTGAACTTTAACAAACATTTAACTGTTCACCCAGGAGCTCTAAATGTTCCTTAATAAATTGTTCTCATTTGGGTGAGGCTAAGGATTCTTGGTTCTGTAAATTTAATTTCTAAACAGGAGCTATCACTCACATGCTGAAGACAAGATCATAAAAGACAGTTAAACTGATAATTTGAAAACACTGTAAAAAAGTCCCATTATTAAAAAGTGCCTGTCTTTTGATGATGCCCCCAGCTTCCGGAGTGTTCATATTGGAAACTACTTCTGGAGTATTTGCGTCACTGCATATTGCTGCAGCTGCTGCCCAAAGACATTAGTTAAGTTTGTAATATTGTCTATGCTCAAATCCAGTTCTACTGTAATGCAGAAGGATAAACGTTTTAGATAGTACTGCAAAGCAGAAATCTGGTCTGGAGGAACTCGGAGGTATGGATTTGAAACATTTAAGATCTCTTTGTAGTACCTTTGCACTCATTCCATACAGCAGAGACCTTCCCAGGAAGAGCAACCCAGAATATTATTCCAAATGTAAAATTCAAATGTTGGAAAGATTTGTAGAAAAACAACAAAAATGAACCTATAGAAGTAGGCTATTTAGTTCTCGCTGCACTGAATCTAATAAACCTTTAGCTTTTTATTATATTTGGCACTTCGTATTTGCAGTTCTGTTTGGGATTGAATTACATTAAAGTATAGTATAGTTGAGAGAAATTAGATTACCCAGAAATAAAACAGGCTGAATGCAGGAGCTAGAAGGGCAACGTGTACTTCATTGAAAAGTACAAGGAAGGTGAGAGAGTACCCTCAGACAAGACATGTGAGTTAAATAAAGATGTCCAAAGGGAGATCGAAAATGTCTGAGAATCATTTTGATTTCTTTCAGCAACAGTATCCTCAAATATTCTCTCTAGAATTATTGTCTAAATTGGATTATTTTTAAATGATTCCTTTGAAGCTGTGCTGGATTCAGTTGAAGGGAGCACAGAAGGTACAATATCTTTTACTGACTCCAGGCTCCGTCAATTCCAGACAAGCATGTAATAGATGCTTCACTCAGGTACATGGAACATCTGTTCCATCTCTACTGGCAAAACACCTTTAGTCACTTATTTAAAAATAAAACTACATTAAATTAACAAAGAATCAAGAAAATAACAACTAAAAAATGCTAACATAAAAGCCAAAGCACTGATGATATTCCATGAGAAGACAGTGGAAGAGATCAAAGTATTGCTAATATTTTCATCTCTGCCGTAGGAGGGAGTTAGGTGCCTGGATGAACTTGGAAGCAAGTCTCAGCTAGTACTGTGAAGGCAGAAATCACAAACTGTCAATAGTCCTTGTCAGTATATACTGGAGGAAATTTCCTTCCTAATCCAGGTTTGTTCTGTCTGCCATAAACATTTCCGATTTGCTGGCTGTTTGGACTAGGTTTCTGACTGGAAGATCAGAGTAGGAGATCAAGGAAGATCAAGGACCCGGAGTATGCCAGTGACTCCCACTCTGTATATGTGATGGTTGGTAACTGGGGCTTGTATGAATATGGTATCGTATAGAGCAACAAGAAGTCTCCAAAGCAAAGATAACTTGTATTTGCTGCCAGGATAGGCCTTTGAACCAGGTCCAGTTTGATTTCAGAGGAGTCCTTACAGGCTGCTTGATGTTCTGGTGTGCACACCAAGCGTGCTTCCTAGTATGGCAGTGTAGTAGAGATCTGAACTTAAATCAGCCCTTTCTGTATCATTCCATGTGGTTTTATAAAGGGCTGCAAGCAACTCTGAATGTTAGCAACTTCTTTTGGGTCCTCAGGGGTCCATGGCACTGTACATTCAGATAAATACTGATAAAGAGCAACGCTTATGAAGCTAAGAACGCTCCACCCTATGCTCTTCCATTAGATGAGTAAAGGAGCCATTGGGATTGGAAGGCTGGCAAAGGTTTTTGCTGAAGACCCCTCCTATTGTCTAACCATTTTCTGCGTGCTCATTTCTTTTCCAGCCTCTCTACAAGTGGACATTGTTCCAAGCCAGGGGGAGATCAGCGTTGGAGAATCTAAGTTCTTCTTATGTCAAGGTGAGTGACGGCTTATGGCATCAGTTGTCTCCATCTGGGTTTGCTGGGAAGGTTAATTGATGTATTAACTCTGGGGTAAAAGCTCCAGTGCTAGCTCTAGCTGCAAGATCTCTTGCTCTTTCTCTCTCATATGCCCTTATGGTTTATAAGACTGAGTAGCAAAGGCAACACATGCTGTTTACTGGAAACAGTAAATGCGTTCTCCCTTGAGAGCTGGCAACAGAAAGCAGCTCCAGCAAACAGATTTTAAAATGAACAAACAGGTACTGAAGTGTTGTCTCTAAGCTGGAGCAATAGCCACAACAATGGCACCTTGCATCATTCCAGAGCTCTTTGATCGTTTGAATTTAGAATTAAGCCTCTTGTTTTTCCAAATTATTTCTCTAATCAACTGCTAACAGCAGTAATGGGAGTGCTAGGTGACTTAAGAGTTGTTACATCTGCAAATAAGGATTTTAATGCTGCTGAAAACCTGCATTTCTTGTGACACAATTTACTGTTTGTTCAGGCTACCAACTGCCCCAGGCTGTTCTCCTGCACAATGTGGTGTGCCCCAAAGCGAGTCCTACAATTTTGTGGCATTTTCCAAATTAGCATCCACATGTCCTCTTCAGAGGTTCTCCTGAAAGCAGCTGACCTGGTTTCTAATGGGAGGAATTAGTATGTTGGAGCATCGACATGATAGCATCGTGAAGCATGACACAGAGCAAATAGGTGCTATAGCGAGCTCTGGGAGCAAAATGCCATCAGAGGACAACAATTCCTCAGGAGCATACTGACTGGGACAAGTAATGAGGTCATCTGATCCAGGAGTGCCTAACTGCAGAGTAATTTGTTAATGGCTATGCTTTAAAAATGAAAGTATACTCTGAGCAAGTGCTGTTGTGATGATATTTGCATTCAGAAAACTGTGGGATCAATTAAAGCCCCTCCAGTAGGAGGAGTTTGTCCCAAACAACAAAGACACTCTGAGGAATGCAGAGATAGGAGCTGCGAGAAAGAGACAGCCTGGAACCACTTAATAACAATTCTGATTTACACTGGATACAGCAGGAGGTTTAAGCTGATCAATGCCAGAACTGCTGCTACAGCAATGTCACCATTTTGGTATGCAAAGTAGCCTAGCCTGCAAGTATGGGTATTTATTGAAAACACGATGGAGCAGCAGCAGGAAGAGATTTTTATTTCTCGGTCTGATCTGCGTAGTGGAGGGACTGGGACATAGGATCCCCAGATGAATAGAAGGCCATTCTGGGCTAAAATTAGCGTACCCCTTTAGATTATACAACCAACCTAATATCCATTTTGCAGGACAGCAGCTGACCATTCACAGTGCTGTGAGAGAGAATTTTCTTTGCTTGCTTCTCCTGTACCAGAAGCCCTTCCCTTGGGTCAGTCTTCCACATAGTGCTACTGGTTGTATTTAATTTCCTCTGTGCAGATTTGTTGGGAACTCATTTCAATTTGCTCTGTTTTCTTTTATTGTCCCTAGTGGCAGGGGAGGCCAAATACAAAGACATTTTCTGGTTTTCCCCTAATGGTGAGAAGCTGACGCCGAACCAACAGCGCATCTCAGTGGTGCGAAATGATGACTTCTCTTCCACCCTCACCATCTACAACGCCAACATAGATGATGCTGGCATCTATAAATGTGTTGTCAGTAGCGTGGAGGAGGAAGACTCCGAGGCCACCGTCAATGTGAAAATTTTCCGTAAGAGAGCGGCTCCGAGGCTATTTTCTGGTCTACCTTGCACATGTATGAGGCAAGATTAGGGAGGCAAACATTTTACCATCCTAGAAAAGGCTATTTTTAAAGGGGAAGAAGGAAGGTGAAAAGAAAGGGGATGTTAAGAAGATGCAGCCTTCTCCTTTCTTGGTTTTGAGGGGAAAGTGAGAACTAGGACCTTGGCCTGTCAGGGCATTACCAGCATGTCTACTGCTTAAATTCTTCTGAAAGACAGGAGAGCAAGGGGTAGAAGGAGAACCTTCTAGCGCATCATAAATGTCTGGGAGGAGTAAGCAGAGAGAGCAGCTTTTGTGGATGACAGAAATGCTGTGAGGTAAGACTAGTCTTCAGTAAAGAGGATCACACATTCAGAAGGGTTCTAATAAGCCATCAGCATGTTGTCCAGTACAGCCGTGATAGCAGCTCCTCCCCTTCCTGCCAGGAAGGTGAGCAGTTCTAAGTTCACGTTTTCTCTTTGCAGTGTGGACAAATTGGTGAGCTAGGTGGAGCATTGATTTGGCCCACTGATGTGCCTGGAACGCAGGGCTGGAAAATGGGGTTCCTGTGTTGCACTGCAGAGTCAGGCACACCTTTATTCTCCCCTTGGGAACATGAGGATTTCTAGAGAACATGTCCTCTGGGATTTTTTTGCTTTCCTCAGGCTTGAGTCAGGAGCGCAGCTGGACGTGTGCCAAGAAAGCTGCAGTGACTTTCTCCTTCCATTGTTTTCAGAAAAGCTGATGTTCAAGAATGCTCCCACTCCTCAGGAATTCAAGGAAGGGGATGATGCTGTGGTTGTGTGTGATGTGGTCAGTTCACTGCCTCCTACCATCATCTGGAAGCACAAAGGCAGGGATGTTATCCTAAAAAAAGATGGTAAGGCACAAGAGGTGTCTTGGTGCTTGTCTACTCAGGGGTCAAATGTCCATCTCCCATCAGGGCTCAAATCAGGCTCATACAAGGGGTTCAGGAGAACAAAATGGTGGTGGTCACAAGGGAGGAGAGAAGCAATTTGTACCTAACACTAGGTCTTAGGTTGTGAATTTAGTTATTCAAGGTGCTGTGGTTTGGCAATGGCAGGACAATAGTGTTCCCACAGAAATGGCCATCAGGCTTTGACACTGCAATAGGCCAAGGAATGCTAGAAAAAAATTTTCAGATAAAAGAAATGACATCAGACTGAAAAGCTGCATGTTGTGAAACTCTCCAGTCTTCCTAAGGAAGAGGGGCTAAAAGCTCCTTGCAAGAACCTTTCCCTTTCTTTCAAAATGCTGCGGACTGTCATGCCCAGAGGGGCATTTTACTGGCAGAGGGGACAGTTTCAAATTGCTTGTTGTCTGATACTAATTAAATATAAATGTATTTGTGTGTGTATATTTATCTGTTTATCTCTCTGTGTGTACTTACGGTATAAAGCACCAGAGCAGTTTGCCTGCTACCCACATCTGGTTTCTTTCTTGGCAATGTCAGATCCAGTTACAGCAGCATCTCCATTAAATGATGGGAAGGGAAATTTTATTACACTACGCCTTGTCTCAACCCAGAAAGGGCAAGGAGAGGAGAAGAACCTGTTACCTGCAGTAAGCTTTCCTGAGGATTCTTGGATGAACCTTCCTTTTGTCTTTTCTAGTTCGATTTATAGTCCTGTCCAACAACTACCTGCAGATCCGGGGAATCAAGAAAACAGATGAAGGGACATACCGCTGTGAGGGCCGGATCTTGGCTCGTGGGGAGATCGACTTCAAAGATATTCAGGTCATCGTAAATGGTGAGCAGCTTAGAGTAAGGCTAGTACAGAGGCAGGGTATGTAGCGCCTGCACTCCAGGCTGCTGATGGAAATGTTACTTTAGATTCACACTCACGATTTACCATCAGCTTACTAATCTTTCTCTGTTGTGTCAAATAAAAATGTCCATGAAATTGGCTGAGTGTTTGCCAGGTGTTTACAGGAAATTATCATGTCAAGAGAAACCTTAAGTGTCTCGTGACTTAGAGTGAGGTATTGATCTTGTTGGGACTCACAAGTGCTTTTATCCACAATACTGATTTTCTGTGGGTCTCCCCACTCCCTGCCCTTTCTTCCCTGTGCTGATTGCTTTGGAGAGCTCATGCATCAAACCTGTTGATTGAAACCGGCAGGTGATCGCATAAGAGTTTGAATTACTAGTGTCATCTGTATGTATTGCAGAGATTTACAGTGACCCTTCCAGGGCTCACTCTTGCTCACATCTTCTGTCCTTTCTAACTTGAATATGGATTCCTTCTCTTCTAGTACCTCCTTCTGTGCGTGCCAGGCAGAGCACTATGAATGCCACTGCCAACCTCAGCCAGGCTGTCACCTTAGCATGTGATGCTGATGGCTTTCCTGAGCCAACCATGACGTGGACGAAGTAAGATGCTGTGTGCAATGTGTCCTGATTGTATGTGAGCATGGATGTCTTCACCAAGGCCTGGAAAACCAGGCTGGAGGGAAAGCAACATTTTAACTGGAATAAGATTAATTCATTTTTCTCACAAGAGAAAGAATGGGCTCATAACGGAATTGCAATTAGCTTCTGCAGTTGCAGTTGTGGGTTAACCCTGGTAGGCAGCTAAGCACCACACAGCCACTCGCCACACGGCCCCTGAGTGGGATGGGGAAGAGACTCAGAAGGGTAAAATCCAAAAACTCGTTGGCTGAGATAAAGACAGTTTAATAGATAAAGCAAAAGCTGTGCATACAAGCAAAGCAAAATAAGGAATTCATTCACTACTTCCCGTTGGCAGACAGGTGTTTAGCCAGGTCAGCTGTCCCAGCTGTATCTCCTCCCAACTTCTTGTGCACCGCTGGCCTACTCTCAGGCAGGGCAGCGTGAGAAACAGAAAACCCTTTGACATGGTGTGTATGCTCTTCAGCAATAGCTAAAACATCATTGTGTTATCAACACTGTTTTGGTCACAAACCAAAACATAGCACCATATGAGCTACTATGAAGAAAATTAACTCTATCCCAGCCAAAACCAGTACAGCTTCCTAGAAAAACAAGAATAACAGTAAAAATAGCAATTTTTCACTGACCCATTGCATCCTTTGTCGAGCTGCAAATAGAGATGAAGCTTCATGCTGACCAGATCTGTCCTACGGGTCAGTTTATTATCACCTGTTGCACTGATGGGGAAACAAGCAAAAGTGGATTCTGTAAATTGCATTTGTCATGCCAGGAGATCCACATCTAAAGTCTTTCTCTTCATTTCATCAGGTCTAAATTTTACTGTCAGGCAGTGATACAGACTTCAGGTATACTGTTCTTGAAATTGTTCAGCCTTTGGTGAAGGTTATGAGGACAAGTTGTAATGTTGAAAAAGCTGATGACAACTTGGAATACTGCCTTGTTATGCAAGGACAGAAGCCTCCTTCAGTGGTGTTTATAGCTCTTGCATATAGGCTATGATGTGTGTCAGGAGGTGAAAGGTTCAAGTGCCAAGAGCCCTAAGGCAGGAGGGATTAAGAATAGATCAGAATGTAAGCTTTGTAGCCCATAGGGAAAGGAAAAGGTGGTGGTCCCTCTCAACCTGAGGAGTTTCAGTGTAGTAAAGTAGTTCTAGCATTAACAAGAAGCCTAAAACAAATAGCCTTTGATTGCTTCTCCTCCCCAACACAGCCAATGTGCTTTGTGCCCTGCAGGGATGGAGAGCCAATAGAACAGGCCGATGATGCAGAGAAATACAGTTTTAACTACGATGGTTCCGAGCTCATCATCAAGAAGGTGGATAAGAGTGATGAAGCAGAATACATCTGCATCGCTGAGAACAAGGCTGGCGAGCAGGATGCCACCATTCATCTCAAAGTCTTTGGTAAACCATCCCCCTTTTCCAATCCAGTTGGCTCTTGGTAGCTCACTAGTGCAAGCTGGAAGTAACCTACTTATCCTATCCCGGTTAATGCCTGATGTGGCTTATCCAGAGCTGCTTCTTTCCCAAATAATGCTATGCACCTCTGCCATCACACTAGGTAAAATAGATGCTGTGTAATTGTCTGAAACAGATGCCAACTCCATTCTGCTTCCTCTCTGATAAAAGAAATTCAGTCCTATGCAGGGGGTGGTGTGAGATTCACATGATACTTGGAATATCTCCAGGCCCAGAGGGCTGAATCTTAATGCAATCAAAGCTGCTATTAAAAGGACTTTAGCACTTTACTGGGACTTGTTATAACTCCACCCCACCACTGTGTGAATGACCTTAAGCTTGCAGGAATGAATCAGCAGCTTTCCTACCTTGCATGAATCTGGGAGTGTTAAGGAATATAATTCTCCCTTTCCCATCCCTCTGCAGCCACTTGACAAAGCTGCTTATCAAAAAGACTAATTTGGGGCAGAGAAAGTAGACAGCGAGGTGGAAGACTTAGCTGATAATCTCGGGGACTGATCATGTGTAGAAAAGGTCTTCTAGTTCTGCAAGGAGGTACCCTCTTCTCGAATGTCACTCTGCTCCCTTCCCCATATGGCAGTAAACTTGTGCCAATTCAAAAGCCTTTTTTCCCCCATGTTGCTTGTTTCAAACATTGCTGTTGACAGGCAAGCTTCATTCTGAGCACCAACTGAATGAAGGTTGCTTTTTCTTTTCAGCAAAACCCAAAATCACCTATGTGGAGAATAAAACAGCCATGGAGCTGGAGGATCAGATTACACTGACCTGTGAGGCATCTGGGGACCCAATCCCTTCCATCACTTGGAGGACTTCCACCCGGAACATCAGCAATGAAGAGAAGGTATAACCCTTCCCAAAACCATGCTCTTATTTGCTGGGATCAGTGCAGCTTGTATCTGCCTGCCTCTGCTGATCCAGAATGCATGATAGTTGCATGCAGATGCACATGGAAATCATGGTGATTCCCCTCTCTGTAGTGAGAACACGTGTGGTTCTGCACAGACTATCTGCTAAAGGGTCAACTCCACAGCTGAAGTAATGCCATAGGTGTCCTTTTGTAGAAAGAGCGGTCTCAATTTATAACAACTGAGGATATGCTTTTTAATTCCTGCTGGTATCACTCTGAGTTGAATTAACCTGAAAAGCATTAGGCCCTGGACCCTTTTCAGAGGAGTTTCCAAAGTGACCTACAGTTGCAGGAAGCTTGTGAAACGGTTTTTCCCTTCTATTTCCAAGCTGAGAAGTGGGAATGAGCACCCTGATTCCAGTGTTGTGCATGCTGTCATCATGATGATGATATGATCTGGGAGGGTGGCAGGTGGAGAGGTGTGGGGTGTTATCTCTCAAAGATGCAGTGGGCCAAAATGAGCCTGTTAATTCCTTCTTGCCCTTCTGTATTGTATTCTAATACTGCATGTACCTGAAGCGCAAAAACCTGGCTGCCTTTGTTCACCTGTTTTGTTGATCACGTCAATACCATTTTGTTCTTAAAAGGCAAAAATAATTAGCAGTTTTTCTTTTAAAAGAGAGTGCTGTTTTTTTTTTATTGGCCACAATTCCCCTTAACTAGACAAGATCAGGATGTGCTGTATTACTGTAGATATTTCATAATAGTTGCATAAGGTGATCAGGAGGCATAGCTTAGAGCCAAAGAAAGCCTAGACAAAAGTTGGAGTGAGGAGTTGTTGTTTATTAATAATCTTCTAATAACAGGATGCTTCAAGGCTCAGCTAACTTGGGCATACCAGGGGTTCTGACTCAATATGAAGGCAGCAGTTGATAGACTATGAAAGTCTCGAAACCACACAGGTATCCACTGTCAGTCATCCACACAGCTGCCATTCTGCGCTAGAGCTTCCTAAATGAGCTTTTTTAATTGCCTCCATGATGTCAGCTCTTTACCATGTTGTTAATGTGTAACTTATTAATCAGGGTGCCAAAGTTTTCCAGCCTTAATTCTTTCTTAACATCTTCTGGATTTGTGGACTAGTGTAAATCCCTGCAATGTTTAGGGAGAGATTTCCATTGCCTTCAAAAGCTATTGGCTCGGGCTCTCACTACAGCATAACTGGGGGACCTGTTTTGATAGGGTAAGGTTATTCATGGTCTTGTCTCTGTCTAGGAGAGCAGTGGGAGGAGGTAAGTGCTCTAGTGCTTCCAGCACTAGAGTTTGGATCACAGCCACAGAAAAGAGCTTTGACAGGGAGAAGAATATAAAAACTGAAATAATGCTAAATCAAGTAGAAGTTGGTAGGAGAGACTGTTTGCAGAGAGTCCCATCTGTGCAGCCCAATTAAACTAACAAGATCTCAGTGGCAAAACTGCTAACCATTTTTGAGACTTTCATATGTCCTGTTTGATGCTGTTAAGTTGATGGTCAATATTAAGGCAAATGTTAATACTCTGTTAGTTTCTTATATAGATGGGGGGGAATCAAAGGTTTGAGGTACTACCATGTCTCACATGTACTGGTTCAAACCTTCAGGGCAAAGATTTCTTTTTATCATATACCATGCACTTTCTAGGCAGGATTTTTGTGTGTGTGTGTGTGTTTTGTTTTGTTTTGTTTTTTACTTTTTCCCACTCTCTATCTTGTGCTGTAAGCTTATATGAATGGTACAGATGTCCAGAAAATCCTTAAGTCAAAATAGCTCTGATAAACATTCTATTACATGTACAACCAAATGTATATATTCAGTTTACTATCCACTTACTGTCTCTGGGATAGCACAGGGAAATGGATGGTCTTTGATGTGGGACAAACAATACTATTTTTAAAATTATCAGCCGTACTTTTGAATATGCTTTAGATACTTGGATGCATCTGTCTTGCTACATGTTGTTTACTTTTGTAATCATAATTCAGTCCAGATTTTTAAAGGTCTAGAGGTACCTTAACTCCCACGAACATTTGGTACTTCAGAAAAACCTACCCAAACCCCCAAACAAACAAAAAAACCAACCATCTCTGGCTTAGAGGTTTTTCCCGCCCCCTCAGTCTTTGTCCAAGAACAGAGGCAGTCTGAGGTGTGGATAAGGGGCAGGAGGTGCTATAGCCCAGACACCTAGGTTGACAGTGTCACAACTATTTCAACATTCCCATGCTTCCCTGAGAGACCTGTTGATATCCTAGCATGCATAGCAAAAGAATCTCCTCTCTATGGCTATGCCTACATAATGTGGCACCTCTCGGACAAACAATCTTTTGCTTTGAGGATGGTCTGCAAAGGTAAGTGGTTGTGGCTGTGCTCTAGCAAAATCAGATGATTGGCAACTGTATACCAACACAGACGAGCAGACCAAACTTTGGGATGCTGGCACGGTGGAAGCTTCCTGGAAGCTGGCATTCCTCTGCCCTGCAGAGAGTGCAAGTAAAATAATAAAAAAAAAAGAAACAAAACCAAAAACAAAACAAAACAACATCCCACCCCACCCCCAAAAAAAAAACCAAAAAAAAAAACAACCCACAAAAATACTTCTTGCTTATATGTGATTTACTTTGGTTGTGAATGTAGGAACATGCTACTTAAGAGAAACTTTCGCCCTGTCAGTCTGAGATTCCTGTCTATCGCTACTACAGAACATCTCAAGAACTAACAGGCCTGGAAAATCATCAACATGATGATTTGAAATGGTTTGGCTTTATCTTTCCTCGAGTATTTATTGCTGTGCCATTGTAGGGAGGAGGAATTCTTTCTCTTTGAATGATACCAGATGTAAAGCTGATCAAGCCAGTATGCCATATTCCTCATCACCTTCAGTATATTTCATGCCTTTTTAAGAGACATGTTTCTTCTATTGCTCTAGCAGAATACTAACTGTGATTCAGTAAATATAGTTTTGATCTGTTGTATATTGGTGTGTACAAGTTTTACAATTTTAGTGCAGACATGAGTGTGTTTCCTGTCGGATTTTTGGATGAGACAATCGCTAACTACTCTTACACACACTTTCATGAAACAGTTGCGGAGACAGTCCTAAGTTTCTTGCCCAGCAGTATAGCTCAGTGTGTGAGGAATGGAAAGGATAACAGGTGAGGCTTTTATGCAGGCCTTTTAACATCTTGCCAGAGCTGGCTGTAGGTACATTTGTGGCATAGGATCTCACTCAGTACTGCTGTCTGGCCTCCCATGCTAGCTGTCAAGACCTGCATCGCATTATCATTTTCTCTATGGCAAGTCAAAAATAAAGTGAACGTTTTTTCACCAGAATGAAGGAAACAAAGAACAGAGGAAGAGATCAGCTCTGGTATTCTTCCTCCTTTATCCTAATTATAGTTTAACCTGCATAGTGTTATTGGGTCTTTTCCACCAAGGCTGTCCCACAGGGTTCCCTGTTCCTAAAGTAGGAAAATGCAAAGGCCTGATTTCTGAATGGATCAGAGTTTGAGAGGCCTCTTTAGTAGGTGACTGCTTGTCTGAGTAACAGAAGTCTTTTTGCTCACCCCTCTGACAGGTAAATTATATCGGTGTGTTGTGGTACCCTGAGAACAGTCCAGTGCATCCTTCCGCTTATTTTCTGGGTTACTGTTACTGACCAGTAGCCTCTATCAACTCTATGTTGTGGGCAGCTAAAGCAAATAGATAAGTTGTTAAAAATTTAGAAATCTTTAGATGAAAACAACTTGATTGAATTCCAGTAAGGTAAGGAGTGCCCCTTTGCTAGGACATAAGCACTGGGTTGCCAGTGTTGCAGTAGCATGCTAGGGCACACTAACCAGTAGATGAGAGGAACTCATTCCCTTGCACAACTCACACTAGGTCAAATTTAGCAGTGAAGTAATTAAAAAATAAAAATATAAAAAATTGAGTGAAATAGAGAAGAGCCAAATACTCCGCTGATGCAAATGAGCATTGTTGCAATACTTTCAGCAAAGTGCTTCTAGATGTGATGCAGCAAATCTAACATTTCAAAATTTAACTTAAGTTTAATTTCATGGTTTTTTTTTTCTTTTAAGTGGACAATATGCCTTGAATACAATTCCCTGTCTTAAATTTGTGTTGTACTTTGTATCTCATGAGATGTACATGGGAATATCTTTGGATTTAATGATCTAAGGAGTAAACTACATTGGCGGTTCCCAGGAACTCCCTTGTAACTGAAGATGCTCCCATTTAACAACTTACTTCCAAAGGGCAGGGAAGATGCTAGCATGCCTGAGGCTCTTGGTTCGCCCTCTATCCCCTGCATGGTGCTGAGTAGAGCTTGTGTATCTCTTTGTCTTGGTGAGGGAGAGTTAGTCTGAAACTCTCCAGGATGGAGAATGTGGTTCTGCCTTTTTTCCCCACGCCCACAAGTGCCATTACAAAGAAACAGCTAACTCTAGGAGTGTGGGAGCAGGCTTTTTTCCTCCTTCATCTTTCTTTAGGTTGACAGGTACTGAACACCAAAGGATAAAAAGATGTCTCTTTTTTTTTTTTTTAAAAAAAAAAAAAAAATCCTTCTGTGCTGACACCATAGAGATGCAGTGAATAGGATTGAAAGGGGACTCGCATGGGTATAAGCAAGGCAGTTCCCCAGCCAGCCTGGCTTGCTCAGGTACAGGGAATGACTGGTACATCAAAAAGGGATTATGCTGAATTATTATGGTTGCCTGTTCAGCTTGCAAGGAACTTGTGCACACCAGGAGAGAGAGATATATATCTATCTCTCTCTCATAGAAATGATCAGATGATGGGAGTGTCCTAGCCCATGCAGGTGTTGGTGAGCTTCTCTTCAGGTGGCTTCACCTCAGACCTCTAGTGACAAGCAAATAACTTGCCTTTATCAAAGACATTCTAAAATGAGGCTGTCTGTACCAAGTCTCGCGACGTTCACTGGAAGCACTGTGGAAACAATACTATATTTTTTATTCTCATTTCCTAAGCTTTCATCTCCATTTCTGTAATGTCACTCTTGTGTATGCTGTTATATCCACACGTCACCAATGCTTGTGCCTCACATTCAATAATGCCATCATGGCTGTGATATTAGCAGGTAATTTTTGATTCCTGAACTGAAATGGATCAAGTTGTAATTGAAATAGAGATCAGAAGAAAAATATATTTGAAAGGTAAATTCTAGGGAAAAAACAGAACCCAGCAACTTTGATCTTTCTGAACCACGATGAATATGGTCCACACTGTTGGTGGCTTTCTCTGAATGGGAAATGTATGTTTATTGGTAAGGTTTGTGCCTGTTTCACTGATGCCTGTTGGTTTGGTTGTCCCAAGCCTAGTAAGGATTGGGTGCACACATCCCTAAGCATAATGAGTTGGACATTATCAGCTGGAGGTAGAAGGTTCTGCCCTGCTGTCTCCTGTCCAGGGGGGTCAGTGCTCTGCAGCTCAAGGTCTCCTACTCCTGGCACAGTATGCATGTAAAAACGTGTACAAATGCATGATCACATTAACGATATGAGTGTTAATGTTAATCAGTGTGTGCGGGTGGCTAACAAACCAGTGTTAGAAAAGCAGTTCCGTAATTATCTTTGCAATTTAGTGACCAAGGTAATCAGAATTACTTCCCCAGTATGCTGGGAACAGGTTTCTAGAAATGGTGAGATGTGACAAGGGAAATAGTAACTCGATATGTAAAAACAGAAGCAGTCTTTAGATATCATTAGCATTCGCTTAATCATTTTAAGACCAATTGATAGGATATTAAATTTTGAACGCAAATCTAAAGTTATATTGGGAAATGGAAATTGTGATCACCCCCCACACATGAGATATACAACATGGAGCCTGCATGTGCACAGAGCGCAATGTGGTGCATACGCTATGATATGTAAAAGCAACCTTTGATAAACTTTTATTGCTTTTTTTCTGTTGTTGTTGTGTTCTATATCTGTTCTCTCCAGGCTTCGTGGACCCGGCCCGAGAAACAAGAGGTATAAGATTACCAGACCTTTAGCAAACTTCTTAGTTTTTTGCTTTTGGTTTTTTTAAGCATTACAGATTAACAAATCTGTAGTCCAGTAACCATGCCAACTAAACCAGCATTAATAATATGAACAAATTAAATATCAATACATAAAAGAAACAGCTTATAGAGTTAGAATTTGCTTGGCATGTAGCACTGCATTTTTGGATGAGCAAACTAGCTGTGTTGCGAGTGAGTAATTCTGCTTGTCACTTAAAAAAAAAAAAGGCAAATGTAAAATCTGGCAAATACTGCTTTCACCATTTTCTTCTACGAATCATATCTGTCTTCTAGAATTTTAAGAATTAGCAACAGCATGTATTCTGGGAAAGTATTTTTTTCCAAAGACAGCCTCTTCTGCTCCAGCCAACTCATCTGTTTGCTCATGGTACTCCTTAAGTTTGACCTTCTCTTAAAGGACAACTGCATCATGTTCCATTTCAAAATCAATGCAGATAAATCTTTCACAAGTTATATTTCTCCAGAAAATGCTCCAAATTGCTAAACTATTACTTGTCTTTGATTTGCAAAAGTCAGTGAGGGGTTGTGGGATAATGCAGTAACTCTGTCTGGTGTAATGTGGTTTGTTGCTGTTTTATTTCACATTCGGTGTTGTATTTTAAAAATAATAATAATAACCTACCTTTACATGCACCTGATTTGTAGCATACTTGCTTCAAAATGGATGAGAAAGTATGTTTCCAAGCAAATAATAGGGGTCAGATAGAGAATAATATTAGCTATCAGAACTGGGGGTCTCAATTTGTATTTTTAGGATCAACTTCGTGGAGGCTCTGGGTATCCTGAATTCTTTTTTATTTTTAAGCCATCTTAAACTATAGAGACTAAACTATTTTTAAGCCATCCTAAACTATAGAGACTGGTGTGGCCTAAACAAAGTGAACCTCTAACTCAAGCACCATCTGCCTTTGTTTCATATGGGACTGAGAAGATACTGCCCATTCTTACTTCAGTATAATCTGTTGGAATAGATGAATTGTGGCAAGTGAAGGCATCGGATATTCAGACCAGTTTGCGTTGAAGAATTTGGAATTTGAGTCGTTGCATCTCTTCAGGCCTCATGTTAATTCCTATTAGTTGTCTCCATCTCTGCCCCTGCCACCCAGTGTTTTCACTGTGTTTTCTGTCTCAAGCTTTTTATTAATATGAGCACTAATACTATTAAGCGTGCTGTCTCTAAATTTCTTACTGCTTCTGTGTCTTAAAATATCCAAGCGGGCCTCTGTGAGAATGTTGTTGAAGCTTATTGTTGCAGCATTTCTTTAAAATAGCTAGCATGGGGTCTTTGTGTATTCCAGCGGCAGGGAGTTCAGTTCTCGGGAAGCTGAGTGAATACTTGGCATTAAGTGTTTCACTCTTACTAATGCATTAGCTAGTTTAAAGTATGGAAGTCTCTATGAGCTTCAGTCATAGCAGCATATATGGGTGTTAAATCTTGCCTTCCTTGCTTTGGAGGCACAGTTGCAGTTGGCTGCTTCTTCCTGTAAGCCACAGTCAGCTCTACTTACTGTGCAGTCCATAATGTCTGATTCACCATTCTGGTCCTGCATACACTGGAGAATTCTTGAAAGTCATATTAGCAGCATATGCTAACAAAAAAACCCCTGCGTTATCACCAACAGATGCTAAAAAACTCAGTTACAAGCAAAATTACACCTCAGTTACACCACAAACTGGTGATGCCTTTCTGGTAACTGGGAATTAGTGCAAACTTAGAAATATGAAGAGCTGCAAATGAGTTCTGGTTAGTGCAGTGCAAGCACAGACCTAGGAGAGACCACTTGTCTTCTTTCACTGGAATTCGTAGCTGTGGTCAGGATTTCTGGGTGCTGTTTTGTAATGATGTCCACCGTGTGGAAAGTGGGTGAAGAGAAAATATGACTGTGAAATTAAGTCACGGATACTTGCTTGTGAAAGGACTGAAAAATCCAAAAGGTGGAGGGAAGGGGGATAAATGCGTTTCCTACTTGTCTCTCCTCTTCCCTGTTGGCACTGAAGTATTGAAATCTAGGCCAGCTTTGTACATAGTGACTGTGTGCCACATGGCATTGTCAGAATTTGGAGAAAACCACCTGCATGTATCTCAGGGTAAGCTGTAGCAATTGGCGCTATTGAGAACCATCATACCCTTTTCTGTAGAGTGGCAGTTGCTATGGCATGAGTTATTGCCTGTGTCCCTTAGGTTGTCTCCTCATTACTATGAAGCATTTCGTTATCCAAAATCCTCGAAATCAAAGAGGCTGGGTAAAGGGATTAAAAGTGTCTACATCTGGCTCACAAGTTGCTACCTATCCTATGTGTCTAAGAGGCAGGAATTGTTAGAATCTGATGGTCTGAAATATGAATAAAGAAAACTAGTAGAATGCTTTCTTGGGTAGACATTCTTCTCTTCTTTGGAGTATTTTTCCTGATCTTTCTTTTTCTTTACTTGTGCTTTTTGCGTTAAGAAACAGAGGTTCATCTTCAGAATCGATTGCATTACTTGTAAAGTTATCATTTTACCATGACTGCCTAGCACTCTTTTGTTTGTATTAGATCTTGACAACGTGGGGAAAAGGCAGGTGACACTGGATGTAGAATTACCTTTGCTGTAACGATCATGTGCTGGTATTTTGCCATGTTTATACTTTTGCCTGCTGATGGGGTCATAGAGATGAGTATTTAGAATATTCACCCAATTCATGAGCTAAAAGAAGCTGTGAGCCTCTGCAGATCTGGAGTCTTGACATTTATGGTTCTACTGTAATAGTTTCAGAAGTGAGCTGGGTTTTGTAGCCAAATCACAAGTCAGACAAAAGGATAACAATATAGTCAGCCAGTGAAGAAAGGTAAAAGCAGAATTTGGTTGTGTAAGATACCACAATGGACGAATGTTGTGTTAAGGGATCCTCCCCTTGTTCTAGGAAATGATGCATGCAACACCACATGTACGTGAAATAAAGAACTGTTCCCAGCAACATAAGGGACCAAGCACAGGAGAGGGAGTGGAGTGTATAGCTTGTGGCATTGGTCAGGGATTGCAGTAGACCTGCGTGCAGGGTAAAAAAGAGAAGAAAAATACATATAACTGGTTTTGTGTCATCAAAGGACACTGTTTTTGTGCATGTGAAATTTGACTAGCTCAAATGAACTAATATTCAGAACTACAGAGGTAATCAAATTTACTTGTAGAAACTTCATCAGTGTCAGAGATTGAGACCACTAGCTCAGAACAGAAAGAGGCTTCAGGCCCGGAGGATCTGACCACTTGAGATACCAGAGATGTACTTTGTGCTATAGCTCAGTGCATTTGGCTGTTTAATATCCTCAGGGTTTTTACTCGTAATCTCAGTACTTGTCCTCTATCTTCCAAGAAAATTAATGCTCTTGGAGCATTAGTGGGCATGGTAGTGTTGCGTTGACTGTTGGACTCGATGATCTTAGAGGTCTTTTCCAACCTTAATGATTCTATGATTCTAACTGTGGCAGGCTGCAGCAGCAGGCACAGCCATGAGGGTACCTAATTTGTTTGCTTGTGCCACTTTGTAAACTAGATGAGAGAGTTAGTGCTTTAAAGCTTCCAAGCTGAAGCACAAGCACTAAGAGCTTGCACAAGCACCAGGGGGGAGGGAGAGTCCATGGACTTACGCGCTTCATGTATTAAGAAAGCACTTAGGCTTTGATCACAAATTGGAGAGAGGAAAAAAAAGTGATATGGGATGGGATCGCTGGGTGGCTGCAATCCCTTTGAGCAGATGGTAGCCTGGATTTTACATTCCTTGTCTCTCTATCATTGTCATCCCCACACTTTCTTCCATGTGGGAGCAATTTCTAAATTGGCATATAGCCAATGCATATTATTCTAGAATTTTCTTGAAGCATCACAAGACCTTGAAGCAGGGTTGTCTCTAGAAGGGTCACATAGTGTTCTTGCCCTGTTCACTGTACCTTGCTCCCTTCAGTGCCACGTTCAGGTGAAAGTTCTGAGCTTTCATTTTGCCTGATTCAGCTTTGAGGTCTGGATCTGTTCTTATTAATTTCAAGGACGTTGAAATAAAACAAGTATCAGTGAGAGAAGAAGAAGGCCTGAATTCTCTGAGCGGAAACAAGGTAGCCATTGGGGAGGTTTTCTACAAGAGCATGCTGGCAAAAATTTTTAACCAGAGCTGGATCTCTACAATTCTCATTTTGGGAAGAAGCTTGATGTTATCCAGCTGTCCTCAGACATGTTGTAGCATCTTGGGCGGGAGTGTTGATCTGCTCGAGGGTAGGAAGGCTCTGCAGAGGGACCTGGACAGGCTGGATCGATGGGCCGAGGCCAACTGCATGAGGTTCAACAAGGCCAAGTGCCGGGTCCTGCACTTTGGCCACAACAACCCCAGGCAACGCTACAGGCTTGGGGAAGAGTGGCTGGAAAGCTGCCTGGAGGAAAAGGACCTGGGGGTGCTGGCTGACAGCCGGCTGAACATGAGCCGGCAGTGTGCCCAGGTGGCCAAGAAGGCCAGCGGCATCCTGGCCTGTATCAGGAATAGTGTGGCCAGCAGGAGGAGGGAGGTGATCGTGCCCCTGTACTTGGCACTGGTGAGGCCGCACCTCGAATCCTGTGTTCAGTTTTGGGCCCCTCGCTACAAGAAGGACATGGAGGTGCTGGAGTGTGTCCAGAGGAGGGCAGCGAAGCTGGTGAAGGGCCTGGAGCACAAGTCTGATGGGGAGCGGCTGAGGGAACTGGGGGTGTTTAGCCTGGAGAAGAGGAGGCTGAGGGGAGACCTCATCACGCTCTACAACTACCTGAAAGGAGGTTGTAGTGAGGTGAGTGTTGGTCTCTTCTCCCAAGTAACTAGCGATAGGACTAGAGGAAATGGCCTCAAGTTGCGCCAAGGGAGGTTTAGATTGGACATTAGGAGAAATTTCTTTACTGAAAGAGTGGTCAGGCCTTGGAACAGGCTGCCCAGAGAAGTGGTTGAGTCACCATCCCTGGAAGTATTTAAAAGACGTGTAGATGAGGCGCTTAGGGACATGGTTTAGTGGACATGGTGTGTTGGGTTGACGGTTGGACACGATGATCTTAGAGGTCTTTTCCAACCTGTATGATTCTATGATTCTATCTGATACTTTGGGCCTTCATTTCATTTTTTCCCTTCTCCTAAGTGCTTTGAATCACTGCAGTTGGCCCTGTGCAACAAGAAATCTTCTTGTTGCTTTTGGAAATGCCTCTTTGCGCCCATGATTTCACCTGGCCTCAGGTGATCACTTCTGAAGTATTGAGCACTGGAGGGTTGGTGTGAGGTAGACTTGCATTTGTTCTCATTCCTTTAGTCTGCACCACAGGCACAGAGCTCAGCCTCTAACTCTCTTTTCCTTTCCTGCCAGACTCTGGATGGACGCATCGTAGTACGTAGCCATGCCCGGGTGTCATCTCTCACTCTCAAAGAAATTCAGTACACAGATGCTGGAGAATATGTATGCACAGCCAGCAACACCATTGGGCAGGACTCCCAAGCCATGTACCTTGAAGTGCAGTGTAAGAAGTGGAGGATGGGGTGGGGAGGGTGTTAATGTGTTTAGAGGGGGGACTGTTTCGATTTCCTTTTCCTGTGATGAGACTGAGGCACCTACGGCTAGGTAGGGAAATGTGTGTTGTTTAGGTAGAGGGCATGGGAAGCAACGCACTCTGAAATAATTTTGTTGGAGACATGTTGCTGTGTGCGTACATGCAAATGTTTGCTCTAGCTGTCTCCAGCTGTGAGACTGTTTGCACCTTGGGAAGATTATGGGCCATGAATCTACCGCAGTCCCATTTTTTGGGTGCATCAGAGTTCTTTCCTAGGAGAACTTCCTGGTATGCACTTCCCTAGATGCATAGCATGCTGTCTGCTCCTCCTCCCACACTGCTTTAGGAGCAGCCTTTGGGACTGAGTAGGTTTCCTCCTTACATCTTTCAGCAAAAGACACCACCCACCCCCCTAGATAAGAAGACTGTTCCCATTTCCTATATTAAATTCCCTTCCCCACATTAAACTGGACCCCAGCCAAGGCATCCTTAAAGTGAGGCTGACCGGGCTACTTTAGGAGATATTCTGGCTCAAATTGCCTTCACAAATATGTCTGTCTTTCAGATGCCCCCAAGCTTCAGGGCCCTGTGGCTGTCTATACTTGGGAAGGGAATCAAGTGAACATCACCTGTGAGGTATTTGCTTACCCCAGTGCTGTCATCTCCTGGTTCCGGGATGGGCAGCTGCTTCCCAGCTCAAACTACAGCAATATCAAGATCTACAACACTCCATCAGCAAGCTACCTGGAGGTGAGGAAAAGCAAGGAGGGGAGAAGGCAAATGTAGCCAGGCAGGCTCAGTGCTATCAAATAATTTGTTCCTGATGTTGAAGGAGTTAAGTCTTTTATCAGGGTACCCTGTTGGTAGACAAGAAGTTGTGTGGTGTTTCTGGCACATAAATGCTCAGAAAATCAGGTAATAGAAGACACCGCCCCCTCCTTGCCTTTGACTTTCTGCCCACTGCAGTTCTCCCCTCTGTGGACAGCCCTCAGAGTGTTAGCACGTGTACTTTATTGTGGCTTCTCTCCCCAGCAAAATGCAGAGTGCATTCACAGAGTGAAAAGATTTTTCTGAGCCGAGCATGAGCCTTCGTTCCTTCCACAGGTGACACCAGACTCTGAAAATGACTTTGGGAACTATAACTGCACTGCTGTGAACCGCATTGGCCAGGAGTCCTCAGAGTTCATTCTTGTGCAGGCAGGTGAGCATCCCAGGCAGGGAGATAAAAAATGTGTACGCAGCCCTTGATCTGAGGTGACAGAGTGACCGTTCTTTTCTAGTTTATGTTGATGGGGGAGCAGGAGAGCCAGCTTCTACTTTCAGAGAGACTGTTCATAGATTTTTTTTGCGTTGGGATGGGTTGTAGACAAGAAGACCCTGAGTATCTCTGTTTCCTTGTTTCTGAAGGGTCTCATTCTTTTCTGCGCTTCCAATACACTTTGACAGAGCTCTGATCTTTGATTTCTGACAGCCATTGCATGTGTGCATACGCGTGCATGTGTGCTTCTCAAAATCAGCAAAATATCCCTAATAGTACAGGTAGTGGAAGATAGAAACCTCAGAGCACTATGTACCAACCAAAAGAAGCCTGGTGTCTGACTGCATGACAGACTGGAAGGGCCTCTGGTGTCCTCTCAGGGCTGCCATAGAGACAGATTTAGGAATGGTCAAGCTATGTATTGGAGTGCCCTATGGAAGAGACTGTAGGGACAGAATAGCATCCAGGATGCTCTTGTTACTCTGCTCTGGTTGTCCTCTTTTGAAGAAGGTACTGTAAGTCTCTAATCTCTTAGAGGAGAGACAAGATGAAGGTCTCTGCACTGTTTAATTAGCATTCTTAAAAGGTCTCTCAACAGCCTTCCCCTCCTAAGGGGAGCCTCAGGCCTACCCTTCTCTTTGCCTTGGTGAAGCCATGACAAGGGTGTGTTGATATTCCCAGTTTTCTGTTTTCTTTGCCACTGGAGCATGTTTCCCCGCTGTCTTCTGTATCACCGGTTGTTTTCCCTTCCTCCCCCAGATACTCCGTCCTCTCCTTCCATTGACAGAGTGGAGCCCTATTCCAGTACTGCCCAGGTGGAGTTTGATGAGCCTGAAGCTACCGGTGGGGTGCCCATCCTCAAGTACAAAGCAGAGTGGAAGGCACTGGGCGAGGGAGAATGGCATTCAAGGTTATATGATGCAAAAGAAGGTAGGATGATAAAACAAGATGTTACCTCCCCCACCTACATCTCAAAAGACTGACTTTCCTTTAGGGGAGAGCCAGAGTGGAGGGTTTCATAGCTTTGCAATTTCAGCTCCTATATTAAGGCCCCAGACAAGTTCTTAAGCATTTGCTTTGCAGTGACACCTTGAATTTTCAGTTGGAAATGAGGGCCCCGCTGTGCTGATAGCTCTATGTGTGTGACAGGGCACCAGCCTCCTCCGCCTACAGAATGTGTCATGTAGCACTGCGTTCATCTCTGTATGGCTTCCTTGTTCACACCATCCTGTCTGAATAAAGTGAAGATACCTGTGCCTGGTATCAAATGAGGTTTCACTTGCTGACTGAGGAGTGACTGTGTGCTGCTTACAGAAGGCTTTTCAAGCCTTGTCTGTCAGCCCCTTTAGTTACCCTTCAGTTCCCCTTGGAACAAAAACCCTCCTATTCCAGAAGCAAGCCTAACTCCTATTACACCCTGTCTTGTTATAGCAATCTATAGGAATACGCACTGCTTAAAATGTATCCTTAAGTCCAGTAACCAAAGGAATTTTGATTTGGGAGGATTATGAAGAGGAGAGTTCTGTTTCAGAGCTGAATCTTCCACTGCCAATCCTGGCTGGAACTGAAATTTTTCTTTTAGGTCCCCACTGGAGTGATGTGATCATAGATACAGTCAGGTTTATTTTTCTCATTTCTCCCTTTGTGTCTGTGCAGGGAAAATAGAGCTTGTTTCTTTCTTCGTATCACAATGACCCCACAGCAGGTTCTTTCCATCTCTTACATTGTGTCTGACCTCCTTATAGATTGTTAAAGGAGAGAGGTGGGTTTCTCTCCTGCTAAGGGCTTTGCTTTCAGCTGGATCGTGCAGCCCAACAGATGAGCAGTTCTAGGTGGTATGTCTTCTACAGTCAGAGCCCCACACGACAGTGGTCTTGAAGAGCATTATTCAGGGAGCTCCTTGGCACAGGCTGATGCCCTCTGGTGTCTACCATGAACTCTGCTACATTCCCTCTAGAGAGGCTGTGGCAATACATCTCTCTAATCAGCTGGTTGACACAGAGGTGGTAGCTCTGACCTTTCTTTTTGTCTGCACTCTTTATGTGAGGCTGGGCCCAGAAGAGGGCTCTTTTACATGGGGTGAGTGTGGCAAAAGTATACGATAGAAACATGACATTTACTGTTGACTTAAAGCCTGAGCCTTTCTTTGCTTTTCCTCCCTTATTTCTGCAACAGCAAATGTGGAGGGCATGATCACGATCACTGGCCTGAAACCTGAAACAACCTACTCTCTGAGATTGTCTGCGGTCAATGGCAAGGGTGTGGGTGAGATTAGCCTGCCATCCGACTTCAAGACACAACCAGTTCGTAAGTAAAACTGAGACCTCCCTCTGCTTCTCTGGTTCTCTTTCCTTGCATCTTTTCAGGGAGTCTCTTCCATGCATGGATGACAGCTTCTTCTCTTGCAGACCTTGCTGCACCCTTTGTTTTTGTTGTGCTTTTTGATTGTAGTGAATTTCATTACTAATTAAAAATCTTCTTTGAAGGTGGGAGGCAGAGGAACTATTTTATTTGCACTAGTTTGTGCCCTGGGTTACTAGTATAAACTTTTTATTGTCAAAGAGAAGGGGCTATGCAATGGAGAGTTTTAATAAGAAAAAGCAGTGAGTTGAGAAGGGCATTGGTCATAGAGAATGTAATGTCATTGTTGCAAGGCAAGATTTTTTTGCAAATCAGAAATTCAGAGGTTCAGCACAGGACTGGCCATGAACTGTGAAAGGGGAGGGAGGGAGGGAGGGAGGGGGATTTCTCTTTTCTGCAAATCACTGCTTTAAGATGCTCATGCAGCACATAAGGTGATTTCCACAGCCTCTTACCTGCTTTACTTGGGTAATCTTCCACTCCAATGGCAGGATGCTCTGCTGTGGCCTAACACTTTCCCTCCTGTTTCAACCAGGAACAAAAGAGGCAAGAATTAAAAACCAGACAGTTATTCAAGACAGAAAGGAGAGAAAGAAAAAAAAAAAAAAGGTGTAGAGTGGGTAGGGGAGATGTGACAAAAGCAGGCAGGGGAGAGGTGGTCTCTTACCCTTGTACACAGCCTTATCCAAGTATTAGGATCTGTATTCAACCGCCCACGACCCCTGGGGTTCTTCTTTCCTGTTTCCCTTGGACTTAGATCTACAGCCTGTTCTTCTTCCCACCATCGCACACAAATGTGTGTACCTATTTCATAGCTACTCTGAAACCACTATGCAGGACCTTCTCCTGAATTCAGAGCTAGCAATATTCCTAGCCCATGTGTGTGCATGCTTTGAGGCCCTGTGAGCTGTGCACGGTCTTGATTTTGTCTGCCAACTTCTGCCTCACCAGAATTGCTGAACAGTATGGGACAGTACACATGCCTTGTCGCTTGGAAGTCCCAGGCTCTGTGCAGTAAGCCAGCCTTCGCAATTGATGTCCAATCTGTTGTGATAACGCCTGTAACATACCCCACTCCCTAGGGTTGGATTTGAGACAGCTGGTGGTACTTTGATTTTCCAGCTCTGTGTTCTCTATCTCCTCTTCTCACCTCTTCTACATTTTTTTTTTTCCTATCTCTGTCTTTTCTTTGGTCTGTGTTCCATCCATGGAAAAACTGCAGGCATCCCTCACTCACGTAAGTGCCTCTCTGCATTTCTTTCACTCTCTTTTTATGTTCCTAGAGTGTTCCTCTAACATACATAACATTAGTTTTTAATCTAGTACCTTTTTCCTCTCAGGGTCTTTAGAAATTAAGTAACTGGTACTGTCCATTTCCTAACAAGACTGACACTAGAATAGTTATCCTACTATGGGTAATACTGCTCTTTTTAGAACAGAATTAGGGGTTAACATCTTTGTCTTTATTGTAAAGCATGCAATTCAAATATTTAACTTAATGATTGTCTAATAATAATAGTTAGCTTGTTGATTACAGAGTGGAGTAGTGGAAGGCTTCGTGTTTATGAATTGATTAAAATTTTTCAAATTTTAATGAAACGTAGGTAAATCGGGGGGGAGGGGGGGGGAACAGGAGAAAGTTTTAGCTAAATTGCAGACCTGGTTTAGACCAATTAAGAGCCAACCAAAAACTTCAGAAATTTGAATATCTTCACAATTTTGAAAGCAAAATCTTCAAGAAAAGATTGACATTTTTTGCCTCTTCTCACTAATATCTTCTACCGTTAGTAGTCTTTGGACAGTCTTCCAGCACTTGTGTAGATTGTATACTCAAATAAATAAATAAACCTCATACTAAATAAAAAATGCATGTTTCCCCCTTCCCAATGCAAAATGAGTTAGAGAGATTGGATGGATGCGTTTAATTGTCAGTTGGGTTCAGTGAAATATTGTATGCTCCATAGCTTTGGCCTTTCAAATTGGAGTTAATCAATGGCAGCTAAAAGAAACCTCTTTATCGAAGTGAGCATTATTCTGTTTATGAAAGTATGTGTCCTTGTGGTGAACTGTTGATATTCCTAAGACTGCATGGGCAAGCTTTATGAAGCTGGTGTCACATTCTTTGAGATTTCTGAAGCTGAAGTAAAAAAAGCAAAGACTTTTTTTTTCTTTTACACTAATTACAATCATGCTTGTGCTATTTTTCCTTAAAGATTGTATTGTACAAAAGCCTGGACTTAGTGGATCACTAACAGGGTGAATGGATTGATAGTCAAGATGGGTGTATGAATGGACAGATGGACAGACAATTGCAAATTGCAATAGTTACAAAGAGTCAACTGGGAGACATGTTTCCAGAACATATGTGCAGTCCGTTGCCTAAAATTGTTTAGAGCCTATTAATTTCAGTAGAAGTAATATATCCCTTATATGAAGTTAATTGTGGTTAGTATTATAACTCTCAGGCAAATGATTTGGTAGGCCCTTCTGAATTGGACATAGTCAACGATACACAAGGGAGGTAAGGGCTTAGGTATTCAGTCTCTGTGCAGATCAGTATCACAGGAAAAGGGAAGAGATCCAATTAAGAAGAGAGGAAAAAGAACATTAAAAGCTTTGTTTCAGCCACATCAACAGATCTGTCTGCCAAGCCTCATGTTGATCGCTTGGGGACAGGTATGTGGCTTTGAAGAGCATTAAATCACGCTTGTAGTAGAGTTTTTTGCTTTTTTTTTTTTTTTAATGTGGCAGTTGGCTGTCAAATCAGTCTGTAGTCCCTAACTCTGCTCCCTTGTAGGGTAAGTTTCATTTCTTTTTTCCTTCTTTGTGGGATATAACTTTTTTTTTTTTTCATTTACAAATTAAATTCTACTGATGCTCTTTCAAGCACATTTATGCCTTGCAGCTGTGATCCTTCTGAGCATTTGGTTCTCTAGTTCTTTCTCTGCTCTCAACGGGGTTCTCAAAGCCCATCTCAGATCATGAACTGGGTTGCAGCAATGGTGAAGAGATTGTTGGCACAACAGAAATGCCTTTTTTCATCTGTGCTGGAATTCCAGTCACACAATATAACCTGTTTGTGGGCAAAGTCAAAATCAGGAAAAAGTTGGGTGTCCCCTAGTCTGGTGTGATTTGAAGATCACAGAAATGTTTCAGAACTTTTACAGGAAAAAATATAAAAACCGTTTTTTGACACCAGCCAAGGCTGTATTTTCAGACTAGCCAAAGCATCTAGTTTTCCTTGCCCTATTATTTAAAGTTTCTACTTGAATATAAAAACTGACACCATTTTTTAATGCCTGCTGGGATATGTCCGTAGTTATTGTGATTTTTTAAAATTTTCCTCAATAAGCAAAAGATAGTTTCTTTCTATCTTAGAGGCATATGAAGGGCCAAGTAATTAGTGATAATGATATACTATAAGAGCACAGATGAGAATTGTGGGGTTGGGAGGATATCAGTCTAACTTGATCTGGGTTTGTATTTTCATCCCAACAATTCGCTATTTTTCTGCCTTTCCTTTTCCATATAAATCCGAAGACAAACAAAAGCTGCACGCAGACCTTGTGAATGGTTTCTTTTTGAGCCCCAACTGTTTCTTGCTGTTGTGCAGGTGGGACCCAAATATGTGTTAAACCACAAGAGTGTGTGTGTGTGTATGGCATGTTTGTTTTTGATATCAAAATACCTTAATGTAAAAAAAACCAAACCAACAAAACAACATTAAAATAATTCCCAAATTTCACCAGGTCCTAAGCTGGCAATAGGATAGTTAGCAATGGCCTTCACCAAAACAGTGGTCATATAGGCTGTGTTTTTGCTGCCATACACACAGTGCTGGCCAGCATCTCTGCTGGCCTTAAATGGCATTGGTTTGAACTCCTAGGAAAGTTGGTGAACAGTGCTGTGTGTTAAGTGACCCCATGTTATGAGAAAGTTGGTTTAAAGAACCCACAGAGGATCCAAAATGCACATTGCACTTACTTTGCTTGCGCTCTGTGTCCAGAGAGGCTTGATCTGACAAAATCTTACCAATTTGTTTTTTAAATTTTCCATCTTTTGGCAGTATTTAACAGGAATCAACTCCCCTCCTCACCTTCCTTTCTCTTTCTTTAGCAAGTACTGCTGCACCCGCCTCCCATTTAGCAGAGAGTGAGTATGGTAGAAGAGGCTGTTGTCTTTGTTCCACTTTGCTCTGCATGCATCTCCTCACTGAGTGTGGTGCAGTCTGCCTAATATCCTTGGATGTTTTCCTTATTTTCTGTATATATTTTTTTTTTCCCCTCAGTGAAAACTGAATCTTCAGGTAGAGGAACTACAGATAAGTTTGATTTCCAGAGGCACAGACAGCTCCCAGGTATGCTGGACTCATGGAAGGAGAGAGATCAACAGAAAGATGTAGAGTGAAACCTTGCCCATGTGAAAGCTGGTTGTTGTCACTGGCCTTTGCCATTAAGATTTCTGATGAGTTTGTGTTCCATTCTTGGGGACGTCTTATGGGATATGCTCAGCTTTTGTGGTGTGAAGCTAAATTTCCTGAAATCAACTTAGCACAGCAAATAAAGAGTTTAGTTTCTCATTTAAATAGAGCAGAAGATACTCAAGTGATCAGCAGGGAATGGCTTGTGCTTCCTTAAGCCTGTTACTAAGACACCTTCTGGAGTTGTGGAAGAAAACTCATTTCTTTATATCCTGCTTCATCGGTTTTTTAAATCTGCATAATCAGATTTAGGTTGCAAGCCGCATGAGGGTCTATTCTGTTCTCCCCTCACACCAGCAGCACTGATATTACCATGGGAGGAAAAGGAATTCATAGAATCATAGAACATCTCAAGTTGGAAGGGATCCATAAGGATCATCAAGTCCTACTCTGTGCTTCTTGCAGGACTACCTGAAACTAAATCATACAACTAAGAGCATCATCCAGATGCTCCTTGAACTCTAACAGGCTTGGTGCCATGACGACTTCCCTGGGGAGCCTGTTCCAGTGACCGACCACCCTCTCAGTAAAGAACCTTTTCCTAATGTCCAATCTGAACTTCCCGTAATGCAGCTTCATTCCATTTCCTTGTGTCCTATTGCTGCTCACCAGAGAGAGGAGATCAGCATCTCCCCCTCCACTGCCCCCCTTGAGGAAGTTGTAGACTGTGATAAGGTCACCCCTCAGCCTTCTCTTCTCCAAGCTGAACAAGCCAAGTGACCTCAGCCACTCCTCGTAAGTCTTGCCCTCAAGACCTTTCACCATCTTCGTTGCCCTCCTGGACACACTCTAATAGTTTGATGTCCTTATATTGAGGCACTTAAAACTGCACACAGTACTCGAGGTGGGGCTGCACCAGCGCAGTGCAGAGTGGGACAATCACCCCCTCGACTGGCTAGCTATGCTGTGCTTGATGCACCCCAGGACACAGTTGGCCCTTTTGGCTGCCAGGGCACACTGTTGACTCATATTCAGCTTGCCATCAACCCAAACCCCCAGATCTCTTTCTGCAGGGCTGCTCCAGCCTCTCAGGATGTCTGATTTACCCCTCTCTGTAGCTGTAGTTCTCTGCCTGGTCATGAAGACGTGACAGTAACAATTCTTTTGTTTTTAAAGATGTTACATAGAATAGTAGACAAATCCCTCACCGCTCGTGTGTCTCATGCTGCATTCTTCCCATGACTTTTGAAAGTAGACACATTCTTCTTTGTCTTTCTGTCCTGGTAATCCTTGTATTGGTGCTTGTACAGTCTGCCTTTGCTCTTGGGAGTGGAGTGCTTAGCAGCATTCCTGAGGGGCTTTCAGTCTGTCTGCTTCTCTCAAAAATGCTGTATTTCTCAAGGGTGCTCACACCTTGTTGGGCTGTTAGATCTTTTTTTCCTCCTCTCTGCCTGTACCCTGGCCCTAGTGCATGGAGATGAGAAAGAACGTGTATCAGGAGGGTAAGTTCTCATTAGTCCTTGCTCCTTTGTCTTCTATAGTTCGGCAAAAGCTAGCAATGGGGTGCTGCTCTAGAGGGCCTCCCAGAAATTCCAGTACTTAACGGGCTTGCTATTTGGGCCAAAAGTAGGCAAAAATGCTGTAGCTGTCTCTGAAATTGGATTCAGAGCTTCAAAACTCTCTGGATAAAAAAGCATCAGTAGGGACCCTTGGAGCCGTAGCTTGCTGCAGGAACCATGCAGTGCAGGCTGGCTTCCCTGTCACCTGGAGGGGCCTGTATCTGGCAGCACAACTCTCCCTGTGGAGCGCAGTTGGAAAACAGCAGCAGCGGCGCATGATTTTTGCAGCCTCTTCAGTTAATACAGATCTGCCTTAAGGATTCAGTATCATTCTCACTCTCTCCTCATTAGACCTCATCTCTTTCCTTTCTGTCACCCCTGCCTCTTACAACTTATTTACATGGTATCCTTCACCTTTATATGTCCTCTCTATCCTTCATGTTTCCATAGCAACTCAGCCTCTTGCTGAATCCGAAATCTCAGAGCCACCAAGTGAGTAGATGGGAACTGCTCCCCTTTGGTCCAGAGTGCTATTTGTTATGCTGTAGCCCTTCTATCACGGGAATTAAAGTGGTATACCGTGTTATTTTGATGTCTGTTAACCAACAATCTGGCATTGATGTGTTGTGTGAGCATGTAGCTGTTAAGAACCCAGCATGGTACCACTCTTCCTCCTCTTCCTGTCGTCCTATCAAGCATGTGGTAAAAAATGGAAATAAAAGATTTAGAAGGAACATGGAGGGGAAGAAAGGGGGGGAAAAAGAAATTTAAATTATCATTTCCAAAAGGAATGTTTTCCTTTCACGTTTTCCATTAGTGATTTTAGTGTTAAAGTTGCCTTCGCAAAAGGGACATGGACTAAATAATCTTCTTGCTACTCTGCCTTGCTCTATTTTCTGTGGATTTAGGGAAATGCAGTTGATATTACAACTATGGATGTTGGATGTTGAAAGGAGATGCAAATGAGGAGGTAGAATATCTTACAGGAGAGAGGACTGTGGGGAGAGGGAGCATTGCCCCGTCTTACCACTGATGCCCTGCCTGCGTTAAGAGAGGTCTAAGACTTCACAAGAAGTCCATATCTGAAATGGTAATTGGATTCAGATTCCCTCAGTTCTTGCTCAGTACTTTGTTGGTTAGATAGCCATTCCTAGTGAGACTTAGCAGGTAAGCAGATGCTTCCATGCTGGATCTGAGTAGTTTAAGGAAAAATAGCTAAAACTCGCATTAGTTGATTTGTATGTAAAAGAAACACTTTGAAATTTCTGGTTTAGACTAGCTGTTAAGAGTTCAGTGACACACCTTCCTGATACTGAGTGGATGTACCAAATGTGTGATTTTAATCCCTACTTGTAGGAGATCTATAGCCAATCACATGCCAATATGAAAGCCAAGCAAATATTTGCAACACAGTCCTGGAAGACGAAGAAAAACACTTAAGGAAGACATAAGTTTACATGGTGCATATGTGTGTTTTGAACAACTAATCATTTCTACAAAGCCAAATGTTTTTCTTTAGATTTGCAATAATAAAATGTATGCGTTTCTGTGAATATGGTCTTTAACATAAAGACCTGTGTGTTTACCTGTAGTGGGTTAGAAATGGTTCATCACTTTTAAATGGAAAATACTAAAAGCATGAAGTGCGTGATTATTTTGGGGTGTGGGATGGAGAGGGAGGATAGTACAGCTAGTCTAGAATTGTCAAAGGAATTAAAAAAAAAAAATATTAATGCATTTATGACTGGCACTTACACAAAGCATGAAATGTCCTTTTATCTGCCAGTGACCACAACAAATGCTTTCCTTCTTGCAGTATTTTTCATGTATACAACATGCCATACCATAATTCCTGACGCATCTGAAGTGGTAGCGGTTCTGTATTACCGAAGAGAACTTTTAATTCGAATCAGAATTGGAGGGGGTGGGGTGGAGACGGTGAAGGGCAGGGGAAAGGTGGCAACCAGCAGGTCTACTAATAATCTTTTATTTTTTTTCTTAGAAGGCAGAGACTCCATTATGGCTGTTCATATGTGGGGCTAGGAGATAGCTTCACTTGTGAGGGAAAATGTTGTGTTAATGTTTTGCAGAACATTCTTTGTTCCTTAAAAAGAATGGGTCTTTTTACCCAGAAAAGATACTAAGAGCTAGTTCGTGATAAACATTTTCCATGCTTTTTTTTTGTGTGGTTGGTGCGGCGCAGGGGGGAGGTTGTGTGTTTGTTGCGGGGGGCGATGTTGGGTTTTTTAAGGGTAAAAGTTTCCATTATTCACCTACATTGAAGTTCAGGCTCTTACACTGAACAGAAGCACGTCTGACTTCTCACTGCCTCATTGTCATTTTTATACATATTCAATTTATGTAAATAATAGACACAGTTGATTTGTATGCCAAGTTGTTCTGCAGCATATGAATATGCTATATTCAACAGCATAAAAGGCCATTGGCACAAGGGAGATGCTCTTATAACTTTGCCTTATTTATTATTAATGAGGCTGCTGAATGATCTTGTGCCTTACCCTAACCTAACCTCAGTGGTTAAATGAATGAAACCAAGAGCAATTAGAAATTGAAACCTGCTGTGTGTGTAGCAATCATCATCAGGAAAATGAACAATGGATCTAATTGAAACTTAATGAAGCTGAAGAGAGTTTCTTCACTGACTTCAGTGAGTTTTTTGCTTTATGTGACCAGTAATGTATGGGAGATGTCTATAGTCATGGGAGAGGTTTAGGAACATGTATCTCCTTTGACTTAATTCTCTTCGGTTGCTTGGATAAATAGTTCTGTATCAGTGGCAGTAATAAAGTTTTCCTTGCAGCTTTCTCCACTGTGGAATCTGTTTTGCCTAGCAATGTTTGAGGTCACTTGAAAAAGTGGTTGTTTGGTTTTTTTTTCAGTTGAGGTATAATTTGGGTCTTTCTTCTGTCTAGTCTCCTGATTTTCCAGAATCTATAGGAACTTTTGTCATATTTACTAGATACTGGCCAACAAATTCAGAAGTTGCAGGATGAGGGAGCTGGAGGACACTGAGCAAGAGACATGCAGGTGGAAAGCCAACTGGGTTTTTTTTTTCTATAAAATCTGTGTTATCTTGCACAGTGCATCCAGTCAATTGAAAATAGGTTGCAGTCTTGGGAAAAAGGTCACATGGGCATCCCAAGGAGCTGGTGACTCTTTTTGCTTTGGAATTTCCTTTCCCAAGAAATGGGCCTGGCCACCAAGTATTTGTTATAACAAGATAGACGTGTGTGTGTCTGAAGCCTATTTACATAAAAAGTGAAAGTTTGATAGCAGCTGTTCATTAATTAATTTGTCTTTCACACTCCTTTTCTTTTTCCTTTCCCTTTCCCTCATTCCAGATTTACCAGGAAGTAAGTACAGATGTGTATATTCTCTGCCACTGCCTGTGTCCAACCAGAATCCAAGAGCTACTATTGCAGTGCATCAAGGCAAACAATGCTGAGGTCCCTGTCTCCAAAGCAATTTAATGTTCAGAGACAACTCTAATCTAAGATCTAGTTAGCTGTGGAGTTAGGGAGAAGCATTTTCACAGAAGAGACCAAACTGCATCTCTCCTTTTCATGCTTTTTAAAAATATGATCTGCAAGTAAGCTGGTCAATGGTCCATATCTCTTAACAGGCCCTGATAATAACAGTAGCTATAAAAGACATTTTTATGGAGGGCAACGAAGCTGGTGAAGGGCCTGGAGCACAAGTCTTATGAGGAGCGGCTAAGGGAACTGGGGTTGTTTAGCCTGGAGAAGAGGAGGCTGAGGGGAGACCTCATCGCGCTCTACAACTACCTGAAAGGAGGGTGTAGCGAGGTGGGTGTTGGTCTCTTCTCCCAAGTAACTAGCGATAGGACAAGAGGAAATGGCCTCAAGTTGCGCCAAGGGAGGTTTAGATTGAACATTAGGAGAAATTTCTTTACTGAAAGAGTGGTCAGGCCTTGGAACAGGCTGCCCAGGGAAGTGGTAGAGTCACCATCCCTGGAGGTATTTAGAAGACGTGTGGATGAGGCCCTTAGGGACATGGTGTAGTGGGCATGGTGGTGTTGAGTTGACGGTTGGACTCGATGATCTTAGAGGTCTTTTCCAACCTGTATGATTCTATGATTCTATGATTAGGTTCCTTGGTCCAGTAGTCCTGAGAGAGACAGAGCTGACTATGAAAGCCCTTGTGTTTTCAGATTCACTTAACTACTGCCTGTGAATAGAAGCCTATGTGTACCAGGTCCTTGTTCCCTTGCAAGCTCCAAGACAATCAGTGTTCTGACTACCTGACTTCTACCCATGACAATAGGATGAATTTCAAGGTTTTAAGCTAAAGACAGTATTTCCAAATGTCTTCTGTGTCTTAGAAGCCTTATCCAAAGTAGCTTTCGGTTACATTTATACTGCTAATTTTGCCCTTGATCTGTAACTAAAACTTTCTCTCAGGAGGAGGTGATCTCAAAGGCAACCTCTCTTGCCTGTTTTTAAATCTCATGTTACATTAAGCTTACTGGGGATTTGGAAATATGTTTCCTTATGAGCAGAATGCCTTTCCAGGCAATCTCACAGTAACTCTTAAACTTCCCCTCTTCATGATGCACTTGCCTAGAGTTCCATGAGTATGTTTATAACTAGAGACAATGGTTTGAAAGCTTAGATGTAACAAATCAATTCTACATTTTGTACCACCAGTTCTTTCCCCAGTAATGGTATGCCTTTAATCTTGTCAGATGCAAGCACCCAAAAGATTAAGGGTTTCATTCTCTTTACACTAAATTAACAGGGAAGTACCAGAGCACTGTGAAGTAGTCTCATTAAGATGAGACAGAGGAATGATCATGAAAAATGCAAGTTATAAAGTAGATAGTAATTTAGGAAGGGAAACAGAGCATGGAGTTAGTGGTGTCCTCCAGAGCGACAATTGTTGTGGAGTTTGGTTTGGTTTGGTTTTTTTCATTCCCCTGTCATACAGTCTGTCTGCTTTTTCATCTCTTTCAGCAGTAGCTGTCTTCCTCATCCCATCTTTGTAATTAATTTCCAGTGCAGAGCACTTCATTCCTCTCCTCATTGACAGAAAAACCCCTTGCACACATGAAATCATCAGTGTAATTCATTGTACGTGACTCATGCCATTCCTTGAATCTTCAAGCTGAATGTGTTGGATGGAGCTCGCGCTCTTGAGTGATAACTGTCAGTCTGACCAAATTCTGGCTGCAGCTCTTTAATCGAAAGCCCTGTCCTTGGAAATGTATACACATAGTAGGTTTTTCTCTTTTTCAGTTATTATTGTTGTTGATATTTAGGAAGACATTTGTTTTTGCACAGGGGAGAATACATCAATATGAAATGCCAAGGTTTGTCTTCACTGAACTGTGTGGGCTGTGATTTTGACCATTTCACCTCTGCTGCCTGGACTGTTTCTGAATAACGATGTATTCCCTTTTTCTTTCCAACAGTCTTGTGGATTCCTTCAGCTGTCCAAGTCCTGGAGCACACTCTACAATAATTTTTGTTTCTTTGACTTGGTATTAATAAGCCTAACTCAGTGCTTTCTATGGTTTAATATTCCTATATTTCCAGGTGATTTTACTGTCTCCCCAGTGTTTCTGATATATACTAGCTAATTTAATTTTGTTTCTATTTTATTTAGTCTGTTGTTGATTTTTCCCTTGCCCATTGTTTACATCAGTTTTTTAATTTTTTTGTATTTTCCATGTGACCTCCTCCACTTTCCTTTCAACCAATCATGTGCGTGCGTATCATGTGACTTTGTCATGTGGCTTGCATGGTGCTGATGATGTCGTCCACGCTGGTGAACAGAAGGTAAAATACTTTGTTCTGATTGGTTGCCTAGATTTGGGGTGAGGATTCCCCTCTGGTCAGTGACCAGGGATCTCCAAATTCCATCACTCCAAAATCCTTCTACAAGCCTTTTGGAGAAGTCGCTCACCGTTGTCTGCATGTGAAGAACTCAACCTCAGCCTTCCACACCGAGCTTGAAAAAACTTGGAGGGAAAAAAAAAAAACCCAAGACGAAAATCATGTGGCTCAGTCATTTGCTTCTTTCACTATCAGAATCCAACAGTCAGCATCCTAGTAAGGTTCTAAAACTCTCTCTGGCATTAACACCAATGGCAAAAATCCTTTTGTCTCTCTGGGTACCAGCGTACCAACTACAGACTGCTAGTTGATGGGAGATTGTGGGTAAGATGCTCAGATAACGTGAACACCGTATCTCCTGTTGCTTTAGCAACGTTTTGACCCTATACAGTATACGTTTATATAGATACACACACACACACACACACACTCACACTATATGTATTTAGTAGCCTATCAAAAGGATCCGAAATTCCCTATCTCTGAAATATAGTTATTGGTAAGCATGTCACATTATGATTTAAGAAAGAAATTTTTCTATCATGAGTAAAACTCAAACGTAGCTAGAGTAGGAACTATGTTTTTATAAAGTAATATATATAGGCACACACAGAGTACCTGATGGGAGCTAGACTTCACACAATTTGCATCAGAAGTACTATTGCACCTTTCTTGCCAGAGCACCTCATTCCTCCTGCACAGTACCTCAGAGCCTGGCAAGGGTTTTAATCTGAACTCATTTACTAGCAACAGTTACAGTATCTGGTGATCTCTGTGAAATCAAGAAGCAAATCATTGACCCTTGCACCTTATGGAGATTAAATCAGTCTCCAAGTGTGTGGTAGTGAAAACAATTTCTGCAACACTGTAATTTTTACAACTTCACTTATACTCTGTGCATAATCTAAAGGGGGGGAGGGAGGGAAACTCCTGCTTTTCTGCTTCCCCAACTAAACAAATAATTTTGAAAACCAGGAAGCGATTGGCTTTTTTCAATCTATGAATTCTGAAATCACCTTATTGTCTTGAACCACTATCAGGAAAGGATTTAGGCTGGGGTTTGCCAGGAAAACAAAACTAACACCAGTAATCTTCTCACATGACTGCATGCATGGAAGCAGCCCCTCTTCCCCTAGTCTCTTCCCTCTCTGGTCAGAATCCAGGAGGATTGAAGACTTGGTTGTCTCGTTTTTGCATGTTCTTCTGTTTTTGTTCCTTATTTTTGATTGTTGATGTTTGCTTCTCCTGTGTGCATTCTGAAGACTCTCTACCTATTCTTTCTCACCCGTGTATATTTACCACTCATGGAGACTTTCCATAGGTATGGCTGATGTTTGTTTCAAATTTTGACGCTGTAGGTCACAATCTAGTTCTTTACATGATGGTCAAAGATTGCAGAAATCAGCTGCTTCCTTGTTCATGTGTTGCAGAAATTACCATAGATTGCAGTTGTATTCCCTAAGCACAGCAAGGATGCAGGATCTTTCTTTGGTGCCAGCTGGGCAAGGATTTAAGCTCATAGTCTAAAGAGCTACAGTTGTCTAGTAACCAATTTGCTTTTCAAAGGTGGGCAGAAGGAACACATTTGATGGGAGCAGAGAAGAGATGTGATAAAAGGTCTCTGTCATTTGCACTGCTATCACTTCTGGGGTCCAGCACACATTCAGTGCCCTGTGACTAAGGAAAAGTTTGTGCTGCTTTTTCATATTCTCTTCTCTCCCCACCTCAAGTTTTCACTACAGCTGCATCCAGTCCTGGTGCTTGTGGTGCTCTCTGAAAATCAGATAATTAAAAACAGTTAGCTGCTTCTGAAATCCAACTACATCAGACTAGTATTAGATCAAGGAACCACTCTGAATATAAATTAAACAACAGTGAAAGAATATCAGGAAACACTGCTTCCCTGCAGCAGAAGATTATTGATGCTAATGGTTTAGCAGGAGTGGATAAAAAATGATTTGAAAATGTAATGGCTCAGAGCACTGTCCTCAGCTACCATCACATCATGTGTGGGAGCTAACAGGTAGTGATTCAGACTTCAGGAGCCTGCAGAACAGTTCTTTATTTCAAGTACAGTTGGTCAGATTCATTACGAGTTACATCTGAAGCCGAAAGAATGGATCCCTGAGCTTAACACTGCATTACCAGTGATGGACCCTGACAGGACAGTGCCATCATAAATAACATTTCACTTCGTGCACTGTCTTGTATTCTTATCAGAGCAAAGTATTGGCTTCTTCCTTTCTGAAAGTTACAAACTTGCTTGCTGGAAAAGAAAGACCATGCAGTAACACTTAGATGACTCCTGGGACCTACACTGTAATCCAGTACAGTGCAGCAATTGGGTAGCCCTCATGAAAAGCAGCAAAATGATTGTGCTGCTTCCTAGAAAGATAGGAGCTGGAGGGCTGGAGCCAGCTAGTCCCAGTGTCTTGTGTCTCATACTGGGCAGCAAGGTGTTTCTGGCCTAAAATCTGATAGTAGGCAAACCAGTGTGGTAGGAGTCTTTCCTTATGTCATTATTGTTTCTTGAGAAGCCAGCCATAAGGAATGTGGGGAGGCATCTGGACAGATGAGCGATGAAGAGCTTGAGTCTGGTTGGTTTTTTTCATGCAGCTCTTTGTGGTTGTAAAGATAAAGAAAGAAGAGTTAATGGAGAGAAAAAGTAAATCCCCAGAGCCACAGAAGATGTGAGAGCAGAAACAGATCTAGTTTCCTAAAAGGCACTAAAGAAATTGAAGGCTATCTAATTCACAGATCGTCATTTCTGGGCAATGGCGCTTTTGGAAGAGCCTTCGTAGAGCGGATGGATTGCCTTTCAAAATATAGGACTTCATGAGCTCTCTTGAATTCACCTCCAGAGAAGGTTTGCTAAAAAATAGTTTAAATTGCAAGAAGCAGGCAGCGTGCCATGCATGTCTGTTAGCTTTTCTCATACGTAAAGCACCTATTTGGTTTACTTTTTCCTTTGCTGAAGAGTGTCCTATGGGTGAAGTTTACATTAGTGGAAGTGGTCGAGTTCTAACAAAGTATGTAGGGTGGCTGAAACCTGTAAGCTTTACATCTTTGAGCAAAATCCATCCCATTTCTCAAGGAGAGTAAAGCATAGGGGTGAAAATTTAAGTTACTTGTCTTGTGCCCTCCAGGGGGCTCAACTTGCGTTATTTGATACTCTTGTTGCTGGGCTGAATAAGGTGCTATCTGGCTCAGACATCATCGCTCGGCATTGTCTCACCATAGGGTGAAAGCGTAAGATCCTGCATCCCTCCTTCTGCTGCAGAGTGAATTCTAAGCAGATAGGTGTTTGTAAAATGACTATACAGAGGAAGTCTGGCATGCTTGGAGCTGTCTGCTCTCAGTAAGCTAAGTAGCAGCATTGCAAGGGGGATTCTTTAAGGATCCCACATTTTAGTGGAATAGGCAGATTTCTGCAGTATGTCCAGTCAGCTCAGTGTAAATGGGAGATCCCCAGGCATGTAGCACACATTTGTAATGCGCTTTTGCTTTTCAGCCCCCATCCTGTAGGGAGGATGCATGTTCTGTGAGCATGAGTTTCTTCTCTAACCTTCCGACAACAACCTTTTCTCTTCAGCTACTGACACTGTGACTCATTATAGGGACGCTGATTCTGCTGAACTAAACTTTTCCCACTAAACTTCTTCCTCCTTTGTTTGAAACTACACACTAACCCATTTTTTATTTTACAGCCCTGTATCTGGATTACATCTGCCTGCTTAAGATAAATTACATGCCATGTATTTATGGAGAGAAAACTGAAGTATTCTTCACCAGGGCTTGTACTGCTATACTTGTTGGGTTTCAGCCATTAGGAGTGGTCTATATTCTCCTATTTGAAAATTATGTTTCTCAGAGCAGAAGTGTGTTTAAACTATTGGGGAAGGAAGGAATTGGGAGCTAGAAATTAGACCATTCAAAGTGAAGAAAAGTTTCAGCAGAGAGGGTAATTAATCATTGGAATGGCTGTGTGTAAGGTACAGCAGCATCTCTGACATTTAAAATCTGTCAAGAATGAGCATCTTTCCAAAGGATGTTCCTTCCATCTTAGTCTTGGTGCTCAATCACTGGAAAAAATTTCTAGCCTGTGTTAGATAAGAGGTCAAATTCTATGAGTACAGTGTTCCCTTATCACTTCAAGATCTCTTCACTTATTACTAATTATCTCTCTGAGGTGAGGATGGGAAAGAGTACCAAGGAGATGTTGAGCTTGTACTGTCTAGTTATCAGTGAAGCCATTCATCAAGTCTACCACAAATATGGCAACAGTTGAGCATTGCTGCTCATAAATGTTTCAGTAGTGTCAAGTGGCTCAATGTCCAGCAAAATAAGTAGCCTTGAATGCCCCACCCCCAGTTGGGTGGGCTAGTTTCTTGTGTGAAAAAGTGATAGAACAAGACATTTGCTTCTGGTTTAATTTAATTATTGGTTAATAGTTGTGACACAATTATTGCAGTAATAGCTTCTTCAACTCAACTCACTAGTCAAAACCACTAACCTTTGTGGTGATATTTTTCTTTTAGGATTGAGGAAAGAAAAAAAAATATAATTGCTTGGTTAATCTGATAGTTTCAGTATGCCTAGGTGAGGTACTTCTGCTCATCTAGAACTTGTTTGTTCCCGTTTAATTTTCAATCTGTAATGCATTGTATGCATTATGAATACTTTCAGCATTCATAATTCCAGGAGGAACATGGGCTGGGAAGGACTTTTCAAATATGCAGCCTCAGTTAGTTGGCAGTAAAGATAAAAATCCACCCTTTTGTCTCTACAGTAGATGGCAAATACGGTCATCAGTTAAACACGAAATTCTCGTGTCCTTTCTCAAGACATGAATGGTCCTGTACTATGTGAACCAGGAGAACTCCAGAGGAGTGCATAGCACCTCTTGTAACATAAACAGGAAAACCTATTCCTGTGTGCCATCTGCTTCAAACCACACTAGAGGTCCGTGTAAGGGCAGCTCCATGGTCACCTTGAGAGCATTATCTTTGTGTTGTCGATGTACAGTCACTGAGAAACCTGTCACAGGGTGGAATACAGCTCTTGAGTGTCCAGCTTGTATCGTGGGAGACTTGTAATGGGCACACAGGCAGAGGCAGAGGATTTGGGAAAGAAAAATATAACATAGAAAGAAGGAGCATTCCCTCTTTACATCTTTAAGAAGAGTTGTTATGTTGTGAGACACAAATGTATGTATCTCACATCAAAGAGCTCTGTGTATCCATGGATTGTAATTACCTTCTTGGAACAGTTGGTGTGTTAGATCATGTGTTAGCCTGCAAGAAAATTGAATTAATCTTAAATTACTCTTTCAGTCTAGGTCTTGCAGTTTTCTTATTGATGTTTCACAAAAAAAAAAGTGTTTGAATTCTTTCTTTGGAGGGGAAGGGGGTTGGGGGAAGGGCTTCAAATTACTTCTGAAGATCAACTTTGAAAGATACTGGAAGATTAACCTTTCTCTGGCCAGTCAGAAATGCATGTGCTCTCCATTAGTAGCTGAATACAAATCCAGACAGAATAGATTTAGAACTGAGAATGTTTTTTGGGGTGAAAGAAGCTCCTGTAAATTCACATGACTGATGTTATCTTTCAAAGTTGACCTTAATACAACTACTGGCTTATTATTTCCTTTCACTTTCCGTATAATGCAACAGAACTAAGTCTTTTTAAAAGTTTTACTCTAGGCAACAGGCTAAACTTTTAAAAAGTCATAAATGTTACTTCAGTGTCCTGGTTTTGTTCTCATTTGGTTACATTCAGGCTCTTAAGTCACAAATGTCACCGTTTCAGAGTTTTGGTATTGTTCTCTTTGGGATACATTCAGAATTGGATCATCTTTTAATCGTATTTCACCACTATTTGGTGTATCTGTGAGCATGTGTTCAAGAAAGCCCATTGTCCAAACCACAAGTGGCACTGCAAGTAAAGACAGAGGTGCTGTAGCAGAACCGTGGGTCACTTCGAGCTAGAACAGTAAAGTGTGTGCTCAGCATTAGCAAACCTCTGCAAACATTTGGGGCTGCAAATATTTGGGAAGTGTATTTAGATTCAAGGTGCACAGCAAAACGCAGGATGTGCATTGTCTGTTGTATTGTCTGTATATAAACTACTTCTAGTCAGCTCTAAATGAGCTATTCACCACTCAGATGAATAAACAGAAATACTTCCAAAATGCATATAAAATATGCATAACTGTGGTTAAACAGAGGTGTAGGAATTTTTTGCTTTTTAACATTAAACCACTGGAATATATAAAATACCTGTAGGAATTATGACCCTGTAGTGAGACCAGCCAGCAGAGTGTAATTAATCTCAGGGGAGAGTTTTCTGGAATTGCCAACCAACTGCAGCTGATTTGTAAGTTTTAACTTACAAATAATTGAAGTGTTGGTTTTGCTCAAATTACCCATAAAGAAATTGGGCAGAATAGCTTCCAAAGAATAGCAGCTAAAATGGTCAAAAGTTCTTAGGAAGCTTTTAAGCCCAGAATTCATGGCTTAAGCACTTAGGCTACATCACAGAGCTGATACTAAAGAACTCAGTAAGTACTGTAAAACAACCTAGTAAGATTCAGCAAGATTTATGATAAATTTTGTCAAGTCTTACTGATTTTGACTAGCATTTAAACTCTTGGGACATTTCAGGGCTGTAGAAATAATAGCTCCAACGCCAATCTCAGATAAGCATTGACATAGAGGAACCTAAGCCTTTCTTGCCTTTGCTTAAAATGGAGCAAAGCAAGCATCTAGGCACTGACAGAAAGTTAGCGGGATCTGAGCTTTCTTGTGGTCTGTATCACTTTTGAAAAGAGAGACCAGTGTCCTTTTGTCATTTAAGTTCTTTTGCTAATTTGATACTTACGTTGTTGGGGACAGGTGGTTGTTCAGTTGATGTTCTGTTTATTTTTCCACAAAAACAAATGAATAGGTAATAATGCCTCTTGCATAGTAAATTCACAGGCTGTCAGACCACTTCCGAAACAATTGATTCCTGGGGTAATATGAAAGCCGAAGGAGAAAGCATGGCTCTTGAGCAATTTGCTGCAGTATTTCTGAAGGGGGGAGGGGGGGAAGTGGTGTAAACATGTAATCGGACAAGCTGTGAATTTGACTTTTGTTAGGAGAGGTGTTAAGTAAAGGTGCAGAAAGGAAGTACTTGAATTGGGATTGGGGAGCCATCCTCTGCAGATTGTGTCTGCAGGTTATGGAGGAATTGGCTAGAAAAAGCAGTTGTAGAGACATGGCTGTGAGAGTGTGGTTGTAAATCAGTGTGCCCTGCAGAGGCAAGTGACATTTCAGTTTTCTGCTCGTGTCAGGGGTGCAAACTGGGAAATGATAGCTTTTTCTTCTAAAAATGATTATTACAGAAGAGTGAAGAGTTCTAGTTCTCTCCAGCCTGTATTCGTTGCAATTAGTTACATCAGTGCAAGCTGAGTGAAAAGGTGTGCTGTTGTGATTCAGTACCATTTTTTCCACACTCATTTAAGTGAGCACACCGGTGAGTCTCTGGTCCAGCAACTATAAAACCTAAACAACATTCAAAGTGCAAACAGAGGTCTGTATGATAACAATAATGTCCCTTTTCAATGATGCACTTTACATCTACGTTTCACAAGAGCAGCCTGCCTGTCAAGATACCGTATCTTGACGTTTTCCAGGTGTTTCACATCAAAAATAGCGAGGAAGTGGTCATTGCTCTAGGATATTCTTGGGGAAGGATGGGGTCTTTTTCAGTTAGCCTCTGACTCCATTCCAGCACACACAAAAATGGTAACTTGTATTGGTGAAAACAAACTACCAAATGCAAGAAATACTTGGGTCTTGCAAATATTTGTACCCTAGTGTTGTGCTGTCCTCTGTGTCTCGGTCAGAGTGAGGCTGATACTCTGACAGCTGAGTAACATGAAGTATTTTTCTGATTTTGATGAGTACTTTTTCTCTAATGAATTTTTTTACAATTAAACATAAATCCACCATTGTTTCAGGAGAACCCAGCGCACCCAAACTGGAAGGTCAGATGGGAGAAGATGGAAACTCCATTAAAGTGAACGTTATCAAGCAGGATGATGGTGGCTCCCCAATTAGACATTATCTGATCAAATACAAAGCTGTAAGTATGACTGACACTCAATCCTGATTTGTATTTAGCCTGTTCAGTACTCGGGCTTCACTACGTAGGCAGACAACCCTGAAGCTAGGATCTTGTAGGTCGGCCAGCACGGGAATACATGCTAAGCAGGTGTGGTGGAAACGTGTAGGGTATGAGACATGACATGCACAGAAGCAACATACAAAAACTTTGTCTCGTTTTCTTTCCTTTCACTTTGACTATGAAAGATTATTTCCCCGTGCTGTCTTCTTTAGAACTGTGAGCATATGGTAATTACGTGCACTTAGTATTATTTCATTTCATATACTTCTGAGATGGGATTGCAGGAACAACTTAAATAGCTGGGGACCAGAGGTTCATAGTGTAAAGCATTGCCCACCTTCAGACTTGTATCTAATCATAACTTTCCATTGGTCATTGAAACTGCCATATTTGATTGAGTAATGGGTGCTTCAGTACCAAATTATTCTGCAGATTATTGAATAAGACATTCAATGTAGTCAGTGTAGACAGAGATAAAGTGAGAGATGCTATTGGAAGCAGTTCCCCTTTAGGCCTAACTTAATCAGCTCTCATTGTAAATTACTCAGGATTGCAAAATACATGATTCTCTGAGCAAAACATTCCTAGTCTTGGGAAAGAACGTCTATGTGATGAGCAGCTAGTATTGTTGTAAGCTGAACATGGCCCTTGTTTTGTGTTAGGTGGTATTTGATGTTTTTTTCCTACGATGGGAAAATGAAAGGGGGGTGGGGGGGAACACACAACCCCAACAACAACAAAAAAACCTCACCCAGTCAGGGAGATTGCTTAGCACATCCTTGAGGAATAGGACCTTGAGAGAGGGTCAATGAGAATATGAAGCTCTTCAGGGCAGCAGAAATAATTGCCAGAAGTTTTTGAACCTTTTTTGTATTGTCTGCACGCTTTCTCAGTCTTAATATACCTGGGGGCAGCTCAGCTGTACCAGTGTGTTTGAGGTGAAATATGGAAGCTTTCCAGCTATTAAGAAAGCAGGACACTTTCTCAGTGACCGAGTCTGGCAGATGTGGTGCTGAACTAATTCCATATTGGCTATTAGTAATCTTTTCTTTATATGCTACAAATGAACAATCCTTAGAGTAAAGTCACAGAGCAAACTTTGCACTGCAGTCTAGAAATCCCAAGGATATTTGTTACCACCATCATTTTGTGCATTTCAGGTTACGTAGAGCTTCTTAGAATGGGGAGAGTCTTTGGAATGTCAAAAGGACAATCTAGTATCACAGAATCATAAATTCCAGCAGAGACGGAAAAGTCTGTTAGCACACTCCAGTCCCAGAAAACTGCCTAAGACTGTCTCAAGGTACCTTGGCAGAGGGTTTTTCAAATTCGTCTGGGTGAAATGTACATCTGGATTCCCTGAAACTGGAGTAGGAATTATCCAAGTTACTAGTTGTATGCACCTTTTAAAATTTCTCTTAAATGGTGCAGAATAGAATGGTGGTGGTAAGCTAGGCCAGACCCATGTTAAGAGGTAAATCTCTGTCTCTCAGATGATTTAAATTTAACATACTAAGACATGAAAGAACACTCTTAAAATGCTTTGCAGGGCAGAGACATACAGAAGTTGCAGCTTTTCGCCTCTGAAATGGAAGTAGTCTAGTGATGTGGCAAAGATGAGGAAGAACTGAGGAATTTTCTTCAAGTGTGGTAACACTGCAGAAAACAGGATTCTGAGCAGGAAAGAGACTGCTTCGGTATCTCTTGTCCTCTCCACTTAAAGCCAACAGCACATGATGTTTTGCACCCCTGAATTAGCTGAGGAGCGTGTGCTCGTGTAGAAACTTCCCCGCTTTTCCATTTGCTAGTTAGCCATTACAGTGTTCTCAAAGCTGGCTACTAATTTTGTGCTGTGTGTTTTGCATCCCTGCCTGTCATCTCGCTGCTCTGCAGAAACATTCCTCAGAATGGAAACCAGAGATCAGACTTCCATCTGGCAGTGACCACGTCATGCTCAAGTCCCTGGACTGGAATGCAGAGTATGAGGTTTATGTGATAGCTGAAAACCAGCAAGGAAAGTCCAAACCAGCTCACTATGCTTTCCGAACTTCTGCTCAGCCTACTGTCATCCCAGGTACAGCAGTCATAAGCTTTACCATTGTTTTCTGCTTCCAATTAATGCAACAGTGCTGCATCCTTTAATGTGCCTGAGTAACCCTGACAACTTGCTTGCTTAAAGCCATTATCACAATTGGTTACCCATCCAAAGCTTAGTTTTTGCCACGTACATACCTGAACTGTAGTCCGTGTTACAGTATGTACAGCATTAGCAGTACACTGTTAGGAATGCTACATGACAAATCCTTCTCTGACTGTTTATAGGGAATGTTGGCTTTTTGTATCAGGGTAACAGGATTGCCAGATGAGAAAAGCAGCGGATAGAAAACACTTTCTGAAACCAGAAAGCAGGATTCCCATTTTAAACTAAAGCAAAAGAGACCATTCAGATCTCTGGGGCGATGCTTTTCACAATGCAGATTTCCCTTCCAAATCTGCTTTGGGCTTGCTTACTGCTCATTTGTCCATCCAGCTCAGCCTTTGGAGAAATAAAGGCATAAGGAGTTTGCTAGCAGTTGGAAAGGGAGGGGGTTAAAATCTTTCTCTGAAGGTTTTTTGTTAAATGAAATGGAGATCAAATTACAGTAATTTTAAAACAGCACTGTCTTAATGTTGGGTAGGACATTAGGGAAAAGTAACTAAATAGCATTAGAATGCTGCTGGAAACTCGTGTTTCAGACAGACTGTACTTACTAGAGTGCTTAAAAAGTGAGGCAGAAGCACAAATGCTATGAAAAACAAGCAGACCCTATTAGCTGAGATGCTAGGAATTTAGCAGTTCGCTGGAAGGTGTTGAAAGGACAGTTTTCTACACAGATAATGGCAGTGCGCGTTTAAAAAACCAACCAACCAAACAAAAATCCCCCAAGAAAACACACCAAAAACCCAACCCAAACAAAACCTCAAGGATGAAATTACTGGACACCTGTAAATTAAAGTTCTGATTGGTTAAAGACAGATGGATGAACTTTAAAGCTGATGAGTCAGTCAAGATAAGTCCTCACTGCAGAGATTGGTGCTGACAGTCCATATTGAAGAGAGTGATTTGATTTCATTCTGTTTTCTAGATTGTTAACTCAGTCTCGTGTTTTTCTTCAGAACAACTAGAGAGTTTTCTTCAGTCTTTCCCTTGCATTGAGAATTCAATCCTTGGTCTGCCCCCACTGTGCCCACTCCCTTCCTGTCTGAAGGAAACAGCTGAGACCTTGTGCAGTTTGCATGCTGAAACTCCACTTGATTAAGCCAGATAATGTTGTTAAGCATACAAATGAGTGACCTAGTTGGTTGGGGCTTGAAAAATGTGTATGATAGGGAGGATGAGGATAGGAAGGAGGAGGGAAATGGGGCAAAAGAGAGATTGGGATGTGTTTGAACAAGGCTGTAGTTTTGGGTGGAAGGACCCTCAGTAACTCATTAAGCAACTTACTCTCTGATTCTCATTTTCAACAGCTCTAATACTTACTCCCCTCACATATTTGAAGGACAACTGCGACTGATTGGCAGGAGAAAGTGAGGGTAATTTGGCAAAGAGTGCCTAAAGGTCAGTTCAGAGCTGAACAGTCAAATGCGGTAGGCTGGAAACAGCAGAAAGTGGTTCCTTTGCACTGTGATGTATCTCCCCAGGGAAAGTTACAAGTACTTACCAGTCTTTTTGTTCCTCCACGCTCCTTTGTGTGCAACTGTTGTTGCCTTCCTGTGCTGATATTTTCTCTTAGCCTTTGTTACATGCCCAGTGGGACAACAAAGCTACCTGGGACAGCTGGGATGTCGTGCACAGGTGTATTAGCAAATTTTGAGAATGCTGTTGACTTTGGAATACGCAGTGTTCATACTGTAGTCCATGGCAATGGGAGGAGCAATGAGCCCAGATGCCACTGAGCCCTTGAAATGCAACAGTAACATGGACAGACACCTTCTAAAAAATGGGGGAGGAGGGGGGGAAGCCCAGTTTGTTATCACAGGTGTAACTTCTTTGGCCTCTCTGAAATTATTCCTCACTTAGTCTGGTGTGAAGCATAGGAGGAATCAAGATATGAGGCTGCCACTCAGATGTTGCACTTGGAAATGTCAGAAGCCCTTTGAAAAGCAGTTTTTTTGGAGTGCAAATTTGCTGCAGGATTGACCCAACAGATGGATGCAGTTGGTTCTCAGAAAGAATGTGCTCTGGTTCAGGGGCAAGTAGAGCACTGTGCAGTGAAATGATTACTGCTGGCTATGCTGGATTTGTGACTCTCTTTCTCCTTGTAGAGGACTTTGGTTTCTATTAGGCCTTCCAAGGTGTTTCCTGACCCTTTGGTTCCCTGAGCTGATCCCCAAACTAATAATGCTGGGGAAGATATTTCCAGAGGACAGGCTGGATTTTTCTGACATGCAGCCCACAGGCCTCTATTGAAATGAAGGCAAGTATGCCAAACTGCAGTAGGGAAGAGGCTCTGTGCATTACTTTCCTTTAGCATCTTTTGTCATTTTTATGGTGTTTAGCTTTTACATTTTGATTTCAGAATGAGAATATAGGAGAAGTCAGAGCCAATGCCTCTAACATGGCATTGCTCTGCTTGACAGTAAGAGCTAGGAATTTCCTGCAGGCAAAATGTGTATTTATTATGTAGAGTCCTTTGTTACCATCATCTGTACAGTGTCCTTAAAGTGGTTGGAAGGATAAGGGTATTATTTTCAGTAATAATAATAATTGCATTAGAGTAGTTTACAAGCAGCTGGAAGGCTAAATGGAAAAGTTAGTCCTGTATTCTTGAGACCTTCTTGCTTCTCCAGGGTTTTAGTCACCTGGATCTATTATCCAAATCCTCGGTACAACAGGCTTTGGGGGAAGGACTTGGACAGGGAGGTGGATTGTCTGCTACACAAAAGCTTTTCTTTTTTTTTATGTGTAAAAGGCAGTGTTGTCCTTTCAAATACCAGATAACCATTTTCTTGTGTTTCTCGCTGAGCCTTCTGTTCCATCATTTTTAATCTCATTTGCCTGCGAACCCCATAAACCCTGACTTGGACCCTGCTCTGCAGCTTTGGACATTGCTGAGCTTCTGAACCGGCCCTTTTGTCGGTGTGAATGTGCTAATGCTCTTCTTTAACCTTTAGCCATTTTAATTTACAAAATTAAATAAACCTTTGATTCTTATGTTTTCTATATTTATGACCTAATTTTTTTATCTATTTTTCTCTCTTTCTCTCTTTCTTTCTTTTTCTTCCTCGTCCTTTCTTCCCTGCCCTCTCCCTTCTTCCCCTTACTCCTTTCCTATGTCTGTCGTCATACATGTCACCTTGGATCTCACGGGGAAACATCCACGCTTGCCACATGCACCAAATTTATTTTCAAACAACCATATTTTCCCCTCCTGGGAACCATTGTCTGGCACCTGCAGCGACCTTGGGAAGTCCATCAACGTCGTCCTCCTTTGTTTCATTGCTTCTTTCTGCAGTGACTCTGCTTTTGCTCTGTTAGAAACTTGAAATAAAATAAAACAATATTTGCTTGAAAAGGCCTGGGTCCCACCAAGGCATGAAAGCAGATAACTTTGCATCAGAGGATCATGTCAGTTCAGAGGGAAGGGAAAAAACCCACACACAACAAAAAAACCCACACCCCACAAAAAAAACCACCAAACACAGAACATTTTAAAAAAAAAAAAAAAGGTTTCATTTGAAAGAGTCAGTATTTTGTAACAAGAAAAAAAAGGTTTAAGCGAAGTTTTTTCTCTTTAACATTTTTTTGTTACTTGTAATGAATTTGCCTTTTTTAATGGATGTAAAGAAAGATTTTGTTGTTGTTGTTTGCTTGCTGTTTTTCATCAAAGGAAGGTACAATATTGGAAGCCTTTTAAGATACTGCTTTTTACTGATTTCTCTGCACATCTGGTGCTGATCACCACTGTGTTGTGCAAAAGGTTTCCAAAGCCCCATCCACAAATCTAAACCCACAGACTATAAAAAGAGAGAGAAGATTTGTCAGAGAGAATCCTACTGGTTGCCCAAATGTCTCTGAGGGCTTTTGCATGTGGATTCAAATTTATGGCCATTAGAATGTTCTCCTGATGTGATGGTCTGAATATAAACATCTTGTGGGAATTACACTGAAGAGATTTCTTTCTTTCTTCTTTATGTGGTTGAATCCTTGCGACTTCATTGGCCCCTTGCGTGCAGTCAAGCATCTCATGACCCAGAGTGGATCTGGGGCATAATACAGCCCATAAGCATACAAATTTGCAATGGAAGCTTGTCTAATATTTTCTGGTTTTCCACTACTGTATTATCAACTTCATAGAGATCCCTTTTCTTGCCATTTTAACAGAAAAGATTAGCTTGGATCAAATTACCTGACCAGCTAAATTATTATTATTACTGATCCTTGATAATATTCATGGTTAACTATGCATGTGACACTACCAGACAGCATTAATCCATTGTGTAAATTGGTGCAATATAATGCATCTTTGTTATCAAGTTCTGTGTATTGCATTTTGTTGAACAAATTTCAGTTGACTTTTTTTCTTGTTCTTACGTAAAAAAAAAAAGAACACCACATACAAAAAACCAACTCAACAACAACAAAAAACCCTGTGCCCCTCATGAATTGTCTTTGTGATGGGAAATCCATTTGGCTCTGATGCTCTTCTAAAAATGGGTGTGTGCCTCCTTCTAGGTCTCTCTTTCTCTGTGAGTGGGCCTGAGGTTGCCAAGGATGAAATTGTTGACATAGTTGTTGAACTGTCTGTACAGAATGTCTCAAATACTATCAGTTGTCTGGAATGGGATTAATGCAACATTCTAATAGGGACAAACAAAAAACCCTGCCATCAGTCTTGTCTAACTATGCATTTTATGCTCTGCACCTAAGTCTCTGCTGTATTTATTCAGACCTTGTTCATTATGATTTGTGAACTGCTTTTTTATCTAAATTATAAATGAAAACTTTGTGCAGGTGTTGCACACAAAAGCATATGGATTTCTTTAAAAAAAAAAAAACACCTCACCTGCAGTGTTTTAGAGTATAGAAAATTTGTTAGATCTTTTGAGTTTACACCTTAGTGTTACTGAAGTACAGCAAGAGTAATCATAATACTAAAAAGTTGTGTGACCTTCCCCTGTAGCTGAATTTATTAAGTTCATCTGTAGAGCTGATACCAGCTTGTATTGTGGGTTTCTCCTTATCCACAGACGGAGGTTACTAGCTGAGGTTGAGATATGTCTCACCCAACTCATAGGTTATTAAAATTATCTTGCCTTATATAGATTATAAATTATAGTTTATAACTTTACATAATGTTGCGTGGAGAGAGAGCAGCACCTCTGGAGGACGTTCTTATTCAAGGAGAGGTGCCTTAAGGCAGTGGAGATGCATTATGCTCTGAAGGGCCTCCTCTCTGTGGTGACTAGGCAAAGCCCAGACAAGAGGATGAGAGATGGCTGAAGTTACTTGAAATGAATCCCATACTCAACAGCAAACAGGAATCCAGTCAACATGGAATATATACAAAAAGAGCTTCTGTCCCTGTGTTTGTAAAAATAAGGAGCATAATTGATATTTTTACTACCAGTTTATGCAGATTTGTGACATGTCAGATACTAGATATACTTTGGATCCTTGAGATCTGATAGTCAATGCTGGACAAGGTCCCAGGCCTTATTCTTGATGTAAATAAAATAAAATAAAAAAAAGTTTGCAGAAAAGCCAGCTCTCTCTTCTGTGCTCAGAGATGAGACATGGATCCAGATCTGAAACCAGAAGAAGTTCAAACACTCAGATTTTCAGCGCACACATGCAACCTTGCAAACACATGTTCTATGGGAACAAGTCATACCTTCAGGAAGGCTGGCCTCAACACTTAGAAAAGATGTTTCCATGTGTGTGTGATGAACTAGAGAGCCTTGTAGGATCTCACGTGGCCCATGGGATTCCAGCAGCTGTACTCCCAGTTTGTGTTAAGTGTCTACATATTTTCAAAGATGTTTGTCAAAGCATTACTTTGGCTGCCTTCATTTTACAGGAAGGCCTTGTTTGATAACATTCTGCTCCACCAGGATCAGTTGCAATTGTTCACACCTCCTAGTTTCTGCTAGGTAAAAAGAAGTTTTTGAAGCTCTCCTGACTCCTGAAGCTGGTGGAATGGAACGAGCAGCCAGTGGCACTGAGGTGTGTGCGTTGCAGTAGTATAGAAGGGCAGCCGTGGCAGAGGTCAGACTGCAGATGAGCTGTTCAGATTTACAGTCTTACTCCTGAAACAAGGATCTTCATGTGACTCACTCTTTGCCTACAGTTTTTCCTCTTTGTATGCTCATATACCCCTTTTCATCCTTGGAAAGGGAGTCAGTCATAGGAAAATTACAGATCTTGAAGCCAGGAGCAGGAGCAGACCACTGAAGCTACACAGTGTTGGTGAGTTCAGTAGTAGTTTTGGGAAATATCCATTGCCCTCTTGTCTTGGAAGGAATGCTCCACAGACTGCTGTGTATTTCTGCTACCTAGTAGCTAAGTTAAAGCAAGCATAAATTGTCGAGCCTAAATCTGTGTGGAAATAGAAGCTGTTGTCACTTGGAATAGAAGGTTGCTCGCATGTTGCTTTTCTCCACTATAAATTGTGCAGTGTCTGAGAGAATGAGGTCTGTAAAATGTGGCACCCCTTGTTTGAAGGATATTTTTAAGTGTTTGCATATTAAAGCTGTTGGCAACCACTGAGAACAAATAGCTTTTCTCCTGGTTTGTTTTTTTTTTTCTTCTGATGCATGAAATGAATTTTTATTTGTTTTGCTTGTTCTTCTGTCTTCTGCCAAATATTGTAGGACCTTTGAAATGCCTGGAATCATATCTGCTTCTCTCCATCCCTTTTTTGTCTCTTTGTCTGCCTGTGCCTGAACATTCTCTGCACGCTCTAGCTGAGACCCCACTAGGAAGACATATCTGAGTGGTTCTGTTCTCTCTGACAGGGCAGATGTTTGTACAGAATTGGAGAAATTGATGGGTCATTTTATTGTACACTGTAAAATAAGGATGATTAGAAAGGTCAGTCTTGCAGGAAGCTCACTTTCCATTGAAAAAATAATTTGTAATTAATAAATTCCTCACTTCTTTAGAATTAAGGTCTCAAGAGACTTTTTTTAACATTTTGTGTTTCCTTATTTAACCTGTGGAAGTATTATTCCTCTTAGTCCTGAGAATAGCAAAAGCGAATCAATGGAAATCTTCTCATCAGGTTGAATGTGCTTTGGATCAGGTCAGAAATGTCCACCTAGTGCACATACTACTGCAATACATGGCTATTTACACGGTAGCACTCACTGGTGATACACGTGTACTCTCGTACACACAGTGTTAGCAGCTGATGCTCAACAACCTAACTGTTTATTTATACACTTCTTTTGTACACACTGAATTGTTTTAGGCCCCAGCAAACTCATTAGGGATATTAAGTGTCTAAATCTTAGTTTGATTAAATACAACATAAATTTAGCTATAGGATGGAGTGAATAGTTCTTAAAGTATTTGTAGATCAATTTAATTTAATCAAATGTGCTATTCTGTGAAACCGAATAATATACTACATGCTTCGTGCATTTTATAGCAACAGCAAAATTTCTTTACAAAATACGTACAGAAAAAAGAAACACAGCACCAACAGCCTCCACATTCATGGGGTCTTTAAGGATTCTTATATTATTCTTCCTTATTGCTAGTCTCTGAAATATTTGGAATATTAATTCATGTCATGAATTAGAATTTATAAAACCAGAACTAGTAGAAGAGATTTGAAAGTTACTGAAAATTGCAGGGCTTTCTTACTAGCCTAGAAAAACCAACATTGCAGGCAATTACCTTGGCCCAGTTTCATTGTCTGAAACATAAAATCTGAGAGTAGCACAAAAACAAGGGCATTCCTCTGCAGATTTGCCCTTATTCTCCCCATCTCCATACTCTTCTTCCTGGCAGCCTTTCTTACTGTAGCTGCTCGTGCTCCCTGGGGCAGAGGGGCAGAGCAGGAAAGATAATGGTTTGGAAGGGAGGGAGGAACAAGGAGGGAAGACTTGTATCTATTCAGTAGCTCTCCTTTGGGTATTTAGAGAGAAAAGAGTTATTTTGTAGCTATCATAGCAGAAATTGGATCTTTGGGAACAGCAGTGCTTGGTGGTTTTTATAACCTTGTGCAGTGGGTTCCAAAATTTCAGGGCCAGTCGGTCTACTACCAGGTTACAGCAGTTCTTGTGGACTGCTGTCCTGCAGCACTTCATGTTGAAGTTCCATTGACAGCACAGTCATTCAGTGTAACTTGGGTGCTCTTTGCAATTTTGTTGATCAGCTGCAGATCATTTTCTGTGGCTGCAAGACCACAGCAGTCTGGGTTAGAACTGTATCTTCATGCTAATTAAACCAAATGGACTTCTGAGGAAACTCAGAATTATTTTGTAGTTATATAGGAGCCCTTCTAGTGTAGCATTATAAATAGTTTATGCCCTTGCTTCCTAAACATAAAAGATAGGACCCTGAGACAGAGTGGAAGGATAGCAGGGCCCATCTTTGCTACGAACTGCTGGTTATATTGGCATCAGCAAATCTCTGGTAGTCGTAGTGGCTGAAGCTTTACTGTTTCAGGGATGCTTGGGGTCACAGAGAAAATCGGTGGCAGAACAAAAACTTGATGCTAGGTTTGAACATCTTTATCTGTTGTGTTAGTCATAAAACCATCTTTTTCTCTGTTATATCTGATCTTTTTTAACCTTTCATGTGAGAAAAGCCTTGCAGGTTATCTGATAATGTGCCTGTGGTTTGGACAAGTTTCATAAAACCTGGGATACCTGCAACAGTTTTCAGGTTTTCTGTCTGTGAACAGTTAAATTTTTGTTCATGTGGCGTTTCTAAGTGTTCTCAGTGCCTCACAAGAAGCTGATGGAAGCTACGTAAAAGCAAAATTTAGACAGTCTGTAGATCAAATCAAGGAGCCATCGCTGGGCCTTTGAGTAGAAGTCTGGCACTTTCTCTATCGTACACATTGCAATTAGCAAGATCAGTCATTTTGTGGGGCCTGGTACTTGCTGGGGTTGTTTTTGCAGAGCCGAGTGTCTGCTGTCCTAATAGATCCTAGTGCTTGCCAAGGGCTATCAGAGAACTAATACTCTGCTTCCCAAGCACTAGTCACGGAAATGCACGGACATGCACACACAAACATATGAGAACCCGCTATTGTCATTTTAAGTGGAATGGCAAATGTTGCTTGGAACAGGAACCATCTTTTTGTTCCTTTTTTGCTTTCTGTTACTAATCCTAAATAGAGAGACGTGAGTATTCAGACAAGCTTTTCTGCAGTAGTGCCAAGTAATCTGCATAAAATCCCTGTTTAGAAAGTAAAGCAGATTTCTATTCAACCAAATTTTGGGGAGAAAGATATGACATCCTGCTCTCATTTGGGCATTTCTGTTGAAATTTCATATGTTATTCCTAGCCTAAGCTCCTCCACCTTCTGTTTCCAGCTTTTGAATCTTCTTGTATCTTTGCTCAAATAAAGTGCCTTTATTGTATGTACTATTCTGCTGCATATAGGGCTACAATGACCTAATTAATCCCTGCACATTTCTTTTCTGAAATTACATTGACTGAGTTTCCCAAGTAATTTTTTTTTATTTCTTCAACCATGATTGTGATACTTCCCTGAATCGTCTTCTTACTCAGCATCTTTTCTGAACAGCTTTCCCACATTAATCAGACTGATGCCAAAGACAGAGAGATTCGTTCATTTCCAGCTCCTTGCATCCCTGTTTATACATGTGCCTTGGTATTGCCAGAAGTGAAATGGTAACAGGCTGGCCCAGGATCCTGTGGGAATGCCTGAACCTTTGCATCTCTAATGGCACAGCGAACTGACTCCTGCACAGGGAAGAAATTAGTTCCTTCCTTACTATTCATGTAAAGCAGCTTGCCCAAATCCAATACCATGTGTAAATACTAAGGCGCTTGAAAACAGCCACTGCTGTAATGCCTGCTGAGGACCCAGAAGCTTTGGCTGTGCCTCAGAGGCAGAGGCTGTGATTGTCCTAACGGGTTTGCAGCTTTTGCACTTCTTATTGCAGTTCACATGGGTCATGTGCAGTGGTTCACAGACAAGGTATGGGCAATGTATAAGGCTACTGATGTAGTTTATGCCACAGATAATTCCTGACCTTAAGGGGCTTATAGCTGATACTGACAGGTCTTGTAAAAGCTGGTGGGGAGAGGAAGCAAAGAGTAGGACTCTCGTTTGAATGGAATTTTCCAAAAGATGGAATTTACACAGGTGCTAGAAGACATCTGTCCCAGGACGAAATATTTTGTCTCGCTCCAGCTTTGGTGACTGATATGAGGTATATTTTGGAGGCACATCAAGGAACTATTATCCTGTAATCCTGTCTGTGATGTTTTCCTTGGTGTACCTTTACTAGCCTGCCAAGGAGCTCATTCCCAGAAAGCTAATGTAGATGAGAAGAAAAGTTTGACACGTCTTTAGCTTTTTCTCCAGGAGCTGGTGTGTACAGGAACATGTTAATTATTGAATAATCCACGCAAGAATCCTGAATACATTAAAAGAGGGAAAATACATGACCTCCTCACTCCCTGCATGCATCGGAGGGTGACAATTCATTTAATTATGCACCTTGCTTGCAAGGGTATGGTCTGTGGCACAAATGTTCTGCTGAGCATTTAATGGACTTGTGATGTAAGTGTCGGAGTCAGGTGCCTCAGAGTGACTTTTAGATACAGTCAAATGCAGAAAGAAACTTTCCTGTTGGAGTCTGGATTCCTTAATACATATTAGGGTTACAAAATCAAACAACACTTATCTGCCTCATTTTAAGGATATTCTGTCTCCTATTTTTAAGTAATAAAATGTGTGGCAGAGGGTATGGCTCTCTGTGAGCCCTGGAAATGATCTCTCCGCCTAGATCGAGCTGAAGGGAAAGAGGTGCTTTGCTGGGCTTTTCTGCAAAGAAAAGATTCTAAGTGTTTGGGGTTTATGACATCCATCAGTAAAAAATGCAGTAGAAATTAATAGAATTGCATCTTAATTGAAAGAAAAAAACAAAATACTCCTACGGGCAATGGCAAACATGCTGTTGTTGTTCAGCTGTCTCAGTAAATACCAGTAGGCAGCTCTGTCAGATGCACAGGCCTTTGCTGAGTGCACAGTCCCATAGTGAGAGGCAAATTATGTGACAACTGAGAGTAGCGAGCTGGTTTTGAGTAGTTTGGTACATCTAAATAAGAGCTGAACTGTATGGGCCAACAGCCAAATGTTCTGCCTGAAGATCAGCAGCTTGGAAAGAATTGTTCTGAATAAAACAAGGGGAACAAAATGTAGTTTGTGTTCAGGGTATAACAGTAAGAGGTTGGGAAGCTGCAGCTAGCAACATTCAAGGATGCGTCTGTTCGTTTTGCGAGGATCAAAGGCTTTGACAGGATTAACCGATGTGTTTATCCACTCCCTGATTCTAAGAAAGTATTCAGCATTTAACAAGCAGGTAGAAAGTTAAAGGTACTTCCCCTGAAGTTAGTACTATATGGGCAACCCCATGCATTTTCTAGGCCTCCATCACCTCCTCTCCTTTTGTCTACTGCAAAAGGCAAGGTATTTTTTCCTTTTCTATAGCTGGGGAAACTTGGTGGAGATGGGGTGTGGTGGAGCGAGCAGCTGCTGTGACCAGGACAACGTCAGCAGAGTGGCAGTCTGCTTATCTTTACTATTTGCTTTCTCAGAAGGCTACTTGGATTGTTGTAAGCCAAAACATTCCTAGAGCATTCACTGATGAGCTCAGCTATCTCTGGATAAGACATGAAAAGCTTACCACTTTCCAGTTCTGGATAACTGGGTCTTACCTGAGCAACAGGAAGGGGTTTAATTCTTCCTTTTGTTTTCACCATATAGGGGGCTAACCAGTGCTGAGGTCCCACAGGTATCACCCAGTATTCTGTGTGACCAGGGCAAGTCATGCTACAGAGTCTAGGCTTCACTGAACTAGTGAAGCACAAGGCTAACATACAACTTGTCCTTCTGCCGGGCTGGCAGTGCCAAAGGCACTCTGGACCCTAGACACAGCCTTCATCTTGAGGAAGTGATGGAGGGAATCAAGAGCCCTTCAGAGTTCCAGCTGGGTATATGCTACAGTAGAAGAGGTTTCTGTAGTCTGCTTTCCAGGCCTTGGCCCAATAGAGATGGGGAAAAACCCTATTAGGTCCAAGTGAATCTGTCTCTTCAGGTAGATTGTCCTGCATGTCTTTAGGATTAAGTACTGGTTATAACACAAGGCTGCTAGAGAGAAGGCGTACTTTCTGTAATTTTTCCATGCTTGCAACCTAAGCATAGCCAAATTTGAGCCATATCTAGCCAACTCACCTTTTAACTACAATGCCTTCTTTTCTTCTCTTTTTGGTCTCTAAAGCCAGCACTAGCCCTACATCAGGCCTTGGGACTGCTGCCATCGTAGGCATTCTCATTGTTATCTTTGTGCTGCTCCTGGTGGCTGTGGATGTCACCTGCTACTTCCTGAACAAGTGTGGCCTGCTGATGTGCATTGCTGTCAACTTATGCGGCAAATCCGGCCCAGGAGCCAAGGGCAAAGACATGGAGGAGGGTAAAGCCGCCTTCTCGTGAGTACTGTCATCACTTACATTGCTCCTTCTGTTGATCAGTGTGTCCCCTCAGCAACTCCAGGAAAGAAACTGGTTTAGGGAGTTCCAGATTCCTCACCTCTGATGGGAGGGTACTGAAAAGATCTGGGGCCACGCTGGTCCTGCTTTGTATTTCCAGGAAGGGGTTTCTTCAGCTGTTTCTCTGTTTTTGTCCTATTCCTGTTAGTAGCCATCAAGTGGCTGGCCCAAATGGTCTGGCTGACCCAGAAGACAGTGGTCTTCTGTGCTGTAGGTAATAACTGGAAGGGGGAGTGACAAAAAGAAGCAATCTGCTGTTTAGGCCAGTCCGTTTCTGTCATTCACTGTCAATATTTGCAGCGTGTCTTTGCAGGAGGATACCTAGTGTGAATGGGAACCAATCTCCATGCAATTCCCTTCTTACAGGAAAGATGAGTCCAAGGAGCCTATTGTGGAGGTGCGGACTGAAGAGGAGCGGACCCCCAATCACGATGGGGGAAAACACACAGAGCCCAATGAGACCACCCCGCTGACGGAGCCAGAGTATGTTAGCATTAGTCAATCTTAGCACAGGGTCAATACATTGTCTTCAGTTGCCTTAATCCTTGATCTGTCATGCCCATGACTTAGGGCAGGAAGAGAGGGAGAAAGGTAAAATCTCCACACTCCGCTTGTGACATACCAGTGAGGAAATGCCTCCTCTCTTCCCCAAGATTCAGTGACTCCTATTTCCAGCACTGGAAGGGAAGTAAAGCAATATTTCTTGAAAGGCCTGTCTCTGCTAGTCCTGTCCAGCGTGTAGATCGGGCACCTGTCCAGGTTCACTGCAAAGGATCCAGAGCAAAAGCAGCCCCCAGCTAGCACCGACTTCTGCTTGAGCTCTGCCCTAGCAATGCTGGATGAGTGCTTGAACACCCCATGGTGAAAGGAGTCCTCTCTAGTGATAGCAGCAGAGCAGCTATGCTCTCAATGTTGGAGGAGGCAGGGCAAGTCTGATTATTCTGTGAGAGGGCTGAGAGCTACCTACGAGTTTTGTTTATATTGGAGAACTTGTTTGGAGCCGGAGTCTGTGAATCCATGTTAGCTGGGATTAGCAAGGTTTTAAGTATTGCCCACTGTCTACGTTAAGCTCTTTCCTAAACTGCTGCAGTTCTAGTGTCCTCTGAGTACTTCTCCATAGCTTCTGGAGTAGTAATGGGCGGAATTCACTTTAGGGAGCTGCTGAAATGCTTGTTAATATTTAAGTCAGGTTTGGGATTGATGACACAAGTTGGGTTCCTTTCCTTCAGCAGAGTCATCACAGCGGTGAGGTGGTCCGGCTCTGCCACCTGCATACTGCTCACCTCCTTTGATTAGGTCAGCAGTGGGGCCCACTGATAAAATGGCTCTGCTGGAAGTCTCTGTGAGGTGAGAGGAGAAAGGAGGCTATGTCCATAAGCAGCACTGAAATGCAGACACACAGCACTGAGGAATAGCTGGGATTTATATTGTCCTGATTTTCTTGGCTAGTCTTACCAGAGTTTTAACTCAATTATCCTTCTCTGTGAAGGTTTTCTCTCTGTTAATAAGCCAGAGATGGTGTTCTCAGGCACACTGGCTTCTCATGGAATAAACCATTTAATTTTCCAGCCTCGCATCTGTGTACTTGTTAAGGCCACCAGTGCCACATCATGGCTGCTAAAGCGTAGTTACACAGTAAGACGTCCTAAAGCAAACCTTATTCCAGCTAACGCAACAGGCTGGAATCTGGTCAAAAGGGCAGAAAACGTTACCTCAAAGCTGCATGTGTGTATGTGTATGTACATATATATACGCATTACATGTGAGTGTGAGAAATAGAATTATATTCTGTGTGGTTTGATGAAGGCCTTAGACTTGCAGGCAAAAGGACAGGGCCAAGATGAGGGACTGGATTCAGGGGTCCTACACTGGGACCTTGTTGTGTGGTGACAGATGGCACAGGGCTGCAAGCTCAGGGAATTGGCAGAATTCCTTGTGAGGTTAGGTGGAAGAGGCTGAGAGGAAGGTTAGTCTAAAAGAGAAGAGTCTCTGCAACTTGACAGGGTTACATTTGGCTAAGACTTGAAGCAAAATCCGCATGAGCAAGCCATTCCTGAAGGACGTGTCCTCTTTGCTCTTTTTCTCTTCCTAGTTCTTCTTCAGTCATCCCAGCCAGCCCTTGCTACCTTTTGCACGTTTGACCTCTGAAAGGTTTCTGCTCCTCTGAGTACCTCTCCATGTTGTGTGTGTACATTGTAACCACATGCCATGCTGCTGCTGTGCCACCCACCTGCCTTTTCACTCTTACGCTCTGCTCCCCTTTCCCCTGCTGGATTTACGGGCTTCATTGTCTCTATTTCTCTTCTACTCCTGTCCTCTTCACAGGCACCCTGCCGATACCGCAGCTACTGTTGAGGACATGCTGCCTTCTGTAACTACAGGCACCACTAACTCTGACACTATCACTGAAACCTTTGCCACTGCTCAGAACAGCCCCACCAGCGAGACCACTACGCTGACCTCCAGTATTGCCCTGCCAGCCACGGCCATTCCTGACTCAAACTCCATGTCGCCTGGCCAGGCTACTCCAGTCAAAGGGGCAGCCACCTCAGTCTCTTCACCACCACCCTCCTCCACCCCCAAAGTGGCCCCTCTTGTTGATCTCAGCGATACCCCAAGCTCTACTCCAGCTACTAATAATTTGTCTTCAAGTGTCCTGTCCAGCCAAGGTGCAGTGCTCAGCCCCAGCGCTGTTGCTAACGTGGCCGAGATCTCCAAAGTGGCAGGTGGTAACAAGCCAGCTGCCCCAAGCCCTGCAAACCTCACTAGCCCTCCAGTTCCATCAGAGCCCAAGCAGGAGGTCTCAAGCACAAAGAGCCCTGAAAAGGAAGCTGTGCAGCCCAGTACAGTGAAGAGCCCAACAGAGACAACCAAGAACCCAAGCAATCTGAAGAGCGAGGCTGCTTCAGGCAGCACCACAAACCCCTCACAGAATGAGGACTTTAAAATGGACGAAGGGACCTTCAAGACACCAGACATTGATCTTGCAAAGGATGTTTTTGCAGCTCTTGGCACTACTACTCCTGCCAGCGTGACTAGCGGGCAAGCTCGTGAGCTTGCTGCTTCTACTGCAGACAGCTCTGTACCTGCTGCACCTGCAAAGACCGAGTATGGCTGCCTTTAATCTTCTGTTGGTTGTGTGCTGTGTCTCTTGTGCACTGGTGCTTGTGCTGTGTTCTTGTTGGGTGTTCTCTTAACTAATCTCATTGTTTTCTTAGCAAACTAACTCACTTGTGAACCAACTAAGCAGGGCTTGGCTTTAAAGGTCCAGGAGGAAAGCAGGAATAGCTGTGCCAGGGAAGCAGAGAAAAGACAAACCCAGGAATTATCATAAATGTGTTATTTTTTAGACTTCTATGCAGCTTTGTCTATTGTAGGTTATTCTTTTAAGAAAGAGACCAGAAACAGTTCAGTTTGATGCAAAGGAAGTGCTGTCCTTAGAGGCGCTGAGTTCCTGCAGTTCAATGAGCACAGCCACCCAAATTCAATTTCCTAACAGATCAGTGAAGCCCTTCAGAACTCATTTCAGTGTAAGGCAGGGCAGAAACTAGTGCCATGTGAAACTGTAAAAGCATGGTACCTCTGGATTTGTCCCTAAACTGGCAAAAGGATAAGGCAATGTGATCCTGTCTGAGAGAGGGGGAGCAGTCATAGCACAGTTGGGTCAGGATAACTTGGCAGTGTGTTGTCCTGGTATATTAGAGATGAGTCTCCATCCACTGTACTGGGTCTCCTCTTTACCCAGCTGATTTATTCAGAGAGCATCAGCATGCTCCTAGGCAGGACAACCCTAGGGGTCCTTTGGAGCCGTATGCCATCTGGACAGGGTCCACTTTCCTCAGCTGAATCGAGTCTGCATCTTGTGTTTGGCAGGAGATACTGTAACTGGAGAGTGAAAACAGCATGAAGTCCTCACCTGGGTAACTGTGGGGAGGGTCCCCAGCTGTTGTGCAGGTCTTGGACAAGAATACTCTTACTGTGTTGGTTTGGATGGCAGTTGCTGACAGAGCCATGAGCACAGAAGCCTGGAAAATGCTGACTGAAAATGGATAGCCACCCTTGAGGAGACAAGTACCTAAGGTCCCTGTTCCTTCTGGCTTCCTATTTGGATAGAGGCAGGATGAAATAGGAGGAGTATCTTGTCTTTCCTGCCCAAGCAGGGTCTGTGCTTTACCACGAGAGAGAGTCCTGAAAAGGCAGCTCAGATTTGTTGTGGGAGCAGCTCCCAAAACCAGAAGACTGAGTTCACACTGTATCTTTAGCTTTTGCAAAGGAAAGTATATTGAGGACACTGGGCTCTACGCTGTCAGCTAGATTGCTGCCAAGAACCTGAGGTTTACAGCTCCCTCAAATAAATCTAGGCTATGCTATAGCAACCACACTGGAGACACACCCTGAGTCACAACTTTTTCCATCCTCACATCTCCAGGAAAATTACCTCTTTCTGGAAGTGCTATATTTAATCCAAAATAAAGCATTGGCCTTGATTGGCTTTGACACTGTGATTGCAATGTGTATTAGCACTCGCAGAAGAGCAGTCATTCAGACACTGTAGAACCAAGAACCAGATCTGAGTGAAAACCCATGTTGGTTTACTGTATTATTCAGGTGCCTTTACATCTCATGGCTCTGGTCTCCCTACCTCCCTGCTGTGCTCTTGTCCTCCCCTAAGCCGGGAGACATTCCTGCCGTGTGACTGTTCCACAGCACTGCCTTGTGCCCCAAGCTATGGAGCATCTGGCCCTTCCTGGAAAGCCTGGGTGACATAGCAGATGCACGAGGGTTGGAGGGAACCAGGCAGCCTTTATGGGTGCAATTGGGCTGCTCCCAAGCAGAGAAATCCATGTTCACTTCAGTTCACTGCACCTAAAGCCACTGCCCTGTCATGCTGGGTGCTACAGAGAGACGAAGAGAATAGTGAGTTATGATCTGGTACTGAGCTGAAAGTTTCTGTAGGAAATGGTTTGCCTATATTAAGGAAACATTTCAAAGGAATTAATGCAACTTGGCCTGTGTCATGTAAATGAATTTTTGGTATGGTGGAATGCAGAGCTGTGTTCTTTCTGCCGATCCAGCCACCACCTTCTACCTGCGCTGCTCATCTGCTTCCCTTGGGGCAAATCAGTGTTGCAACCATAGGCTTAGATTCATCTTACCCGCTTGTCAGGGTGAATTAAGATTGCAGTCATCTCAGACTAAGTTTGTGGCTAATGGGCTGGAACAGGCACTTCTTCAGGGAGGCCACCAGATATACCTTGCGTGGCACTTTTTGTGCCTATGAAGAGAGCGTTGGACAAACAGGCTTCTCTGATTCTTCAGTGAAGTGCCAAAGACAGATTCATCAGCCTGTGAAGATGTTGACCTCCCTTACACTTCTGAAAGTGTTTGACAAAATTCACTACTTCCGTGTTTCCCTTCTTGCAACATACTGGGAAATGCTGGGACTGATTTCCTGTAGGGAAAAAGATTTTCTGCTAAAATGGCAGTCTGTTTTAATAAGACATTTGGATGACATAAATGAGTGATGGTAAAATCAAATTCCTTTGCAACTGTGTGAGTTTTCCCTTTTGCTCCTTTTTTTCACACCACAACACGCCTTGCGCCTCTGCTGCAGCCTGAGACCTCATCCTACTAGTATGTTAACTCAGGGCAGGAGGAAAATCAAAAAAGATTTCACTAGAGCTAAATGAAGCTCGGGCAGGGGGTGAGTTTGGTTTTACTTATTTCTGCATCTGGAAATGCTCATTTTGCTCTAGCAAGGTGATATATTTGCTTGTTTCCAGAAACACATTCTTTCCTTATTGCTAATTCAGCAATAGACAGTCTATATTTCTCTGTCTCTAAACTGTGCCATTTTGGTGATTCTTCTTCAGGAAAATCCCAGTAGAAGACAAATCTGAAGTGCAAGCAACGGAAACTAAGACACCTCCAGCAGAAGTCAAGACGGTCCCCAATGAAGCCACACAAACAAATGAAAATGAGAGCAAAGCATGATCAGCTGAAAACAAATGACAGAACAACTTCACCCAAGCATTTAAAACACACAACACACATCTCATTCCTCTAGTGTCTGTTGCCTTTTTTTAAAAAACAAACAAAACGGAAAATGCATAAATGGGGGGAGGGGGGAATCTCTCTTTTTCTTTTCTTGTCTTCTCTTTTCCTTTTTTTTTTTTTTTTTTTTAAAGATTTCTAGAAAGGTTCTATTTGTTGTGCACTTGCTTTTAAAAAGTAATACATTTTAAAAACAGGGTTAAACCCATAACCAAATCAGGGCTTAGCTGACTCTGTGTATATTCAACCAAGCAAAATTGCAAATACTATTTGCAATGTGGTTGGGAAGCTCAAAATCAACTAGTCCTAGACAGAAGGAAAAAAAAAAAAGACAAAAAAAAAAAGACCCTGTTCTTTCCTTCATTAGTATAGCAGATATAACCACTGTACTACTTGGTACAGCTGGTACTTAATGAACAAAGTCCACAATTTATTTTTATACTTTTCAGTCGAGTTTAAAATATGTAAAGCCTCATAAATAAGTTATAATTTCTGTTCACCTTGTATTTGTTCAGTATGCAAAGTGTCTTGAGCTCTTTGTGACTGAATTCTGTTCTCCATGTTAGACATTTATTTGGGTTTTACTATTATCTTTTTTTAGGAAGAATGCCAAAATTGCAGCTTCGGGGATATATTTCAATTTGCAGTATTCAGACTCTAAATTTCTTTAAATTTTATTTTAATTTTTGCCAACTTTTGTTCTTTCCAGTGTTTACAATTGACAAATTTTTTTTTTAACTTTTATTGTGTTTAATGTATGTGTAAAATAGCTGCCTTTTTTTTTAAGTAAATACAGTCTATAGATACTAGGTTAGCAGCATGCTTGCTTTGCAAAGGGAGACATTTTCAAACATGGATGTTTACAGTAGTTGTTTCCCCTTTATCTCTTCTTAATTATTGTTGTTGTTGCTATTATTATTATTATTATTATTATTATTATTATTATTATTTCTTACTGGAGTAAGAAGAAAAGTAATGCTGGGGTTTGGTTTGGTTTTTTGGGGGTGGGTGGGGGGGTATTCAAACCACTTGTCACCAATCAAGGTCTTTATCCAGCAATCCACATAAACACATGCTTAACTTGGAATGAGAGAGTTGCTGGTGAGAGGCCTTCTATACTTAAATTTAGTAAGAGTTTAAGTCCCTTGCTGGACCTGGGCCTGACTGCATAAGAGAAATATCATCTCTGCTTTTTTAGGACATTCTCCCCTTTCCTTCATGGAACCCTCCCGGAGCTTTGAGAAGCAGAAGGGAGATTGTACAGTTAGGGCTGGTCTGGTCTCATCTCAGATATTTGACTAGATCAATTCCTCCTTAGTATGTCAGTAAATACCATTTCCTTTGACCCTAGAAATCTGATTTACAAGCAAAGCCTTTTTGCACAAGGGTGCTTGGCAGCATGCAAGACCCCCCCTCCTGCAAAGCCGGCGCCATCAGCAGTTGGACTAGATGATCGTTGTAGGTCCCTTCCAACTGAACTATTCTATTCTGTTTTATCACGTCATGTGTATTGAGTCATCCATGTATGCTCTGCAGAATCAAAACCATGAGATCAAGAGCAAGTGCTTGGAAATCAATGCCAAGACTCTCATTGATTTCACTTGTCTTGGCATTGTGTCTTTAACAGTTGGAAAAGGGGGCTGATGTAGTACATGTATTATCATTATGGAGGGGGGAGGTTATCATTGGGAGTCATGGAGTAACACTGAGATTTCAGGGTGAAAAGAAAGGAGACTTGAGCAGACGGAAGGCAGAGGTATATAGGGAAGACCAGCCCATTGTATAGAGATGTTCCTTCTGTTGGGGTTTTGGTTTTTTTTTCTTTTTTTTTTTCGTTTTCTTTTTTATTCTACTTTAGATCTGCAAGCTTGTGCACTGTGGGTGCGTGACTATTTTAGTGTGAAATGTGTTTTTGTCATAGTATTGAAATAATAAAAGCTTCGACATAGTTTGGATGTGGAAGGTGTAGCGATAGTTCAGATTTGAAAAAAAAAATATTCAGGAAAAAAAAAAGAGAACAACTCTTACAAGGAACAGAAGCCTTTAAATGAAAAATCAAACCGAGCTGACTATGGCATCCATTCCGTTGGGCTAAGGTGATAAAGAGAAAGGATGATGGGGGGTGGGTACACTGCAAGTTTGGCTCAGGTAAATTGAGCCACTTTTATCAGTGTGTTCTTCTAAGTATGCAGTCTTTTACAGTGGCATCACATAATTTCAAACTGTGAAAAATAATGGTCTTGTCATTTGCTAAGTGTGGGGGGTTTTGCATTTTTTTCCTTAGCTCCTGGGATGCAAATGGAGGCTGACTGGATATGCAGGCATAGACACTCATGCAATACCCATCCTGAGCAGGGTATCAGGGCAGGATGGGTCCTCACTTCAAAGCCTTGTGTCAAACTCAGCCCTTGCATGACCCATCACAGCAGCGTCGTTATAACTATGGGGAAGTTTGGCCCACTGTCCCTAGGATTTTTTTTTCTAAGAAATCAATCCATAAAATGCAGCACAAAAAGCTACCATGGTCTATCTATGGTTGGGGGGAGAGTCCTTGGGGCAGCGGAGGACTAGTGGGCAGGCAGTGTGTACCTCCATTGCTGTGGATGACCACAACAATTTGTTCCTCATTTCTGCAAATTTTTTGACTGCTTTTGTCATCTGTATGTTATATCTCCTAAGTTATAACCCACTGAGAACTGAGCAGCTGATAAGAAATAAATGCTGTACAATGCTAATGACCAGAAACATGTCCAGTGACATTGGTGAGCGCCTGCTGGGTGAAAATCTATCACCTCGATTGGCATTTCTGTCATAAAAGGTAACCAGCTCAAAGCCCGATCCAACACCCGGCTGCATCATTAGAAAGTACCCTGCTGACTGCAGTGGGTTTGTGTCGAGATCGATGGAGTGAGCACCATTCCAAGGCAGAAGTGAACCCTGTGATTGCCTGAACACTGGGAGTGTCCATCCAACTCCTTTTTAATGCCCTCATGACACCTCCCAACAGTTGTAGATTAATTCTGGAGAGTGGTTTTATACTTGCCCTCAATGGAGAATACTTGTTTTAAGTTCGAAGTACACCATTTCCAAGATAGCTTAGGCTTCATTACTTTTATGTAAACCTTTGAAGAGGGACCAACCTGATGCCGTTTACGCTGTATATGTTTATATATGTATCCATACCATACATATATATCTATATGGCAATATAGACTGATCAGCTTCTAGTTGTGGAGTGATTACATTTCATGCTGCACCATACGTAATGATGATAAGATAATAGTGCATCCAGTTGTTCAGCTTTTAGAGTGGAGTTTTATTTTCACACTTTTCTATGGAGCCTTCAAACCCCAGATTTTCACACTAGGCTGTTTTGATAGTTGTTCTCAGACCCTCCATTGACATCCTTACCCAGCATTCCCTACTTTTGGGGGCCTTGTATCTTGTTAAAAAAAAAAAACAAAAAAAACCCACAAAAAATCTTTTTACCAAGTGAAACATCGATTCCACCTTTATTCCCATTCTCACTGGTGTAAATACTGATACTAACTGAGGATTTTGACTTTGCATTCTGTCAGAATACTGTGTTCAAATAAAAATTACAAAAAAAAGCTCATGGGTACAGTCTGCCCTTCTTTAGATGCTCTGCTAGGTTCTGTGTACAGACATGGATTCCCAGGGCTGGATTTGCATGTCAGCTTAACGCGGAGTGAGCAGTCCCATTGTGGCATGCCCACAGCATGAGTTAAGCGTCTGTCTGAGGCTCTGGGCTGTAGACAAGCAGGAAATGCAACTGTCTGCACTGTGACGGCATGGTTCAAGCTGGTACATCTCTGAACAGTGGGCAACTGCAGTGCCTTTCCAAACTTCAGATGTGCAGAAAGGAGACCTGCCAGCACATGATTCCATTGACGGGCTCTTCTGAAATTCTGAGTGTCACAAAGAGGAGTATTTTTAAAAGTTTGTTTCTCTGTCCCACTGTAGATCATTTCCTTGAGTTAACTAACGCACAAAGGTAGTTTCGTGTCCACTGTGAATCAGGGACGGCTGGATTTCCCATAAAAAGGCACTCCTCTGTTCGCTGACTATGGAAGGGAGGGGGAGAGGGGCTGTGTGCATGTGACTGTTGGCTTTAAAAGGTGTCCTTAACCCATCCTGATTTGGGTGCCTGAACTTGATTAATGTGGGATGAATCTAATTAAATTTAATTCAGTCCTAAGCATTGATCTTCCAGGACACAGAAGGAGAAATGGGAGCTCTGATATGTATCAATACTTAGGTGCCAGAATTGTTCACAGAAAATGAAGAAAGTAAATGTATTGAGCTGAAGCACTTGTTATCTCTAGAGAATACCCTTCTCCTTTCTGCCTCTTCTCCAGCGCTTTGCCCTGTATTCTTGGCTGCTGTTTACACTGTGGTAAGACAGTATTTCAGCAAAGCTGCTATGATTGGCCCCACGTGTCTTTGGTACTACTGCTTTAGAAAAGGCTGTCCCAGGAAAAGGGACAGGAAAAATGCACAGGAAACAATCCATCTTCTTGGTGGGTTCTTTCATCAGGCGTCTGTTACTGCAGAATTCCTGATGAATTCATGTTCCAGATTCATGCTCTCAGCTCCTGTATAGCTGTCATTCTTCTTTCATCGGAATTCCTGACTTCCCTCTCCTGACTCTTTCTTTTACACAGTTTGTGGACTTTTTCCAGCCTGCTTTTTTCTTGAAAAGAGTTCCTCCTTATTCCAGTCGGTGGCATACAGAAGGCAAAATGGTTCTGTATTCAGATACTGATTTCTGCTTTGTTACACTGCACGTTTGCAATACCGCGTTTTTTATGAGAATCCACCGTGAACAATGGAGAGTGGGTGGATGTGGTACAATGTCAGTCCTCAACTAATATGCACACATGCAATTGTATTGTACGGCTTGCTTCTGCAGGAAAGTTGGAAAGTCAAAAGATGCTCTGGAAATGGTTTATTTCTTTTTTCGGTGTTACTTTTTTCTTTCTCTTTTTCCTACAAGTTTAGCTAAAAACTGCCAAAATTCCACATTTTATTTAATTTTTCTAGTTGGGCTTGCAGAGGGAGTCTGTTTACTTTTTCTTGGGAATACCTCCACAAATTCAAGCAAGGTAGACTTTATTTTCACACAAAAGTTTCCATTTGGCTGAAGAAGAGATTTTTTTCTCACTACCTAACCATTTGAACAAAAAAATTTCAACTACTTTCAAGTCAGGAAGCTTTAATTGATAAAAGTCACTGATTCTGTTTCAAGGGAAGCCTCTGAGGTTGCCTTTTTCTGTGTTCCTGGCTTTAGCAGCTGCTTCCCTGAATCACACCAATGTCACCTCTACGTAATGCCTGGTGAATGGGCTCTGTTCCCTGGTGCTTGGCTTGTTTCCTGCTGTAGCATCTTGACGAACCGTGAGGAGCTCAGGTAGTCTTTTCTCTCAGAGATTAATAGAGGGGCCTGGAGCACTTGGCCTAATTTACTGTTGCTGCAGAGCACATGCCTATGTGTGAAGAGTGATGAGTTTTCTTTCCCTGGAGTTGGGGTTGTGCTCAATGACAGAACTGAAAAATTTTTTACTAGATCTTTGTATTTCTTCAGCCATTCATCAATCTTCAGACCTATCTTTCTTGGTAACTTTAACTTGCCTCTCCCCCTGTTGAGGCCATGGCACCCAACCGTCAATGTCAGCTTGGCTGAGCATGTCTCCTTTTACCACAGGCTGGGCTGAAGACTAAGTCTAAGCGGGGCGGAGGGTCTTAAGGGAGGTGGCTGGAGATCTGCTGCAAACAGTTTCTTCTTTCTCCCGTCTCTTCTAGCCATTCTGGTGAGTTGGCTTGTCTTCAGATATAAATATATGAATATACATGCACATGCTTTCACATCATTTTAAGTGCTTCTGTACTGAACTGTACGGAAATATTTAGAGACCTGGACACCACTTCAGTAAAGGTGGCTCTCCCCTCTGTACATTAGCCAATTAAGGTCTCTACTGTTTGTTGCAAACTGTTAGGAAAATGCTGTGCCTAGCACAGCCTCCCAGAGCTCCAAGCAGGGAGTATGCACCACAGCCATGCTCTCTGTAAGGGATTAGCAGATCTTGCAGCAGAGCTGAATTGATAACTTCTTCATTTCATTTGCTGTAATGAAACGTCTGCCTAGCTGCTAAATGAATTCCAACTCTTATTTTCCACAGCTGCATTATTAGCTTCATCCTTCCTGCGGAGGCTCAGGCCCTGCAGGCTTCTCTTCATGTTTCTCTGGCTCACTGGTGCAGCTCATAGTCACCTCACTCTGCTGGGGACACTGGCGCATCAGAAGCCCTACAGCAGTATAGCACCATGTCTGCTGGCAAACCCTCTTAAGTTACTTTATAGGAGCATGTGAACAGCATTGGGAGGGAGCAGCAGCTTTGCATGCAGCCCTAGCAAATTATTTTCTTTCTTCTGTAGCCCTCCTGCAGAGCCTGATGACCAGGAGAAATAAACAATGGATCTGACGGCAGAATGAAATGCAACTTTTTGTATGGAGAGAGAAGGGGAAGCTGAATGGGAGGAGCAGAAGTAAAGACCATTTTGATGCAGGTGACTGGGAGTAAAGGCAGGATCTGCCTATAGAGATGCTGCATCTTTAAGCTGAAAGGCTTCGCTCTCCAGGCCACTGAGCCAGTAGGGTATCCCAGTGGCAAGAGAGGAGAGTGCAAAGCTGGCAGCCGAGAGCGCACAGGACGCTGAACTGCAGCAGTCAGTCTACCTGATGTGAGGGGAGAGACTGCAGAAAGAGTGTTTGCTCTGTTTTCCATCCATCTGGAGGGAGTTTATCTGTGCAGATTCACAGCCATCGGAGAGAACCTTTCTGACTGCCCCTCCCTTGTCTCCATCGGCCTCTCACGGTGCCGTTGTGAGAGGCAGGAACTGAGACAGGCTCTCTCCACCAGTGCATAGGGCTGAATGCTGCTGCTTGCATGCACCACCCATGGGACAAGAGAGAGGTGTAAGCAAGAAAGGGCGCCTCAACTCCACTTGCTGCAAACCTGCAACTCCAAAACAGTCTTTTAATGAACCAACAAGCTCTTTGTACTGTGCGTGGTTTGCTTATAACAGTTTTTATTCTCTTAGTCCTTACGCATGGCTTTATTCCCCAGATTTTCTAGTATAACAAATAAAAGCTAGAATCTGAGCATCCCAGTGACATAGCTATTGCCTCGTGGATATTTTTAATTGGGCACCACAGACACTGGATTTGAAACAGCTTCATTAGAGGGGAAAAAACCCACCTTTGGGATGGAGGCTTACATGAGCAAGAGCAGAGCTGACTTGCAGCAAGAGGAGAGAAGTGAGCTATTTTGTTTCGGTGCATGAGGGAAGGGGAAAGGGATCTTCTGGCAGTTCCTGCAGCAAAGGGGCTGGAAAGGACAGGAGATCCTCGCTGCCTGTGGAGTCAGGAAGCTCAGTGCCTTGTTGGCACACATAGCCCAGAAAAGCATTTCTCCTCCTGGGCAGTGTGGTGGGACATCGAAGAGCAGGCAGATGAATGTAGCTGCGGTTTGTAACTTCATAGTGAGATTTCTAGTTTCACGCCCAGCAGATACCAGAGTGGCCTTCTTGGTATCCCACACTTTAGGCAATGCTGCCACTTTCAGGAGACTTGCCAGGTCACGTGTCTCTCTGTTTCTCGACTTTCTCTCCTGAGATGGCTGGGTTATAATGTGTCTGGAATTAAAATATCCTGCCAATACAGCAGGGACTCAGTGATGCCCTGACTCCCTTTGGTGGCTGACAGCTTCCATTAACTTCTACCTCCAATCTTCTGGCTCTGAAAACACAGCCCTAGAGCGCCTTCTGAGAGTGGTGACAAGGATCCATCTGGCTGTTGGAGCCATGTGTGTGCATGTGCATGTCCTGACGGGGACATGCTTTGTGTGAAGTGCTAGAGTGAGGGGAAGCTGAATTCAGAAACTGCTCTGAACCACAAGCCTTACACATCCCAGCAGGACCACATGGTGTAAAGGAGGGCTAGGATTCTCTTGCAAGGGCAGCTGGCCCTCAGAGCCTGAAAAGGTTGAGAGACATGTCTCTGGGGCATTGCATGTGCTGCTGGAGATCAGCCAGCCCGTGTTTCCTTTCCTGCAGCTTCATCCATCCAGACAGATCACGCACAGCTGGGTGGGTAGCTCGGATTTGGCAGCACACGCAGTGCACAAGCCTGGCTGGTGGGAGCGTGGAGGCTGATTTGGGGACACAGGCAACAAAGCAGGAAAAGGCCTGAAATCACAGCTTTGCTCCCAGCTGGCCAGCTGCTTTTTGTGCTGGAGGATGGTGCCACCCTCTGGCTGTCTCACTGGTGACAGGCTGCACGTCCCACCCCGGGAAGGGCTGCGCCCGCTCCCGGGAGTGCCATGAAGCCTCCCTGGGCACCAGACCCCCCAGACCCTGCAACCTACTGACCTGAGCACCCTCCCAGGGACACGTCTCCTTGTCTGATAGCACAGCGGATACAGAAATCGTCCTGTCAAGTGGCCTCTTCTCAGACGCTGCTGAGACCCTCTGATCCCGTTAACTTGGAGGGAAGAAGTGCCCGTTCTGAATGAGGGCTTAACCCGACTCCAGTCTCGCTCCTTCCCAACCAAAGATTGAGAAAGCCCCAGTCTTTAAAGGGTATCTTAAAAAAAAAATCCAAGTCTGACAAAAATCAGGGCAATGGGGGCTAGAGGGTATTGGTTGTGGATGAGCGTTCATGTTTCTTTCTTCAGGTTCCCTCTTCCAGTTGGTAGGTCTGTTAAATTTCAGTTCAGCCAATCTTTATATTAACCAAAGAAGTCCCTTTCACTGATTTTTTGCCCATGCCATCTCATTTCTGTCCCCTGTGTATGAACAGAAGATGACTTCGGGCATTAAAAAAGCCAGACCAGAAAGATCTTCAATGCTCCTGGAGAAATGGCATACCCTGTTGGCTGCCAGCAGGGCAGCTTGCCTCCTCACTCCGCCAAATCAAACCCAGATGTGTGTTTTGATAAAACAACAAGCAAGAGGGAGCAGCAGCAGATCTCAGTTCTGGTTTGCATACATTCAGGCTGCAAGGCAAAAGCTGACCTGTTTAGCAGAGGGAAAAGGAGCCTATTTAGCTCGGCGATCGGTGAAGCATTTCTGTGAGATCTCAAGCCAGAAATTAAGCGAGGAAAGCCAGGATGAAGATAGTAGCCCTCTACCAGCTCTGGACTAGGAGCCTCTCTGCTGTGCAATAGATATTTCTCCATGGCTCACCTGGAAGGCCTTTGGTAGAGGGGCCCTCTGTAGCCCCTGTCAAGCCAGCCATTCTGCTGCAGTAGAAATATAAGCACTATTTGCCATCAAAAGGATTTTATCTAGGAGTAATGGGGAAGAAGAGAAGTCACCTGCTTAATACTCTGACATACGTTGCAAGTATAAAAGCACACTTTTTTTCCCCAAAATAACACAGCCCTGAAGGGGCATTCAAAAGAAATCTGCAAAAAGAGGAGGTAGGAATGCCCTTTCTGTAGGTCTGTCTTTACCTCGTGTTGAGGATTTGCCTATTATCTTTGCTCAGTAAAGCATGATGTTAAGTCACACATTCAGGTGCTTAATTTCTACACCGGCACTTAGGCAGTGCAGCAAGTTACCGTGTCAGGGCGAGCGAGGTCCGGGTGTCTGTGGGTAAGCCCGGACATGCACGTCCCAACAGCCCTGCCCCTCGCTGGGGCCACAGCTCCTTCGCGGGAACCAACCTTCTCTGGGCTGCAAAGTGAGGGGCCGCGCTGCGCGGTGCGAGCGGGATTTTGCGCAGCACCCGCTGAGCTAGGCCGGAAGAGGGACCCCTTGCCGCACCCTGCGAGGCGAGAGCGGGGTCAGCTCCCGCCGTGGCCGTGGCCGTTCCTGCCCCTCGCAGCGCCCTGGGTTATGCTTGACGGAGAGGAAGCCCAAACGCGGGGCGGACGGGGAGGAGGACAGCAGCCGGCTGTACCCCCGGGGTGGTACTACAGACACCGAGCGGTGACCGGGGCTGCGACCGGCCGCGCTCTGCGCTGGAGCCGCCGCGGGCTCCGGCTCCGAAGACTGCTGCCTCCCGACCATCCGCGAAATGGCGGTCAGCGAGGCACCGCCTCTTCATTTACATAACCACGTCCCAAGCCCGCCTCCCCCGCTGACGCTGCTTCAAGAGCGTGGCTGGCGGGCGTGGTCCCCATGGCAACGGCGGGGTCGCTGCGTATCTTCCGGCTCGGCTGGACCCTCTAGCGGGTCTTCCCGGCCGGTCCCCCCAGCCTGGCCATGCTGGCCGACGAGGAGCAGGAGGAGGATTTCCAGCGGTTCCTCCGCCGTGTGGACGACATCAGTAAGCGTGCCGTGGGGCCGGGCGTGCCGTGGGGCCGGGGCTGGGGCGGAGCTGGCCGCCCCCGGCCGGTTGTGGGGCGGTGCCGCCCGCGGGTAGGCGGTCGAACATCCCCATTTTCTTCAGATAGGGTGCTAGGGACTGAAAGAAAAGGGGGTGTGTAAAAGGAAGGCAGAAAAGGAATGGAAAAGAGGAAAATCTCCGCCCCCCCGTTCCGCGTGTTTTATGTGAAGCATCCTTATGAGCTCAGGTGTCGTGAGGCTTTGTGGATGCTAAGAGTTGTTTTCTAAACCTAGGAGTTTTTGTAATGCAGAAGCTGTAGGTAGCTCTTGAAAGTGAGACGAAGTTGTATTTGTAAATGTTTCCATTTATAAAGGGCATCCTGGTCACCAGTGCCTTCGAAAGCATACGTCATCAGAGGCACAACTGAACTCCGTCCAGGATCACTTAGATGGAGTATGTGTATCTGTCTTTTCTTTCATCCCCTTTTTAGCCAATTTAGTGCAAGGCTTGAACTCCACAGACTCAGCTGTCAAGGAAAAAAACATTGCTGAAACAGAGAAAAGGCTCCATGATCAAGAAACTAACAAGGAGGAAGAAAGCAAGTCTACGGTGAACAGAACAGTCATCAGCACACGAGCTTCTGTAAGGGGGTTTTTGCCTTTGAAGTTAAAGCTGTATGTGGTTTAGGTCTTTTAAATAACACTAATTCACATTCTTTGCCTAGGAGAAAAAATTTTGAGCAATGCTTATAATATGTTCTGAATGTAACTTTATTGTTTTCACCGGTTATCTTATTGGGAGGTACTTGATGTCATGTCTTTGTCTTAAGACTGCTAATAACACAGAATACTTCTGTTGGATTTATCCAAGTTGGATGCAAACACTGAGGTGCCATAACTTGTAGCTTTTACCTGTGCTTCAGGAACTTGAGCAAAAATAGTTGGAGACACAAGAACCCCTTCATTAATTTCATTAGGCTTTGATTCCTGCAGTAGGGTTTGGATTTCAGTGACTTGCCTCATTAAAGATACAAATGGAAGCTTTCTGGTAATGTCAAAAATTATTAAGTCCTTACCATCTTTGTTTAAGTGTCAATTTGATATTCCCGCTATCATCAGTCTGGATATTTTAGATGCCCTGTAGCTTTGAACAACTTAACCAAGTGTTCCTTTGCTGCTGTGGGTTTTACTAAAGTGTCTGTATGTGTACATGCATGTGCTGTGTTTCTCTTTTTTTAGGACATGGCAACTGCAGAGGCAGTGAACGCAGGTAGGACAGTGCTCCTTCTAGTATTTAGCATCTCTGCAATCTGTTTTAGCAGAGATGGAGTAAGGATTGCTGTTACTTCATGTAAGACCTAATTCCACTCCTGCCAAAGTCAAAGCTAACTTTTCTAGTGACTTTAATCAAAATTCCATCAGATCTAGGAACACACTCAAGGATCTTATCAGTATGGCTGTACTTGTTCATAGGTAGGAAGCTTGTTGGTGTAGTTTGTTATCGTATTCTGGCCTCTCATCTAAAAAGTTAGTATTCTGAATTTAAAGGGAAACAAGTTTATCTCTAGAGATAAGATACTTTGAGGCAAGTATGCAAATCCTGAGTGGTAGCATGGTCTTTATGTGTAATAGCTTGTCATTCATGTTCCAGTTTAATTGTTGAAATGTCCCCTCAATATTTTCTTTGTAGAGAAATGACTCAAAAATACCTTAGAAATTATTTTTCCTCATCTGTAGATTGATTTTAATGAAGCTTTTTTTTTTTTTTTTTTTTTTTTTTTTTAAACTAAAATACCACCAACTCTCCTGGCTCAAAGATGGCTTTCTGGCAATTTTGGAAAAGGATGCAAAAGAACGAGCTAAACGAAGGAAGAGAAATGAACACTTAGCAAATGGTAATTGCTAAAGGCTTTTCTAGCTAATGCCTTCAAAAACTACTTAGCAGGAACTGAGCTGATTTAAGAGACTATCAAGCTACTCTGCCATTCTTACGCACACAGAGACAGTGCTTTGGTTGTCTGAGACCAATGGTCTTGCCCACAGCATGGATTAGCTGGATATAATAGGGTTATACACTTGGAATCATAGAATCATAGAATAGTTTGTGTTGGAAGGGACCTTTAAAGGCCATGTAGCCCAACCCCCCTGCCATGGGCAGGGACATCTTCAACTACATCAGGTTGCTCAGAGCCCTGTCCAACCTGACCTTGAATGTTTCCTGGGATGGGGCATCTACCATCTCTCTGGGCAACTTCTGCCAGTGTTTCACCACCCTCCTGCTAAAAATTTTTTTCCTTATATCTAGTCTAAATCTACCCTCTTTTAGTTTACAACCATTCCTCCTTGTCCTGTCACAACAGACCCTGCTAAAAAGTTTGTCCCCGTCTTTCTTATAAGCCTCCTTTAAGTACTGAAAGGCTGCAATAAGGTCTCCCCAAAGCCTTCTCTTCTCCAGGCTGAATAAGCCCAACTCTCTCAGCCTTTCTTCATAGGAGAGGCGTTCCATCCCCCTGATCATTTTTGTGGCCCTCCTCTGGACCTGCTCCAACAGGTCCATGTCTGTCTTGTGCTGAGGGCTCCAGAGCTGGACGCAGTACTCCAGGCAACACTTCACAGAGTTGTTGCAACCTGTTCTTCTCCGTACTGTCCTCTTTAGGATAAGGTCTTGGGATGGAGGGAGTGGGTTTGAGTATTTCAGAGCTGGGCTGGGCAAAGACAAAGGCTCAGCTTTCCGACTGAAAGAGGAATGGGGATCATGTGCACTGAATAGCTCAGAAGTCCCTTGCAAATAATGGCTAATGAAGACAGCTGCAGTGGAGCTGGACTGGAATTTTGATGATTATTCCAACAGGAGAATATGGCCTCTCTTTCTTCAGTCATTATTTGGGGAAATAAAAAACAAATGTTATTTTGAATGCATGTCTGTTGTTTTGCAGCTCTGAAAGAGAAGGGAAACGATGCCTTCAGGAAAGGAGACTATGTCATAGCCATTCAGAAATACACTGAAGGTCTGGAAAAACTGAAAGATAAGCAGGAACTTTACACAAACAGAGCACAGGTCAGCATGTGGAAATGAACTGTGTGTAAAGTGTTACTTTACCAGGATAGAACCCAAAAAGGATTGTTTTATTATCTAAGTGAATTTCATAAAAGGTAATATATGTTGCATTACAGAGAGGCTTAAAAAAGAGAGAAAACAATTCTTCCTGGCCGTCGTCCACTACCAGGAATTAATGAGTTCTGCCTTGCTGCCATATTATCAACAGTAAATTTTTACTGTGGCTAGAAGTTAACAGCAAGACAGTGCAGGCTGAAGGTTTTAATCTTTTTACAAACTTAATGAAAGAGTTGCACAAAGATGATCATTAGAGGTGTAAATTCTTCCCTCTTGATCGATGTGTCTGAATCCCTCGGAAGCTTTAGTTCTCCTGTGGCTGGTCCTTCCCGAGGGAGTGTTCGTGTCTCCTCCCTCTTGGATGTGGCACAGGTGAACCCCTGCTCCTCCAGAATAAGTGGGGAAAAAAATCATTTGAGTTCATGGTTTTATTTAAATGCACTGTTGTGGGTTTTTTTGGATTATTTTTTTAGAGATCACTTTTATAACTGTAGAATGTTAACATTTGCTTTGCATTCTCTACTTGCCTTGTATAATCCATATGTGTGTATTGAATTTTGTTTTATTAAATTTATTCTAAATTACAAACTCCAAGGAGATGGAAGACAAGTTAAGAAACAGCTGGTAATTATCCTGCAAAATCAATGGCTAGGCAAATCAACAGTCTCTTTTTTGGTTTGTTTTTTTTTTTTTTAATTAGCTAATGGTTGTACAATAGTTAGTGGAAGTTGTTTGAAGTATTCTAATTCTTCTGCCTGGACTCTCTCTGGTTTTATTTCAGGCCTACCTGAAGATGCATGACTATGAAAAAGCCATTGGTGACTGTGAATGGGCATTAAAGGTAACTTCAGGTTTCTGTCTTTTATGATCAGGTCAAGTGCTCCTGGAAGGCAGGTTTGTGTGTAACTGATGATATGGAGACAACTTGCTAATGGAAATGAAAGAATGTGGTGGTGTTGCACAGATTCCTGCATTCTGAGTTAACTTGAACAGTATAAAGCAGTTGATATTTCAGTGCTGCCTGTGTGCAGAAGCTTTTCTAGCTCTTAAGAGCTTTTAATTAAAAAGTTTGTTGTAAGTGATAATAAGCTATTAACTGCACACAGTGGCACACAGTATCTTGCTCATCCTTCTAAAAAGGGAAAAGGGACTCTTTAAGTTCACAAAGATCAGATCTGATGGGAAAGGTAAAGATTATATAAAATGCCAAAGAGCCGAATCCAAATTCAGTTGTTACATCAGTGATGCCCATGACTACAACACAATTAACAGATTATTAATAAATAATCTGGCAGCATCATCTCAAGAAATCAATATTTTTGACACATACTTGAACTGGAAAAGATCTGTTAGTGTTGAGCTAGATGTTTCCTCAATTTTTTTTGTGCATAGCTAATGAAAATTAGTACTTATTTAATTCCTGGCAGAACTAATCAAAAGACACATGGAAATTCTGTTATTATAGAAGTTCTGCAATTATAGACTTGTTGATGCAGACCTTAACATTACCTAATTGCACGAGAGTCTGCTTGTATTGCCTGAAGTACAGTTTTCTGGGAAGGGTATTGGCACCAGCTGCTTTCCACCTTTAACCAGACCAAAGCCTATGTTCCTTGCATAGGGAAGGAAAGTTGGTACCTAGTGGTAATAATTCAGCATATAAACTTTAGATGCCTCTAGTAAATGGTATGAATACCCTTTTCTGTGCTTACAGTTATTTTGGGCAGCTATAACTATTAATCAGAAGGCTGGAAAAAATATTAAAAGGTTAAAATTTCTAAACACATAATTAATAATTCCTTTTTTAACACAGTGCAATGAAAAATGTATTAAAGCCTATTTTCTAATGGGGAAAGCTCACCTGGCACTTAAGCGCTACAGTGAGGTAAGTTGACTAAACCTTGTGGCCATGGGACCATGTTTTGTTCTGCTTTTGATGTGATGTTGTGGGTGAGAGGAAGAAATTTCTGATCTTTAGAATCGGACAAATGAAAGTGTGTTGAGCCTTTAGCCTTGAGAGAAATTTTCTGTGCTTTGCAAAGACTAATAATTCTAAAATCAAGTTGTCTTTCCACATCTTAGTAAAATAGTCCGTGTCCTTTACTTTGGTACACACAAAACGTAGGAGGGCACTTCTGTGTAGCTGTGTGAATTTGTACTCTAATCAACCTCAAAAGAATGATGGAATTTTCTATCCAGTATATATGGTTTATCTGGTGGGAATTTGTCACCACTTGACTGTCAGACACCAAGACAGCAAGCTTTACTCTGGTGCTGTGAGGCTTGAGTCTAGACTGGGTGGGTGTTTGGGGAGTCTGCAAGGATTGTGTATATGCTCAGAGAATCCCATGTTTGGCACTTCTGTTGAAGTGCTTCAAGACTGATATGAGCAATGTGTGCTCAGGGAAGTGGTGGTGCTGGAAGTGCCATATTTCAGCTCAGGTAAGGATCAGAATGAAGGAATGTCCTTGTCAGGTACTGCAAACTGTGATTGCAGTCTACTAGCAGTGACTACATTTCCCCCAAAGAGACAATTGAGTAAAATGTATTTCACTTTTTTATTCTAAATTGCTCTGTGCAGCGGGTGTTATTAAACTGTTGCTGCATATAACTAAGAAATGATTGCACGTCACCTGTGGATGAGAAAAATCGCTACATATTTCAAGTTAAGTGAACTGTTAAGATGAAAGATGCTATTGAGAGCAATTTTTTTCTTTCCAACGTCCTAGTGAAATGAATGTCAAACAAAAGATTTAATTCTGCATTTCATGTGTGAAAACCTAATGGCAGCATAAATAATGTTAAAATAATGGAACATCCTATTAACAAATACTTAAGCTTGGAATAAACTGCCAGATATTTTAATACAACCCTGACCCTTCATCTTCAAAAATAATAAAGAGCCTGAAGAGGAAAGCAGGCAAGCTCAAAAGTATTTCTGATCCTGTCAGAAATGACTTCACTAGAAATAACTGTAGAGCGTGGGCAATACAAGTCTACAAGAAATCCACCTTGAAGGGTTCTTGGCAGCTTGATCTGTGAAGAAGGTTCTTCCCTGTTGCAAGCTTGGTGATCAGTTTAATTCCAAGCATATGCTTAAGTTACACAAAATGCACAAATAGAAGATAAAGATACAAGATGCACATGTCTGATCCCTGCTGATAGTTACGGTTCCCGCAGTTTTAATGCTATGCCTCATTGTCTGTTTTCTCACTGGAACGTTGCTTTTTTGTTCCTACTAGTACGTTCCTAGGTTTGCACTTGAAATTACCCTTTTAAATTGAAATAGCAGGCAGATGTATGGACTGAAAATAATTTCAACTTACGTTTTTAATTATGAAAGTTTTGACTTGTGTGTCTCCATAAATTTTACTTTTCACACTTATTAAGTACTGTGGCCCAAGAACTTTTAAGCTTTAACAGGATGACTCTGACTAGGATATAATTTGTATCATCTTCCCATTTTTATCTTAAATTGAGAGCCTGTTTTTTTTCTCTGTTAAGTCCAGGCAGTGTTATGAGAAGATCTTACAAATTGATCCCCAAAAGGAAAGCCTATTTAAAGGTAAGAAATAGAAATTTTTACACTGTCGTCCCTTGTTTTCTGATCATGATGCGACTTAATTGAAACCACTGTTCTGCTCTTCAGAACTTTTGATGGAGTGTCTTCATGCAGCTTTTGTTTCTCATTATTTCTTCTTTAAGCTCTGTTTCACTCATCAGAGCCGTGGGTCATTCTGTACATCTGTATGTAGAAGGTAGTGCTTTCTCTGTCATGGAGTCACCTTCATTTTTTTACTTGAAACTTGACCATATCAAAACATTTAGCTGCCATGCTTTGTTTTCTTTTGATTTCCGAGATTGTATGAACGAGGTAAACTTGGAGGAAAAAAGAATTAAAGATGAAGAGAGAGCAATGAAGAAAGTTCAGTCTGGAAAGCTTGCCGCTCTGTCCATAAAAGAACTGCTGCAGAAACTTGATAGGCCTGACCAGAATATCCTCTACTATACGGGAGGGATCAGACTTTTGACAGGAGCTGTGAAAGATTGTAAGTATTTGATGCAAAGCTTGTTGATCATGGGAGCTGTAATCCAAGTAGATGAATACAAGTGGAGTAGTTTTTAAAGGAACAGAAAAACTATTCCTATATCTAAAACATAAAATCAGCAGTGTGTGATATTTCAAAATTTATGGCCAGTAGATATTTACATTTATTTTTTAGAACTAGACTGATGTTGTAGCTGAGCTCTTAAGACTTCTTATGGATCTGGGTCTCTTAAGCGCTGTTTCATTTGTTTAGAAATATTTGTAATTCTCTGTTAAAGCATATTGATTTGCAAAGCCAGTCTCATGTTTCAGTCTTTGTAAAAAGCCTTTAACTTGAAGTCAATTGTTCTTTACAGCACAAGGCATGAATTAGAGTGGCCTTCAGCTTCAAAGCTGCTTCTCCTTCAAGTAGCACTCTTGGCGTTTTTCCCCTCTTTTAATGTTGTTCTTTTCCCAAAGCTGTTGATCCAGTGACCTTTTCTTTTAACACTGTATTATAGAAGAGCAGGAGTCTGCCTTCACAATGATACATCAGCCAGATGGATCATAGAGCTGATTTGTTTATCTCTGAATTTTTCAGGCACTGAGCAAACCTTATTTAGAACAAACAATGGATTCAGTATCCTCAAAGACAACGAGATTGTAAGACGGTAAGAGCTCTCCAAAGGAAAACAGTAGGATGTTACAGCATGAGAAAATGAAAATACTGTTTTCAAGAAACACAATCACCTCCTGAAATGCAGATGAAATGATCAAAAGATAACGTAATAACAGATTTTAATGTCTGAATGGATTGACTTATATCTCACTCTTATACAAACAGTGCTCTCTTAGATGCAGTGAACAGAATTAATGAATTTCTGCCTCTGTCTCCTATTTCGGTACAGTTATCCTATCTCTCATGGTGAGAGAAGGTTTGTAAAAAAAACTTAATATAAAAGAACATCTGAAAGCACTTAGTTGCTTTAAGTATACCTGGCTAGACTTCCCGGTGCTATTAACTGCCATCAGTAAATATTAGGCCATAGAGCTCTGTGATGTAACCTGTGAAACTCTCTAATCCTGTAATCAAGGAAGAGGATCATCTCTGGGGAGGACTTGTATCTTCTGCTGCTGTATTTTCTTGGCTGCCATAATATTGTGTTTCAGTAATCAAGAAACAAATCTGACTAATATTTATCTGTATTGCTTTATAAACTTTGTCTTTAAAGGGATCCCTTTTCTGAATGTATATTTGAGTCAGGTTCAGATAGATAATGGAAACAAGTAAGACACGCAAAAGATGCAATTTGAAAATTTTGCACAACTAAGTTAGTTCAGAACAGCATGATCTGGTTGAACAGGGCAGGAGAGCTATTCTTTAAGGTTGTCAATGGGACTGCAGCACAGAGACTTCTTTAAGGTTCATCAGTATTTTGGGTATTGGCTGTAAACAGACTTAAGAGATGAAGCCCTTCCAAATTTGCACAAAGTTTTTACGCCCTGGCTATTCACAACTATCTCAGTGCAGAACTGAATTTATCACCTGTATTGTGCCGTGTAATGCTCGTACAGGGTCTGAGTGTGTTGAGGGTAGAGTAGAGCTAGTAGATAATAAATCTGGTCTCAGGGGAGGTCCTCTGGAAAACAAGTGTGATAATCCTAAAAATGTTTAACCATTGAGCTGGGTTAGAGCTTATGAGCTTAAGTGTTCATGTGGCAGATCCTCATCTCTATGGGACTTTGCTGATTTCCCTAGCCAAAAAGCTAATTGTCTGATCTGTCCTTTGCTCTTTGTACGAGCTAACATTTCTAATTTAGGGGCTTCTGTGCAGAGAGAAAAAACACTGCTGAAGTGGATCTGTCTGTTTCTCTTCTATTCCTTTGGCAAGCTGTCTGCGCTGGGAACGGTAAAACTATGTAATCAACATTAATCATTGTTAATGTACTGTTAATATGGCACTTACTGTGTCTAAAACTGTTGTTTGGCATGAACATCACTTTCCCAGAACACTTGGGTCTAGACCTTATTGTAAACAAAGTTTTACAGGTCAAATGCAAGTGTTGGAGGTATACTGCTAGCAGCAATCACAATTTTGGCGGCTCTGTGCATCATGAGATGAAATTTCCAGTCTATTTCTGTGAGCATTTTAAATCTACTAAGGTGGTGGAAAGTAGATCTGAAGGGGTGGAAAGTAAATTCCCCACGATTATTGCTGCTTTTAAGATAATATCACTTGTATAATTTCGTCTTCTTTAAGCAGTTATACCAGCAAAAAGCAGAGTTTTATAGAAGTGCCATTAGAGAAGGCTGAATTCCTTTGGTATTCACAATCAGTAGTCATTGGGCAGGTAGCCCTTGCCTCTGTTTCTAGGGAGTATACACGTAGCTGAAAAATAGTTTGGGGTGGTGGTGGGTGGTAAAGTGGTGCGGAGTGCCACACAAGGAAAATACAGAATGCTTGGTGTCAGCGTCTGTGTTGACTTGTATATCACGGGATCCAGCTGATGCCCAAGATAATATTCATGCTGTAAGGTTAAGGGGAAAACCCGTTTTATATTCTGCCTATAGGTAGTTAGCAGTAAATACAGAGTAATGTGCAGGTTTGTGTAGCTTACATGTTTGTGCCTGGCAGGGCAGTGTACTATTGTGCCTGAACAGCCTGGACCCTAGCAATTTGCAGGCAGCTGATGAAGTGAGGAGCGCTTTGTGCTCACGATTCTGGTGTCTATTTGTTTCAAGAAGTGCTTGGTGCCCCAGAAGCTAGCGTGTTGCTAGTGAGAGTAGAAATTCAAACACCAGTGTATGTGTTGAAGTAATGGACCTGAGAGAAGGTTAGTTCTGCTTTACCATTGCTCTGCAGGAGTGTTATGCAAGATGAACACATCAGAGTGAATGAGCACATTAGTGGATGAAATAAAGACATTAAACCTGTTAAATCAGCACCTAGGAAAAAAAAATTGTAAGAGTAATGGGGATGCCATTGTGTGTGACGTTGCTCTTAGATCTTCTCTTTTTTCAGAAGAAAATCAGCGTCTTCTGTTGACTCACCCTGATGTGAATGCACAGCTGCCAAAACTGCTTTCTTCTGGGGTATCTGAGATCCAAAAGGAGACATTGGCACTAATTTCTCTTTACTCAGAGAATGAGAATGGGAGGAGACTGCTGGTCAGGCACCAGGACCTAACCAAGTAATAAACACTACTAAACCTCAGAAAAAATTTCCTTAATGCCTGGGTTCACAGATGTTCAGAACTCATTCCACTAGCATCAGGGTGACAGGCTTTCTGAAAGGAACATGATGACATTGAGACTTCTATCCTTGAGGAACGGGCCTAGCTAAGCAAAAGTAAAAGTCAGGTGTGTGGGGAAAACTATAGTAAACTTTGTATGTGAAGATGTCTGTGAAACTAAGTAAAAAGGGCATATTCCTGAGGATGCTCATGTAATTTTGAGGCATAGTTACCTTTTTTTAAACCAGTAAGTGTGTGTTTGTCTAGCACTCAATCAGGAGCTTACACTGTTGTCTCTTATTAGCTCATGGTTTCAAGCTGTGACTCTCTCCTCATTTGGTAATTGGTATTTATGATTATTCAGTGTTGCCATGACTCACAGAGTGGAGAAAGAAACCATAGTCTATTACCTTTATCCTATTGCCCTGCTATTTCCTTCTAGAGTTAAGCAGAGGAGAAATTTTAATTTACTGGTTTGCACTGCATGGTTCGAAGCAATGGATGAACAGAAAAGATACTCCCAACAGTTGTACACACTTTGCTATATTATATACAACATGAATCCAGAGACATTTTTCCTTGGAGGAAAGGGTAAAGAAATGAGCCACATATGAGAGGATGCTTAAAAAAGGCAGATAATGTTACTGTGGCTTGAAATATCAGGAGCCTGAAAAATCTTCTGCCAACTTCTGAAAGAGATCCTGGGCCTGATTGCTTGAAAAGATTTAGGATGTTCAGAAGGTAAAGTTGCAGATATTGAGCTTCTCGGCAGTTGGGCTCATCATCAAAAAGAGACGAGACTATAGGTTCTCTTACTGTGCTACAAAGTTAGAGAAGAGTGGCAGAGAATTTCAGCTCAGTAGAGGAGCATGTGGAAACCCCAGCACATATCTGCAGATGTACTTATTGTTCGGCAGAACTTATGGGTTCACAGTGTGAAGTCCTGTGAATTGCATGCAGTTCAAATCTCACAGCCACAAGCACACACTATTCCAAAAGCTCAAAAGGTGAATGGAATGATGCTCTTTTATTCAGGCAGGAGGTTAATTTTTCTTTGCTACTATAAAGCCTTTTAGTTAAACCCCTCCAAAGACTGTTGGGTTTGCTCAGCATGTCCTTTTAAGCCATGCAAGCATCAACACTGACATTCCCTGCAGGCCTTTACAATTTGTTGAAGCTGTTCAGTACTGGGCTGTGCTGATGGTGTTCTCGGTCCTATCTGTTGCATTCTACTTGTCTGTCCCTAAGATGTTTGTCAGCAGCAAAGCAGCTTAGCTTCAAATGTCTGAGGCTTACATGCTGATGAAATGTTCTAATGCTGACAGAAATTGGTACATGTGTTAAAATCACTCTACTTGTGCAAAGAGGGACAATATTGCGAGAGAATCTATTGTTCTATTCTATCTATCTGTTGCCAAAATATTGTTCTAATGGCAGTTAGGTGACTGAGTATGTTTGGAGGGCCTAGTATATCCAGCTTGGTCAAAACCCTACTGAACACAAAGGAGTTTTAAGATCGTAAATTGTGTTGGTGCACTTAAAACACAATTTTGATCTTTAATAATTAAACCAAAACTGACTTTTTTTTTTTTTAATAACAGATGGCTGCAGATTTTGATGACGTTTGTCAACAGTGCTGATGCCAGGGCTAGCAGTGCCATGAACATACTATCTGATTTAACTGAAGAGGAAAGGTAACTTACTTACATTTCTTCATTCTTTTTTATAAAGTTGTACTTTGAAATGTACTAAATGAGCTAGTGGTAGAGGCTGTTGGCCTTCTTTGCTGTGAGGGTACATTGCTGACTGATGTTTACGTGTCTTTATGTTGCTGTTGTGTTGTGATTTTTGTCTAAAGCTTTAAGTGTCCAAATATGGCTTTCTTTATCCCTCAACAGGTTCAAAACCCAGTGTCATGTCATGCTTTCCACGGGTGTTTTACCTTTATTCACCCAGTTGCTGGTATGAAAGATCTCAGTTTCTATATTTCTGGTTTACTTTTGTGTAACATGTCTTATGACAGCTCTTTCCAGTTTTACAGCCAGTTGTTCCTAGACAGAAACCCTCTGTGGTAAAAGTACAGTAGTTAACATGTCTCTAGTTCTGTAGGTATAAGAAATCCAGTTTTGTCATACACTTTCTTCAGGAAAATGTTCTCAGTCTCCAGTACTTAGTGCTTGGTTTCTACACATCACTAGTTTTATATTCAGTGAAAACTCTGGACTTGGTTGCAGATTCCCACTGGTAATCTGTCAGGCCAGGATTTCACCTTCAGCTTTGTGTTACACTCTTCTTAATGTGACTTTAATCCACTGTCACCAACTGGTTAAGAGATCAGGGTGAAGAGATGACATTAGGTCACAAGGTAAAGATGTTTAATGGTTCAGATCCCTTTCCTGGTTATGGTTTCTTTAAACTACAAACTTACAATACTGTTGGTACAGAAACCTGTCCTCAGGAAGAGGGAAGATGATAGGGAAGATTGGTTCTGTTGCAGAATGGCAGATATAGCTGGAAAGTAAAATACTTCCACTCCTCCATACGAGCACCAAGACAATGCAATAATTACAGCATTTTTGCATTGCTTGTTGCTCTCTCCTTTTGAGCATATCTTACTGGAATTACCACTGCAGCAGGGGCTGTTCTGTTCTGTGACCTAAGTAAGTGATAATAGGAAATATTCACAGTCTGAGGTTAGGGACCACAGAATCCAGTCACTTTTTCCCCAAGACTCTTAAAACATCATCAGGAGATTCATTGTGAAAATGAGGGTGATTTGCAAACTTTGGACAGTTGGGATTTAACATAGGTGAGAGAGATTCTGGAATCCCATTTTCCATTACCAGAGGGATAGGAACACGTATTTGTTGTTTCCTTGTCATTTGTTCTTGATTTGTTATTCCACTCTTCTGTTTCTAGACCTCTGCCAAGCTGGTGAACCAGGCAGCCCTTGCCCGTTGCATTGGCATCATGGGGAATCTGTGTGCAGATGTAGTCATTCGAATGCAGATGGCCGAGTGCAAAGAGTGCTGGCAAGCGTGCTTAAAGCTTGTGGTAAAGAAACTTGATGGCTCCCTAGAATAGTGTTTTCAGCCCTGTGTCCTGTGGAAGTGGCAGTTGTGTGATCATGTTTTGTCTGCCTCCCCTAATAGCTCCGAACCCTTGACCGAAATCTTTCAAATCTGGTAGTTGGATAAAGGTCTCAAAGCGGTCCATTGTTCACATAAGTTGTGGATCGATAGATGGGTGGAGGAGAGTGAGTGGTCCCTTATTGTAAGTGGCCCCTTTCAGGGTAGGGATGTGGTATGAACTCAGTCCTCAGAAACTAAAGAATTCAGAGGGTGCGAAAGGATCTTGTTTACTGCCTAAACATCACAAGTTTGGAGTGTGCAGCTTTAGATACCAAAGTGAAACAAACCCAAGAATGAATCTGTATCAAAAAGGCATCATTAGCTCTGGTGCTCACAGGACTTTTCCTTCTGAGTTCATGGTGCACCAGGGGAACACTGCATCAGTGAGCATCAGTAAGTGCATAAGTAAGCACATAAGCGAGCATCAGTGGTGCATCAGTAAGCACGCAGAAGACTGAGGAAGTGCATATTCTGAATCTCTGAATTGATTGCACTCTTCTCTCCTTTGTACCCAGGATGAATGCTTTGATGTCAGCACACCCAAATACCAGGAGTGTTTGTTTGCAGTGCTGGGCCTAATGATGAACCTACTGCTTGAATCAAATGTGGTCATCCAGGTATACAAGATCTGTGAATGCTCTTTGGTAGTGGTGTTCTTATAATCACTTCCTCAGAGATTCAGAATTGCTTGAGCAGTTAGAGCATCCTCCTCCCTTGTCAGTGTAAATGGGCCTGATGCAAGTCACTGAATTAATACCAGAACATTCAGATAGAATAGGTGAGGGTATGACTGTGGAATATTGTGACCTTGTACAGGGGAAAAGAGCTTGACTGCGTTAGGTGGATTTAGAGCCCTCTTTCACATCAAGCATGTGTCACGAATGAGTGGTTTTAAGGCCGCGTAAAGAATCACTAGCAAACGTATTGGCAAAGGGTGATTTTGATAGAAATTTATAGAAACGTGACTTAACAGAATTTGATGGCAAGGTTCACTCTCTTACTTATTACATGGATTAAGTATACGTAGGGGAAAATCATATCAGAATTGTGTTGGAATGATTTGTACAGAGATTGAGGATAAAAGGGTAAAGGGGACCCTCCTGTTGAGTCACGAGGTTCAGAAAAGATCCGACTGGACCCAATCTTAGTCTCAGATTTGGACAACGGTTTGTGTCTAATACAAAAGGGGACAGGAAGGCCCTCCCGTTGGGTCACGAGGTTCAGAGTAGACCCCCTTGCTTTCTAAACTCTTCTCAGAGAGGAGCCTAGGTGCGGCTGGCTCTACCCTTAGTCTCAGACCTGGGCAATGGTTTATGACTAAAGGGTTAAGGGTGTTTAGCAGCAACTTAGAGTCCAACAATACTTAAGCATTAATCAATTTGGCAGCTATAGAAAGAATTAGTCAAGTTACTACAAATACTAAAACAACTTAACTACAGATTATACTTGTTAGTAACTGTACAGATAAGCACGCAAAAAGATCTAGATCAATCAATACGTATATATATGCATATGAATATGGTACCAAAGCTAAATGAAAGGCCTAGAGTTAGCTAATTTATAAAGGTATACCTGTTAAAAATTCCCCTCGAGTCCCGTGAAATACTCACGTTAAATGCTTTGGCATTTCTCAATGGGCAAAGGGTTGAGAAATGAGCCCCGAGGAGTGTTTCAGCCCAAATCTTGGTGTTCCTCCGAGTATCGCAAATTCGAGTTTGCGGACTCTGAGAGGCGTCCCACTCAGAGGGAGATTCTGGATGCAGCCTGCTGCGGTCCAGGAGAGCTCAAAGGGTCTCACTTGGTACCACTGTTTATAGGTTTGCAAGATGATTGGCTTTAGTCATCAGTAAATTTCCATTTTGGCTACTATCTGAGGTGGTCCAGGGTAGTAATTATGGTATTGTTTCACGGTAACAATGGTATCGTTCCACTTGAGCTATGATCCAGGTAGGGAATGCTTCAGAGCCGTCAGAGATGACGAATTATCTCTTGTTTCTGTTCCCTACTTTGATCATGTAGCTAGTATCCCTAGTACGATCAGTGGTGTTCCCCACCTTAGCCATGCAAGAGCGCTTGGTACGGCCAAGGGATGCTTAACCGCCCCGCTCATACACAATGGCTAAAGCTTAACAGAAGGTTCTGAGATCGTATCGTAGCCCAGAGGAAAGGGCGGGGGGGAGGAATGCACCACCACAGCATGCTGAAGCACTTAAAGGCTGCCAACCTTGGATTTTGCTGGTGTTCAGTTAATTTTTAATTTTTATTGGTGTTTAAGGTTATCATTAAGCGTAGTTGACAATTTAAGTAAGCTAAAAAGTGAAAAAATTTACAAAATTTTCTCCACCGCCACCCCCCCCATATACACACAGTTATGAGAAAAGTACAGTGGAAAGCACATATAGTACCTTTCCATAGTGGTATAAGTGTTTTGTTTGGCATCAGTCTCCAATTATGGGATATTCTTAGATGCTTGGCACATTCCTAAATTATTTAAAACTAAGGATTCCATCAAGAGGAAGAGTTTCTTAAGTTACGTCTGGGTGCTGAAGTGTAAGTAACTTAATGCCATGTGTGCCCTGATCTCCATTGGATTCTTAGTTGTAGAGTACTTTGTCTATTAACCCATTTCTGCTCTAACACTTCCCAGCCATCACTGGACCTGGTTTTTCACATTGTTGTTTCAGTACTTTGCCGTGGACATAAGTGGCAGGTGCATGTCTCTCCTCAGGGATAAGGATGGAAGGATTGTGACAGTAAGTGGGATATCTATGGACTAACAAAAGACTGTATTAGCTGACCTGACCCGAACACTTCAGTGCAAACTGCTGCCTTCTGCAAGTTTGTACATTAGGCTTTGAAGCCTAAAACTTTCATAATTATTGGTAGTAAAGAAATAATATACCACTTATTTTATTCAGGTTTTTATATTGTTTGATGTAAGAGGTTCTCAATGTTCTCTTGAAATCTACGTAATAGAAGCTCTTACAAATCATTTCATCCTTAGGATGGTTTTCAATGTAAAACTCTTAAAAAAAATCAATCTAGAAGCAAAAGAGCAAGAACAATTTGGTTGTTTCTTTTTTCAATTCTTGTATGTGAATCATACCTAGGAGATGGTACTCCTATTAATGGTGTGTAACTCCCACAGATAGCAGTTATTCAAGGCAAATAGGTAGGAGCAGATGTGGACTTGAGTCCATTTGCCTCTCATGAACTCACATGAATTGTTCTGATCTGTTTTACTTGACTCAATACCAGCAGTGCTGGGCTGGTTCCTACTAGGAATTTGTATCAATAAATAAACATGCAGGGAGTTGTCCTGATTTCAGTTTGGTCTCATCTCTCCCTCTACACTGAGTCTTCAGAAGCTGTGCTGAGTGAGTTCAGTTTCCAGTAAGCAATAAAAAAAGATATGTCCTAAAGATGTTCTTCATTATATTTCTGTAAATTTCTCCTTTTATCACTTTAATTACTTTAGTTTTATGCTGCCAAACCAAAGTAATTTGAAAATTTCTTAAAGCTGTCTGGACAAATAAACTTTTTTTTTTTTCTTTCTCACACTGTTTTCTAATTAAGAGAGCCATTGGAGTGCTAAGTCGCATCCTGCCAGCATCCTCCTCAGCAGTGGAAGAAGTAGTGAAAGGAGGGGTGGTGAAGAAAATGGTCACATTCTTGAAAGTAAATTAATTTAACAAAATTAACTTTATTTCTGCTTCTATTGTCCCTTAAGAAAACCATAGTTGCCCCTGAATCTAATTTGGACCACTGAAAAGCAATGGAGCCCTTTCCACTGATTATCAGTGGGTGCTGAATCAAGCTTGGGAGCAGTTATTCCCTAAATAATGCATACGTTAATCTGTAGACACTGTTTTGCTGCATATCTGTGTATCTAGCAGAATGTGTATCCACCCAGCCTGATGTGGATTCTACAGATTTGCTATGATGCAGATAAAATTAGTCAAAAAAAAGATTGTGGCATTCAGCTTGGCTCTTGTAACTAGCAAGCATCAGAGGAGTTAATAGTTTGAAAGGAATTGGGCTCCAGAGATTCAGGGAATTTTGTATGTTCGTTGCTGGCAGGAAAGAGATGGTTCCTGTGTCATTTTCTGCCTGTGTTCATCTTGAGATATATACTCTACAAAGGTCTTAATTTGGTATTTGGGCTTAGGCATAAGGAATACCTAACTATCTCCATGGTACCTAAGCTATTCTGTAACCTTGAGTAAGTTGGGGTATGAACTGTATGCTTGTCAATGTATGCTTTATTCTAATCAAATCCAGGCTGGAGGACAGATCACATCCAATTATGGTATAAAGACCCTTTCCATCTGCACCAGAAGTAATAGACAAGCTCAAGAAGATCTAGTGAAGTCAGATAAAAGTAAGTGACAACTTCACTAATTAGAGACTGAATGCAGAGATGTAACCTCAGTATCATCTGATTACTTTCTTCCCCTCTAGAACAGAACTGAACACTGGGTTTTACTCTTGCAAGACTTTAGCCATGTTTTCCAAGTAATGTGCTGTTTTACCTCCTGAAATAGTGCTTAATGAGCCTTAGTTCTGTGTGTAGATGGAAATAGGCACATCAGATAATGAGCCTGAGTTAGAGAAACTGTGCTTTAGTAAAATGGCTTGATATGCTTTTTCAGAGCCAGAAATAGGTATATTTTCAAAAAAATGCTTGTAAACTCTAACTGAATTGCATTGTATTTCCCAAAGTTAGCGGCTAAAATAAGAAACTTCATTTAGACATCTGATTTCAGGAGGTTGAGGCTGTTTATAGTTTCCTTCAATTTACATGTGGATATCTGGCCTGGTATTAAAAGGAAATGGATATGGAGACAGAGTGACGATATCAGACCAGGTGTCCTAGGGTATTTTTTAGTATATTTCCTCTAGTCATGCTTTAAAATCCAGGTTCAATTAATGCAAATGTAACTACAACAGAGAATACGTAAGTCTTATCTAAATGGTTGAACCTGTCAAGAAACTGTCAGCTCATGTAGTTCAGCTTGAACCCTAAGGATTTCCACTCATTAAAAGCCTCTCAGAGCATCATCTTCCTTTTGTACACCCCATATTAGTTTCTGTCATCTGTAGATGAAGCTTTCATTTCCTCAAATTAGCAATAACACTTCACTCTCATTCTTTCCACCAAAGCTCTGGATATTAATCTTGTGAGAAGTCACTATTTCTTATTTTTGTCATCTCTCTTTGCCAACCCAGACATTGCCCTGTTGCTAGAAGCCTGTTGGAATCAAGCTATAGTCCCATGACATTAAATTGCATTCCAGCTGGGCCACTTAGTTCAGCTTCTGCACCAGCCACTGTTGCTATCTGGAGCAGCACTGCCTTTTCAGAAGATATTATTGGAGCAGAAAAAGTGGGATGTGATTTGGAAGAACAGACGGGACCATGAAAGAAAACCAAAGCAGACTTATTTAACCCCCAAGGAAACTTCATGCATGTGAAAGCCATGGCTTATTTTATTTAGAAAGCGGTCTATCTAAATGTTTCTAGATTCTGTGGTCTGAGATGTTGCTGCTGCTTACAGATGCCAGCAAGAGCTATAAAACTCTGTGTCAAGAGTACAGACAAAATACTCTGCCGCTGTACATTAGTATAGGTTACAGAAGTAGCTGAGCTGAGCTGCTTTATGTTAGCTAAAGATACATAGAAAGCTTTTTTATGTTCCTTTTTTCAGCTATTCTTTCCACAACAGCATTTCTGTCTTAACACATTTAGCTTGGCACTATAAGTGCTCTACTCTGTGCTTGCCCTGCTAGTATGGTGGGGTGAGAGGCCAGTGCAAGATCCTGCAAGCAGCAAAGGTGGCATGTTCAGTTTCAGAGAAATATTAAACAAATGCAGAAACACAAGCTCCATGCTAGAGAACCTCTTAGAGTGTAGATTCAGTTTTGTGAGAAAGACATCTAGGCAGGTGAAGCTGAGACAGCATCCTGGATCCTTGCTATGAAATTCCCTTGGTCCTCCAGGTTTTCTAGAAAAATGCCCGACATGGAACAATGCTCACTCTCTAGGAGTTTAGGTAAAGACAGGAGAAAAAATCAGTGCTACTTGAACAAACCTGTGTGCATTCTGTACAATTAATTTCTCTTTCTCCCAGGATTCAGTGTGCTGCTGAAGCTCTTGGACTCAGAGAATGAAATGATTGTGGGAAATGCTGCTTTCTGCCTTGGCCAGTGCCTTGTAGTTCCCGGAGCAGCAACATCCTTACTGAATTCCAATGTTGTGATGATTTTGTTGAAACATGCTGGTGGTGATGCCACAAGAACTTTAGTGCAGGAGAATGCAGCAATTGCTCTGGGGAAGCTTTGTGTCGCTGAACCAAGGTATTGTAAAAAAAGGCTATTGTTCCCCTGCACCATCTGGTTGTTATTAGATGATAATTCTTGAAAAACTGGCCAGTGTAAGTCAATTCTATTCATAGAGCAAGCAGGTACAGGGCAAAGGATTAGTTCATATAAATACTCCATGAAAGCTATCACACTTCCTCCAACTAGAATTCCCACTTGTGGTACTGTCCCCACAGTTCTGCTTTAGGGTTCCTGTGTTGTTAGTTGTCTGTCTTAATACGTTTCAAGGAGCTCATTTTTCATTGCTTTCTGATGTTACCTGTGCTGGAAGAATGGAAGGAGGAGGAGTGATGTTGTAAGTTTGTAGAGGTCAGAGCAATAATGAGAGCAAAACAAAAGTATAAATGTCAGCAAAGAATGTCTGCTGCTGCCTGCCAAGAGTATGCGAAAGTATTCCCTTTTTGTGGGGAATAGTAATCTAGAAACTCTGTTTCTCATGCTACTTTAGGAGGAATTTATCGAATGTAGCATTAAACATCCTTGACAGTTTGAGCATGGGGTATAGCAGAGCAGTGGAAGCTTTACACTTTTATTGTTAATTATCTTATATCCCCCCAGCAACCTTTCTGTTGTCTTTTCAGGCATATTTTTCAACTGCGGAAACTCAATGGACTAGCCATCCTGAGCTCCTCTATGAAATATCTGCATAGCATCTGAAGTCTTCAAGATAGCTTCGAAATGTGCTGTTAATATCACTTGCTGTTGAGTATTTTCTTCTTTTCTTTAATAAAACTAACTCAAAGCACATCAACTTTTCAATCCCTTTTCAAACTATTTGCTGGTCCTCCATAGAAGCCAGTGAAACAATACCAATATAAGTATCAGGAGAAAGAAGTTAATTTATCATCTAGGCTAACCACTAAAATAACAGCTTGCATTAAGCTTGTCTTTGCTTTAATGAATGATGTTGCTTTTCCTTACTGGCGAGTTTCTTGATGGTTAATCATTGACCAATGGCTCGTCTAGTCTACTTTCCAGTTTGGGTCCAGTACCCAGTGTACTGGAAGAAGATAGAAATAAATTGTGAATTGTGACTTTGAAGAATCCTTTTTTTCCTCCCTTACACCGTCCTCTGGTGGCTAGATTATGATTCAGTATCGCATGTGTGATATCACCTCACACTTTGCTTAAACCTTAAACCTCATACTTACCTACTTAAATATGTTGGTCTTAATTTCACTAAGCGCTCAATCTTAGTGATAACTTATGACAATGAGATTTGTTTATGAATTATGGGCTGTTTATTGTAGTAGCGTTACACTTACTATCTTTGTAAATGTAATGATATCCCTTAGTCCTTTACTTTTGTGTGGAGTAAGAACAGTAGTTGACCTTCCTGATCTTAAGTACTTTCTCGTGGCCCCTTGTGTTCATCTCTAATCTCCTCTACAGTTATTCATTTTTTTAAACAATAACACAAATGGCACATCCTTCTAGGTGTGTGTTTTCTGGAGAGGTCAAAAATGAATTACTACTAACGGCAAGTGTAACTTGAAAAGAAAGGCAGTAACGCATTGCTCTTACCTCTTATGTGTTCTTCCAAAAAGGCAGTTTAAGATGCTTCTGCAAAGCGTATCTATTGAGGACTCTGGTGGTGGTGCTAACACAACAGCAGCTATAGTATTGCTGGCAGAAGCCTGTCAAATTTAACAAATAGTCTCTTCACAAATAAACAGATGCACATAGAAACAAATCTATACTAAAAGCTTGTAGAACTTAGGCTAGACAAGGACTTTGGCCATAAATACAATACTTCTTTTTTTGCCTTGGTTTTGAACACAGGAAACAAAAGAATACATTACATTTATATGAAGCAGCACAGGCCAGTCATGTTTGAATTTAAAATGCCTCTTCAATTTGCCTCCTTGACACCTGTGGGTGTCTATTCTGTATGAAATCTTGTCCCTTCAGAACAGTGGCTGACAAATTATATATCATCTCCTTTTCAAAATAGCAGCTGAATCATCTTCCCACTTGAGAAGAAGGAAATTATCTTGCACCTGGTTTTTCTCCCCTCACAGTGAAAAGCATACAATTGATAATCTCACTGTCTTTTTTTAAGCTCCTACTATTAAGTTACACCCTGCCTAGACAAATATGTAACAAATACTGTGTCTAGGGTTCAAGTCCAAATAAGCACTACGCTCTAAACCTGACAAACACCAAGCATTGTCTTAAGGAAAAAAAGTTATTGAATCTTGTGTTTACAGAGGCAGGGTGTCAGAGGGGAACAGCAGGTGTAACGTGTCACCAGAAAATTACAGGAGAGTCGAAATAATCTTAAAAGCCAAAAAGCTAAAGATCTTTCTTGGTTTTGACTGATGAGCTGTGTTTTGCTTAATGGCACCTTTTACATACCAGTTGCTATTGTTCCCAGAAGAAAATGGTGATCAGGTAAGATAATTGCTTCTAACTTCCTTCTGCAAAAGGTGTTTGAGAACTGATTTGTCCTCCTCAAGAAGAATTACTACTGCAGAATTTTTACGAGTGCACCAGGTTACCAGCAGGAACTACTGCTATTTGGGTATGGTAAGTGGATCTGGGCAATCAAGCAGTTACAGAGGAGACATTGAGCTTGTACAAGCTATAGTCCCATTTCAGGAACAAAGAACATGCTAGTAGATCCTAGCTGGGAGTCAACATGGGTTTATGGATCACTTTTGTAGCATCTTTATACTTGTAAAACTGTTGCACCAGATTTTATGGTTCAGGAATATGTCTTGACTGGTATTCAGGTAGTATAACTCATGACAGTCTGTGGGAAGAGACCCATGCCTTCTCAAGGGTAAGTGGTCTGCAGAGACTCTAAGTGTAGTAACTACTGTTTCTAGTAGAATTATTCCTTTAGTTATAATTGTAAAGTTTCATGCTGTTTAGTCTTAACAGTACCAGGTCTGGTATCCATGCTGATGTATCATGCTACTTTCTCTCTGTCTGTCAAACAATATGATACAGGTTGAATTGCAGATCACAAACTTTGACCACAGTACGTAGGATGCAAAGTAGCACGTATCTGTTCTAATCCGGTGTCCTGGTTTCAGCTGGGATAGGGTTAAATTTCTTCCTAGTGCTGTGTTTTGGATTTAGTACCAGGAGAATGTTGATAACACACTGATGTTTTCAACACACTTGTTGCTAAGTGCCCTCCTAGTCCAAGGACAGCTCCCGTGCCTACTGACTGAGCTAGGTACACAAGATGGGAGGGAACATAATCAGGACAGCCGGCCCAGCTGGCCAATGGGGTATTCCATACCATGTGACGTCATGCTCAGTATATGAAGGGTAGGCGTGATCCAGGAAGTACCGATCGCTACTTGGTTATCGGTCAGCACGAGTGGTGAGCAATTGCATTGTGTATCACTCATTTTGTGTATTCTATCATTATTTATTATCATTATTCTCCCTTTTCTGTTCTATTAAACTGTCTTTATCTCAACCCACGAGTTTTTCTCACTCTTACCCTTCCGATTCTCTCCCCGTCCCATTGGGGGGCGGGAGGAGTGAGTGAGCGGCTCGTGGTATTTGGCTGCCTGCCAGGTTAAACCACGACATCCGGGTAACACAGTAATACAGACTTGGCCTCACTATCAGCTGTGTGAAGACAAGACCAGGTAATGGTTAGACTGTCAACCATTGGAAGAAGCAGAACACAATTTGGAGACATGGAACTTCTGGAAACGGAGCCTTCTTGAAAGTGTTTAATGTGTTAGCTAACATGATAAATTACTGTGTGCTGGTTTTGGGTAGAGGGACTGCCTAAAATTAGGGCCCTGTGTGTCAGGTGCTGTACAAATGCCAGTCAGGATAATTTTCTTTCCCAGGCAACTTACAGAGTAGCAAAAAGATGAAGTGACCTGACCTTGGTTACCACATTCAGGTGAGTGACATGGCTAGGACTGGAAATTATATCTGTCAGCACCTAATCTGTGGTGTAATTATCTACTAGACTACACTTCCAGTTTGCTGAAGGATGGATAATGGTTTATTGTTATTTTCTTCAAGAGCAATCACCTCGTCCTCGGAATCTTTTGCAGTGCTTTTCTGAGCTGTCATTATGCTACTTATCTGACTTTTGCTCATTTTTTTACATATGATTTCCACTGCACTCATAACAGTCATGGCTATGTAATAATTTTCTCTCTTATCTTCCTAACCTGCATTGCTCTAAATTTCCTGTCTCCGAGAGTTTCATTCGATATTTGTGTGTGCAGGTGCCTGGCACTAAAAAGATGTAATTTGCTTACTATCTTCAGGTGAGTATTTGCAAGGATACTAGGGCCTTATCGTTAAAGGTAGAAGGGGTGCAAGTGTGACTTTGCCTAAGAAGCCTCTGGTCTCTTCTTTGGTTATTATGAAAGTTTAAATTGTGTGCTTGTTAAGCGTTTGTCATGCTGGTTCTTTCACTATGGTTCTCATTCCTGTCTCATCCAAATGTTAGTTCAGGCTGCTCTGAGCCAGATGGGGTTTGTTTCTGTACTGCAATCTGCTTCTCTTCAGTGTGTGTTGGCTTTTCTCTCTGTCTCTTGAATTAAGAACACACTCTGCCAATGTTTGTAAGCCTAGGGAAGAAAGGATCCAGCAGGCTTGATAGAATGATAGAAGCAGCACCACCAGCAGCCTTTCCTCTGTGGCCTAACCCTACCTGGAGGGTCATGGGCAGAGAATGTCCATCTTATTTGGGCTCACAGAACCAAACGCCTACATAAATGGATAGCTTCAGTGAAGTGTTTCCATCTGGGATCCAGACTGATCCCTGTGCATATTTGTCTCAGCACAAACCGGCAAAACCTTCTGACCCTTATTGGGTAGAATTAGAATTATAGAATAATTCAGTTGGAAGGGACTTCCAACTATCATCTAGTGCGACTGGCTGGCCACTTCAGGGCCGACCAAAAGTTAAACCATGTTATTAAGGGCATTGTCCAAATGCCTTTTAAGCACTGCCGGGCATGGGACTTTGATCACCTCTCTAGGAAGCCTGTTCCAGTGTTTGACCAATCTCTCAGTAAAGAAATGCTTCCTAACGTCAGGTCTGAACCTCCCCTGATACAGCTTTGAGCCATTCCTGCACGTCCTATCTCTGGATCCCAGGGAGAAGAGATCAGCACCTCCCTCTCCATGTGCCCTTCTCGGGAAGCTGTAGAGAGCAATGAGGTCGCCCCTCAGCCTCCTTTTCTCCAAACTAGACAAGCCCAAAGTCCTCAGCCGCTCCTCATAGGACGTTCCTTCCAGCCCTTTCACCAGCTTTGTTACCCTTCTCTGGATGCATTCAAGCACCTTAACATCCTTTTAAAATGGTGGGGCCCAGAACTGCACACAGTACTCAAGGTAGCATTTTAACTCTTTTTTCAGAGATAAAGAGCTGCCTTGCATAGGCAACCTCTCATGTTTACAATCACGTTTTCCATCTTTGCCACACACGGGAACACACTCTCTTCTTTTGTTAAAAATCAATTGATTCCAATTCGTGCAGGCTTTTTTTTTTTTTTTTTTTTTTTTTTTTGGAACAGATTATTGGTTGCTGTCTGGCCTAAGCTCTTATAAAATAACCCAATACTCTGCCCTTCCAGAACAAACTCAGCAAATGCCCATTGCGAAGAGGCAGCAGTGATTCCTTAGCGAGCTGCTTCCTGTCTGAATATATTGTTATTGGGGTGACTCAAGAGCTGTTTCACAAGATGCAGGAAAAATTCCCCATTTTTATTCTGATTGCAGCTGGACTATTGGATTTATCTGGTGAGTGATGCATTTTGTTCTAATCTCAATTGCTGTCTTTCTGCCTTCTTTTCCTCTATTATCAGTGAGCAGAAAAACTATGCTAAATATTGTGCCATCAGTCTCAGGTGTGTGACAACAATGAGATGAAGGAGCAAATTCTCTCTGTTTGTGCAGCTGTGCTGTAAGGCTGAAGATTTGGTTTAAATGGTTTCTGTTGTGGGAGTATTAATGGCCCCAAATCAGGACACAGCTGTGCTACTACTACACAGCCAAGCTAAGAGACAGTCCATTCCCCAAGGAATATATTGTCTCCTTCAGGTGGGGGAAAGCAAAGGAAAAATAGAGTCACTTTTCATAGAGTAGGTCCATAGAAGAACTGAGGATCAAACTCGTGTCTGCTGAAGCCTTGTTCAGAATATACTTTTCCAGGCACCACTGTTTATCACATTAAGCATGGGCTCCCCTCTTCACCATGCAGTAACACATTGTTCTGCATTTTCTTTGGGAACAGCTGTCCTGCCAAATATTTCTGGCAGCATGAAATCAATGATGACTTGTAATGCTGTCATGCCGCAAACAAGTTCCTAGGGCTGCTGTCACTCATTGCAGTCCGTCTTTGCTTTCTACCTGTTATTGTGTGCTTGTGAGCATACCCTGCAAGTGTATACAAAATTAACTTGGCTAATGAAAGCAGTCTTGTTTCTTCAGGCAAACTGTTCTCTTCAGTAAAGATAAACTTGGGGGGGTGGTGTCAAAGAATTTTCCACCTAATTAGTAACTGTATTCTTTTTGTGGGTTTTGGTTGTTTGTTACATTTTTTTTTAATTACCTTGTCCCCCTGCAAGGTGTATTTGTGGATATTTACACCACTTTCTTTATACAAGACCTTGATTCAGTAAGTGCTTTCTTTATAGACAGATTGCTTGTGTTGTTTTACCAAGTTGGGGCTAAACCATGGTTATACAAACATTTGTTTATACAGAACCACAATTCAAAATATTTTATAGATTTAACATACCAGTCTTCAGTATCCGTTAACTTCCATTTCTTTTTTAGCAATATATCAGGATTTTGGGTTCCCTTATATCACCGTACCCTGCTTGCTGTTGACTGAAAGTAGTACTGGTTCTCCAAATGACCACAGAGAAGTTGCGATCTCCTTTTAAGGCACTACACTTGGATGCCAACCTCAGGGATTTCATCTGAAGTGAAACTGCTAAACTTCTGCTTTGCCTTTGTCAAAAAACACAATTTAAATGCATAACACTTAAATGCATAATCACTTTTAGCTTTTAGATACATGTGTTTGCTGGCAGGTGCCAAGGGGAAAATGCTTAAAGTTTATGGAGACAAAAGTACGTTAATATTTTAGCCCATGGTTTTGAAAGTATACTTGGGAATGTCAACCTTCTGAGTGTGAAGACAGAAAAAAGTAAAATGTGTGGATAAAACAATAGCCTTTTAAAGCCTAGGTCTGCCTCTTTAAATGACAAAGTGTCTGCTTTTGATTTGAGAAGTTAAAAGTAAAGAAGTTACAATGTTCTATCTGCTCTGTGTCACTCCACAAAACAAACCAGCTTTGTCCTGCCTGGTCACCCAGTATGAATCAGGAAACTCATCACAGGACTGGGATATTGGGGGAGGAAGGGTGGTTAAGGAGAGCCAGGTGAGTGAGCTCATTCATGTATATATTAATCTTGCTTTACTATTAAAGAGCTACCAGCCTGTCCTTGGGCAACCTGAGGGTTTCATTCTCCCTGCATCTTTGGCTGTCATTTATATCCTTGTACAATTAAGATACAGGGTTCCTTTCTGGCTGGTTAATGCCTTGCCTCAGTATGGCAGGAGTATGAAGCGTCATCCTTCATGTGACACTGAATATAAACAGTAGAGGTTCATATTTATAGCAGCTTGCTGTAAGAATGGCAGTGCCAGAGCTGCCCATCGTCCTTCCTGTATGGCTCTGAATGGAGCCAGTGACCGCTTAACTTTCCGCTTCCCGCTCAGCCTGTTGCAAAGTGCTGCAGCAAGCTGTTAAAAGTTCATATACAACTGAATAGACAAAGGGCTTGTTTTCTGTTCATTAGGTGCCTCCAAGAATGAACATCATGTCAGTGAAGCATTAGGCCTGAGCTTTCCTGGAGAAGCCCAACCAAGAGCTGAGAGCAGCCCAGTGCCCAGCAAAGTGTTTTCCAGTACAGAAGATAACTCAGATGAGGTGACCTTTAATTTTCAGAGTCCAGCAGTTGATCCTACCAATGAAACGACAGCTGACTTCATTCCTGTCCATACAGAGACAGCTGTTAGAAACTTGGAGGTGCCTGAGCAACTGCACAGAGAAGCAGCAGCTTTAAAACTCCAGGGTGGACACACATTTCCTAGCAAGCTCTTGAGTAGCATAAGCATGCCTGTCTCCACAAAAGGATCACAGGCTACCATGCATCTGGAACAGCCAGACAGGTCATTGCAAGGAAAACCAGAAAATATTACTGAGGCTGGTTTCAGTCCTACCAGCTCTAGCGCTGGGCTGCCCCAGCCCTTTCTCAGTGGAGGGACACATCAAGACTCTCCCGACTTTACAGCTGTCTCTTCCATTCCTGTTATCAAGCAGGTGGAGGTGCGAAGTCCTAAAATGTCTCTTCTGACGTCAATGGTAAATTTTCATCCTCCAAGAAAAGAAATAGCAGCATCTCCATTTCCCACCGGAGTTAAGATTGCTCTTGAAAGTGCAAGGGTGGATTGGTTACCAACAGGAACGCCTCCCACTAGCAAAAGTACAAAAGACACAAAACCAGAAGTCCAGCCTGACAGCAAAGCTGGAGTGACACCTGTATACCCAAAGAAGACTCAGAGTATGGATGCTAAAGTTACAACTTCTGCATTCCTACAAAAGCCAGCTTCAGCGGACCTTGATGCAGTCTATTCCAGAAAGACACTGACAAGCACTATTCAGTTTTCCCCTATTTTATCTCTGAAGCAAGAAACAACAGACAGTAAAGCCAGAAACTCAACAACAGCTGCAATAAGTGGTTCTGGACACCCAACCCAGTTGCCTGCTCTTCAGACACTCCCACAAGGCAACGTACATTCTTCTTCATTATTGATGGATCTGGAAGCTCTAGTTCATGATGACTTGCTTCCATCTCCATTTCAAGGGCCCATTAGCACAACTGATAGACAACAGCCCCTCTGTTTGTCCCAGACTCTCAACTGTACTAAACAACGTGTTTCCCAAGAAACCAACAGGAGCTCTCAAGAAATCACAGTTCTAGTTTTGCAAAGAGATACTCATCATCAGATGATGACAAGTAAACCTGAAAAATCTAGATTCCCTGAGAGCCCACAGGCTTCTGCTAATTCATCCTCATTAATTCAATCATGGATTTCCACATTAAAACTTTCCCAAACTACTAAAGAGCTAAAAGGAGTAACAGCTGCACTCTTTCCAGGTATGTCTACCTTTGAGAATGCAGCCCTTCAACCTGTAAGCACTTTTGATTCTGTTCATGCAGGGCTTCAGCCATCAGGTACGTCTTTTCCTACTTATGTTGGATGGCAACTAATGGGCATCCCCACCTCTCCTGAGAAAGGACTTCACATACCAACTTTATCCAGGTCTACTGGTTCTGGGTCTCGGGTTCAAAGCATTTCTGCCCATCCTGTATCTCAGGAAGCCTTCCCTATGATGCTGCAGATGAGCACAGTGCAAGACTCCGAGAGAAAGAAAAGTCTCCCACAACAGATAGGTAAAACTGGTTCTTCCCCACTGACTCCACAAGCCAGCCCAGTCCCCAGCCCCTCTGGACCACATGACAACAGGAACCAGAAAGTTCCTCTTCACAGTTTTGCCCCTTTGACCTCCCAGATCCAGCAAGCTGGTAGTCTGGCAGCTCTTGCTTCAAAACTGCCCTCACTCCATGCACAGGGAAGCCAATCCAGCTCAAGAACAGCACATCCTGAACCGGTAGTGCCTAGTGTTTCTGATGAGATCCCAGCATATCTGGCACAAGCACTAGTACAGCAGTTTGGTATGTCACACGATGCAGCTACCAAAAACCTCAGTGCTTTTAGAGGTGATCAACTTAGAACGCTACCATCATCCCCATACTTGTCCTTTCTGCTTAAAAGTACTAATGGCATGATATGCCTGCAGCCCATGCAAGATTCCCCTCTACCTACAAAATTCCCAAATGCTGGTGTTGGGGGTCTGGTTTCCGTTCAGCAAATCCTGGCAGCATCAAATTCTTCAGCACTGGACCTTGCAAACTTACAAAATCCGAGTCCTTCCAGCTTAATTCTGGTTAAGCCTGTATTTATCCTTTTGCCCACTGGCAGACCAGGTTTACAGACGGTGCCGTCTCCTGATGGTGAAGATGACCACAAAGCTGCCCTCTTGTTCATAAACAAGCAAGATCTGAATTTGGGTACCCCTGAAAGCAGCCATGATACGCCAATGAAAACTAGCTCCTCTTATCCCACTGGTAAGTCTTTGTGGCCTGAAACTACTCTCTCCACTCCAGCTAACCAACAAGCAGGGAAAACAAAAGTAAGTTCTCAGCCAGTGCAAACTAATCCTAATTATACAGCTATCACTAGTTTGTTTCAAGCTTCAAATCATTTGCTGGACCCACGGTTGAGGATTAGCACTACAGTGCAGACCATGCATCTGCGCAGGCTGCCTGAAGAGATGCAGGTACCTGCTCCCAATTCCCAAAAGGCCAAGGGGACTGATTTGCTTTTACTTAACGGTATATTAGCAGAGCCTTTGATCTCCACCGTGCCACCATTAGTGGTGTCTGCACAGCGTAGCCCCCGTATTTCCCCCAAAGTATTTTTCACCGCTGAAAAGCCACATTCTTGTTCTGTAATTCCTTTACGGTCAGCAAAAGGACCCCGTGATTTTCAAATGCCTGCCCAACCTCCATTTACTATCACAGGGACTGTAGATCAGGTTCAGCACAGTAAGAAACTAATCCTGCAAACTACCCGCCATCGCCAAGGCTTAGTGACCACACCTTCCTCTGTCCACGCACAATGCACAGAGTGTTTGACCTTGCGCTCCGCTAGAACCATAAAATACCCATTAAAGATGTTCACAGGCAGCATGCCTTTGCAGTCCACATCACAAAGTCTCGTAAGTAGTGAGTCACTTCAAAGGCTGCCATCGCAAGTTCAGTTTGTACCCAGCCCATCATCAGCTTTCTCAGCGCTTCCAGCTGGAAACGATCACAAAGATTCAGTAGTGGGCAGCAGGGCTTTTTCAGGAGGAGTCACTATGCATGCTAAAGCAGCACAAACCCGCACCGCTTCTACAAAACCTGATCTTAATAAACATTTGGAATTTACTTCCATTTTGCCTAAGCCCTTTATAATGACAGAGACACCAGCAATAGCACCAGCACATACTCAATTTTCAACAAAGGTCCAAATGAAAACAACAGTTTCTGGGAAACTTCTGTCTACAATTATCCATCCAAGGATGTATACCAACTCTCCTGCAAGCCCACCCTCACCTGCGTCTACACATGTTCCCCTGCTCTCAGCCCTGAAACATGACCAAATCCATCGAGCTCCTACTAAACTGTTCTCACAGGCCAACATGGGAGAAAATACAAAGCCAACTGAAATCAGCACAAATGCAAGAAAAATAGGAACTGGTAAATTCTTGGGAACAAGCATGTCTCTGTCAGCCATGTTTAACACAAGGACACAGCAATCCCCCACAGCGGTTCTTCGGAATAAGGTTGTTTTAACTCCGGTACAATCATCTGCAGGATCTGTTATTGCTCTTGAGAGACAGCCTGAATTGACACAGACCACATTACAGTCTCCGTTAGCAATGACTTTCCTCTCTGCAGCTAAGACTGATTATATCACTACTTCACTTACAAACAAAAAAGTGTTTCTTCTGCCAACATCAACTATCCGATCTGATCCAAACATGGTGCTGCCTACAATTGCCAGAGTTAACAAATCAACTGTGGTCTCTACATCAACAGGGAAGAGTGAGGACATGTTAGTGAAAGGAGATGCAGCCACTGCTAGACAGCTGCCCGCTCAGGCACCCATGTCTTCACCACATCAGGCATCAGCAAGACGCCCTTTGGAGAAGGTATCACTGGAAGAGAACATTGAATATGAGACTGGTCATTCCATCCCTGACACTGTTATGCATGCCACTGGGCCATCTACATTAAAAGCATTTTCTGTCTCTGCTAATAGGTTTGTAAATAAGGTTACTAATCAGTCAGCTGTCTTCAATAAAGTAACTGATGCTGAGATGCTTCTAGCCAGAGATCTAATCCAGTTCCTTCCAACCCCAGAAAGCCCTTTGTATTCTTCTCGGAGTCTGCTAGTGCTCATGCCACAGGGGAATTCCTTGCTGGGTGTTGTAAACACTGGACAATCTGAGAGGCTGTTCTTGAACACAGAGGCAGAGGACGTGGTTAGAACAAAAAAAGTAACAGAAGAAGCAGCTGAAGGCTTAGTAACTGTTCCAACGCTGCTGGATTTGGAGCCCAGTGCACTGCTGAGTGAATCACATGAGAGGAGGGTTTTGCAGTCAGATGCTGCCATTCTGAATGGGTAATTATCTCAGTGTAGTTGCTGTTGCGTATTTATGCTGCGGGATTTAAGGAGGGGGGGTTAATATCCAAATTGTTCCATGGGATCAGTAACATGGGTATGCTGTATTGTGGTTTTAACAACACTTAGTTTGTTCAGCAATTACATCACACACACAAAAAAAAGGGTCTTTTCACACTTCGGATATTAATACTGTCCTTCAGACCTGATTTTCTTTTTCACAATAGCCTTTGACTCTCTGCCTCTCCTCCCAAAAGCAATTACATGCAATTTTGCATGTGATTTTGATTTTTGATACATTTTATATTGCTCAAGTGATCAAATGCGCTAGCAAAGAAGGTAGATATTCCCACACAGTAAAACACTTCCAAGTTCCCCTCAGTTCAAATTACTTGACTGTGCAGAGAGGCAGGAGGTGTTTCTGATCATGGGAGGCTCTGTCATGCCAGGGTCTACATGTTGTTTATTTGTTTCACCTTACTGTTTCACTGAGGAAACTCACCGTAATGCTGTTTTATTCCTAACAGGCTGTGGAGCCTAGCTGGGCCTCAGCATTTTTTCCTTCTTTCCCTAAAGCCTTGCAGTTGTGAGTGATGATGTCTGCGGCTCCGGTAACTACACTGTGCAGATGAGCCTGCGCCCTGCTGCAGAAGCAGGCCCTGAGGTCGAAGGGTCAGAGCCTTCCCGGGAGACTTTCCTGGCTTTAATCGCTGTGCAGAGTAACAGCAGCCAGCCCACGCTCCAGATCCGGTCGTGCTGTGTGACGCCTTCCGCCAACCCAGGGGGACCAGGCGCGATGTGCTGCCTGTTCCACAGGTCAGACATGGAGCTGCGGAGATGGACGTAGCTTCACACAGCTCTTTGGGCCTTGGCTGGGAATGGGCTGATCCTTAGAGGACCCTCTCTCTTGTATCCTGTGGCTGCAGTCTGATATCTTTGGAGTTCAGAGCAAGCTCAAAGCAGTGGGAATGAGTCTGAGAGTGCTCTGGTCCCTTAGCTGCCTTGTAATTAATACTAAGGGCTTAGTAAGACAAAGAACCCTCAGGGAAAAAAAAAAAACTTCACCCTTTGATTTATGTAAATAAGCAGTCCTGCTTCTCCACGCTGTGCTGTCACAGATGTCAGGTTTACAGCATCCTCCTGCACTTCCTGCTAGAGGATGGCACAGCCTAGGAGCAGAGCAGTTCAAGGATGGGAGCCAGGCTTCTCCACAGGCCTCCATTCCCCCATCAGCATTTCACAGCTATTCTTGCCTAACCTGTCTGGGTTGAGCACAGGGAAATTGGAGGATTCATTAGTTGATGTTTGTAAAACCACTGGGGCACGAAATGTGCGTTAGAAGTGCTACACATTATTCTCATCAGTAAAAGAGCTTTCTGATTTGCCCATATCAGCTGTAGCGGGAGATCACCTCTACAGTGCTTCTGAATTTGTCTATGTCAGGGAATGGTTATCGCACTACAGCAGCCACTTTAATGGTTGTAGCAAAATCAACCTCCAGGAAACAATTCTGCTGCTCTAGGACCGTGGCCTCCACAGCAGGGACAGGTACAGCCTGAGACGCTGACATTTTCTGGATTTTTGGTTGACTCTGACTCTGTAGATGCAGGTACCTGGCTTAGAACTTGTGCAGACCTGTGTAAGAGGATCGCCCTCTTCCCAACCTTTAGTCAGGGAGAGCTGGAACTTGAAACTTTTTGCCATTTGTCCTTGCCAGGTTGCCATTTGAATGCAGACACATCCAGTTACTGCAGAGCAGTAAGTCCAGAGCTGCTAGCTTCACCATCCAGCTGTTCCAGATGCTGAATCATTCAGTGGCCTATTTGCACTGTGAGCTTAATGTCTGTCTGCATGGCAAAAGAGGGTGTGAACAGGTACGTGGGACGGGTCTGTTCTCACTGGTCTAAGGAACTTTTGGAAAGATTTGGTGCTTCCAGCAAGTACAGCCAATTCAGTAAAGAATCTTGATGGTAGATTATACAGCTTCACCTTCTTCCAGCTTATACAGCTCTTTGTGTCTCCTAAAGCCCTGCGAATGTCTATTCTCGGTTAAGCTAACTGAGGTTGCAGTGCTTTATTGTCACTTTACAACCACAGTTTACCATTGCTCTGTGTAATCAACACAAGAAGCATATCAACAAATAAGCAAGTAACAACCTTATACGAGAATCACAAGGAAAAGGCTCAGCAGAGCTATATAATTTTGCATTGTAGAATTATGTGGAAGGGCTAAAATCTATCTCTGTCTTGCATTGTCCTGGGTCCGGGATATGGAAGTTTTCAGGCTTCCACAAGCTTGGAGGGCTCAGGGATAAGGCTTCTGTGAAACACTCGGTGCAGTGTCTCATACTTAGCCATAGGCCATGCTGTGGATTTAAAAGGCACAGCACTACAGAATTAGTGCAAAGAAGTGTTTGAGATGGATGTAGAAGAGAGGTTCATGGAAGTTTGAGTGGTTAAGCTGCACAGTAGAGCTAGAAAAGCTCTGAAAATTCAGCCAGTCAGGTTGAGCCTGCTTTTAAGAAGCTTTGGCAGGAATTAGAAAATCAGTTGCATGGGCACGTGAAGCATGAATGTCTGTATCTTGCATATGCCCTGCTTGCTCTAAAAGTACTACCTGGCCTGCAGACACAACGATTGGGCCTAAAAAGAGAATTGGACTCTCTGGGAAAAAACTCAGCCATCTCTTGTAACAAAATCACCACATCAGGATCATCCCATATCTGGTCAATCCTTTTGTGAAAAGTCTGGAAGATGAGTTAATGGTATGAAATGGTAGCAATAGGTGCTGTTCGCTACAGAAAAGGAATTAGGGAATAGAGATTTACATATGGGCTGGTCCAAGCATTAGGCAACTCACTTTTTGGAATGACAGCACAGCTGGACAAAGACTGAATCTGAGGAGACCTGCTCCAATCAGCACTGTGGTTGCTGTGGACTGTGCAGAGTCACTAGTGCAGGAGATTCTGTTCAGGTGCCGCCAGTACACTTTCAAATGTTTTCCATATGTCTTTCCTAGAACTGCTTTGAAAGTGTGGAGCCACTCCTCCAGCCAAGTGACAGGAACAGCTATGGAAACCTGCACAACCTGATCTCGTTTGGTCCAGTTTTGAGAATGAAGAACAGGTTTCTATATAAACCTGTGGAAAGTGGGTCTCCTATTTTTTCTTCTCTCTCTCTGTCTCTCTCTTGCTGAAGTTTCTGTTTGACTTTTCCTGCTGTAAGAAAAACGGTACACTTTTAACAACTTTCTTGACAGCCATCTGGCATGACTAGATTATATCCCAACAACTCCTCATCTTTGTTTTGGCCTTCCTAAATCCCAAATATGATGGTTAATCAGTATCAGATCTGATAGACTTTCAGACAGGAGACACAGCCAAATGTATCCTCTGCAGGAACTGAAGCTTTAGAAGGAGGAGAGGGGAGAAAAATAAGGCAGAATGTCCTCTAGCTGAAAAGAATCTTCCTGCATGTTGCAGTATTTTTGTGAAACATGTTGACTGAGGATGAGGAATGTCATTAAAATAATTGTGAGAGACATCCACTAACTCTTTCCTTCAGGTGTCTGGGTTTTAGGTGAGATGAGATGAGATGAGATAGGAGGAATCAAGGTATAGAGGCCTCCTTTTAAATATTTTTTTCTGTTAGCTTTGCAGCTTTTAGAATGGAAGAGCAATGCAGCAATTTTTTGTACTGAGCTTAGGGAAGAGTCCCCATATTTAGAGGTAGTTATCTGGTACAGCAAGGAAATACCATCCACCGGTAACTGGACAAAAATCTAACTTAGGAACGTTAGGTGCAGAATGAGGTTGGCCATGAGTCAGGAGCATTTTCTTTTTTCTTTCTGTTCATAGGTGAAATACAGCAGCTGGTCAATGTTAATTAGATGTTGTCCAGCTATTAGAAAGGAGCGACGCTGAACCTGGCACATCATGAACATGAGAGACTTCTTAAATCCACTGGCACCATCCCTGAGAGTCACCTAACTTCTTGTGTCTTTACTTGCTTATGCAAACAATATTTACTGCTAGGATCTTATGGCAAAGAAGGTAGTGTGTTTGAAAAGGCACTACCCTTTCAGACTACTCTATGGAAAGAAACTTAGCCATACCCGCTTGGCATGCTATAAAGACGAATGGGAGTTTAACCTTCTCTTTCTTCTCCCTCCCTCTCTTAATGCTGTTCACTGCTTGAATACTTCTTTCTTTATTTCCAGGTCCTGATTCCGCCATGCTGGTACCCATTCTGCTGGGATCCCTTACTGGCTGTGCCGTCTTGGGCAGTGCTTTCGTAAGCCTTTGGCTGCATCACAGACAGAAAACCAAAAACATACGCTATCCACAACTTGGAGAAATCCATGGCCTGTGAACTATGAGCAGCTGACTGGTCCTGCAGATCCCATGCCAGTGCTACAATAATCAGAAAAGCAGTTGATTTTGCTTTGCACACTGTATTGCTTTCGTAGAGCTTCTGCTGACCCAGGGAGCAAGATACCCAATCTCTGCTTTAAGCACGTCTCTCCATCCTTTCTTTCCTTCTGCATGAGTGAGTCCACAAACTGCAGAGTAGAGAAAGAATTGTAGTAGCGGTCCAGCTATAAAGGTGAGCGGAGCTTAAAATGCAGTATGTGCAAGTACCAGCACACAGTCTGTTCACAGAAATGGGAAAGCAAACAGGAAATCAGGGTGCAGAAGAGCCACGTAAAATAAAGCACTGTAGACTAGAGCCATGCCATCAAGGAGAATGAATTGTTAGGAAAAATGACGAAACCCAAGTTTATTGATTGGGAATGTGGACGGGACCCAAGAGCTCCAGAGATCCAGCCGCTCAGCGTTACAGCTTTTCTCACATCTAAGGAGCTGAGTCCCTTTATCCTTTTGCTTTACTGATGTTACTGTTTTCTCACTTCAGTGGAAGCAAGTTTCCACTAACTGCCTGTTGGTAAAATTCACAAAGTTAGGAATGCAAAAGCTTTGTCTGTATGGCTGAATTTGAGAGCACATAAAAAGAATGCACCACGTTCAACTTCTACGTCCAGTTTCTTTACCGTTGTTGCCAGAATGCAGGCAGAAAAGGGTCCATTGCCAGAGCACCTCTTGTCAAATGCAACGGAGAAGTAGCTTGCACTTCCACCTGGATCAGTCTTCCTCCAAGAATTTCTTCAGATCTGATATGTAGCTAAAAATTCCAGGTCAAGACTCAATGACAATTACCCTCCAGAAATACTAATTAGTATTTGTATTGCAGTGGCACTAAGGAAACCAGCACCATGTTGTATTTGACATAGACTTACCTATAGAGATGGTCCCTGTGCTAAGCTGTGAAAGGCATATATGCACCAGACCCAGCCGAGTGTTATTAAACCCTTTTCACAGCTGGGGAGTCAAGGCATAAAGCAACTAAAAGCAGGCGTGCATCAATACAGCCATATAGTTCAGCTTTCCTGTGCCCCAACCCTGCTCTTTAACCTGTTCTCTTTCCTGAAGTAAGTTTGTAAACAGGGTCTCTGAAACTGACACGGCAGGTTCTGTACAAAATAGCAGCGACAGGAATACAACATAAAAAGCCGTACTGCTTTTTGCACTAAAATGCCCCTGAAATGCAGTCACATTTGAAGTACAGCAGCTTCTTAGAAACACAAATAGAAGCGCTTTGTGGTTCTGAAGGAGTCTGGCGTGATGCCCAGGTACAGAGTGGGGTGCCGCATCCTGGACACCACAGCTGACATGATGGGGGCTATAGCTGGTGGGAGAGAGGGGGTCAGCAGCCGCCTTGCAGCAAGGCATCAGCAATCGCCTTGACAATGAGAGTTGGCAGCTATCTTCGGGGGCAGGTTGGGAACCATCTTCAAGGGGATCAGCAACAGCCTTTTTTGGGGACAGTAATCAAGCATCTCAGGGAAGCGGTGTTCAGCATTCATCTTGGGGGGGGGGGGCACAGAAGCATCTCGGTTCAGTCAGCAACCACCCCAGAGGTTGGTCAGCAGCAGCATTTTGCCCTCTTTTTTTGGGTGAATAAACCAGATAGAGTGCTATGCCAACTGCAGTGATATAGCTTTTTGCCACTTTGCAGATGTTTTGTTGGTATATAAAGCTTTTGAGTGTCCTAGCAGAATTTTCCTTACTGTCTGGCTTTCCTTACTGTCCGGCTTTCCTTACTGTCCGGCTTTCCTTCCAGCTCTGCAGTGGATGGGGTGGGACACCTCATCAGTTGAAGAGAGAGCAGCACAACTGCTGGCACATGGGTGGCTGTGGCAGCAAGAGCTGGGTTTGTCTTGAGTGATGTTCATTCTTTCAACGCGGATACTGTCCAGGGGTGTCAATGTACAGGCTACGGGTAACTGCCATGGGGCTTTTCAAGTGTTTTCTCTTTGTCAACATTTCTATGTGCATGATGTCAGCTTTGGGGTTCCTGATGAGGAACAATTTGATGAAGTTGCTTTTCACACCGTCGCTAGGCGGGTGTCAGGTGAAATGGTTGTATCCATCCAGTTAATCGACAGTTTCCAGCAGTCAGAGACCGGACGGAAGAGCCTCTGCTACAGGCTGACCTTTCAGTCCTGTGACAAGGCACTGAGCCGCCAGGCGGTGGCAGAGATGCAGCTGCTCTTTCGGAAGGAAATAAACCAATGCTTGCGTGTTACTCTTCGGTAGAGCGTTCTATGTTGTTTTGAGGTGCTCGAACAGCGCCTGCGCTTGTTGCTGATCTGGAAAATGTGGCCTACATCTTGTTGGACCTAACACTGCATGTTATTGCACTGCCTCTTACAAAGGCGGTGTGGACTTCAAGTACCTGCACACGTTCTAAATGTGGAAATTCCTGTTAATGAAGACCAAGCATCTTCCTGTTCTGCGTGTGTGTAATGAAACCTCATTTTAAAAAGTGGAGCCTTTCTTTGCTAGGGTCCTGTGAGACTGGACTTGATCTCCTTACCGATGCCGATTCACTTTTCCTGTTCTTGCTTGTGTTTGCCCGGCGCCTTGTAATGGTGGCGGTGGTATGGAGTACACTGAAAGACGGAGGATCTTACTATTTCCAAAGGGTTGTGTACAATTTGAGCACTGAAAACTCTCTGCGCAGGTGCTCAGTCCCTACGGGAGGACGGTGTGTGCTGGGCTGCCAGTGGCAGGGGTGCACCCAGTGGGGCCCCAGCTGCATGCACCAGCAGACTACTTTCCGAGTAGCTAATACAGATGGTAATCGCAAATGGTAATAGTTACAGCAGATGTAACTGCTGACAGAGAACTCCAGTAACAGACCGAGTTACTGGAATCTGTAGGATTACACTGGGGAAAGGTATCAATAGCATGGCGGATACCACTAGGTCTTTCTTTTAACAAAGAATGCTAAGAATGTTAAAGAGACTAAGACCTGAGGTCATTGCTGACTCTGTAGCGACTCCCAGATTGCGCTAGGTGATTCATGGCTGCCGCAGATACTAAGAAGTGCTACTAGGTAGTTCTGTTAGACTCGTCTACCAGTAATTCTACAGCTGGAAAATCTACTCCTGAATTCTCACAATGGAGCCCCCCAGAGCCTTTGGGAGTGAAATAAAAATCTCCTGCTACTAAGTGCAAGAGTCTGGTGGAGCCGAAGGAGGGTCTGTGAGACGCTGACCGATCCCGTCAGTTGCCGGCAGACTCCGTCGCATCTGCCACCGGCGCTGCGTCCCAGCGGAGCCGAGCCGGCTCCGCCGCGGCCGTCGGAGCCCGCCGCACCGCGGGGAGCCGGTCCGACGCCGGCGGGAGCCACCGGAGCTCCGCCGCAGGCCGGCGCCGTGCAGACGGTCCCCGCTGTGGGGCGGGCAACGAGGCGCGGGGGCTGCGGCGGGCGCGGGGCGCGTGCCCCCTCACCCGGGCGGCGCGCGGGCGTCTCGCGGCGGCAGGGCCGCGGGCGGGGGCGGGCGGGAGCAGCCGTCGCGCGCGGGGGTCACCAACGGTCGCGCGCGTGTGTGAGGGGGAGAGCGGCCGCCTGAGGGGAAGGGGAGCGGGACCCGCCTGGGGAAGGGGCGGGCGGGCAGGCGGGGGTCGGCGCCGCCTGGGGAGGGTCCGCGCTTGTCTCGGGGCGGCGGGCGGGGTCGGCCATCGCCTTCGTGGGGATGGGGCCGCGATCGCCTCGGGGCGGGCGGGCGCCGGCGCCGCCGGGGAAGGGTCCGCGATCGCCTCGGGGCGGGCGGGGGTCGACCATCGCCTTCGGGGGGTCTGCGAGCGCCGTGGGGAGGGCTGGGGCTCAGGCGCCGTCCCGGGGAGGCGCGGTCAGCCATCGCCGTAGGGGGTGCGGAGGGTCCAGCCCCCGCCGGCAGCGGCCAGGAGCCCGGAGCAGCAGAGGGCCCTTCGCACTCGTCCCTGCATTGGGAGCACCAATTCTGTGACAAAAGCCGATCTGCGAGGTTTTTTCCGGGGGGGCGGGTAGGGGCAGGGGGTAGGGGCGGGAGAACGGCCGGCGGTCGGGTGGTGCTGTGGAGAGCTCCCTCCGGGGGCCGGGAGCCTTCTCGGTCCTGACCGCGTCCTCCTGCCTTTGCAGCAGCTGGTGGAGCAGACAGCGGAGGCATCCATCGCGTGGCACTGCGAGGCAAGAGCGAGCGAGAAGAGGAGCGGAGGAAGCCCGGGGGACGGCGGTGGAGGAAAGAGAAAGGCACTCTGGGCAAAGGGACCTCCCTGTCACCGGAGCTGTGGTCACACAAAGGCGTCACCTGCACCTTTGGTGTCCTGGCTGGCTTTGAGCTGAGCGACCTCCCTGTAATCAGGGCTCGGGTCTTTTGCTTTTGTTGGCCTTTTGCCATGTTGCCCCACGGTTAGGCTGCCAGAGAGAGTGGCAACCCTGTAAGGAGGGTGAGAGCCACCGTCTCGGCACCCGGGGGGGAAGTGGAGCTCCTGAAGACGTGGTGGTGTGCCACAGCCAGGATGGCCAGCCTGGATGGCCAGCCTGTAACTCAGGCACAGGCCGAGGGGGACCACCCTGTAAGCAGGGCTGTGCGCATCCCCTGCGCTCAACAAGAGGTGCTGGGAGGGACCCCCTGTAATCAGGCAGGTGTCCCTGGCCCCGGCCTTTCAGAGGCATGGGGCTGAGATGTGTGGGGCTGGGCGTGCCCTGCCCTAGCCCTCTTTCTTTCTGCTCTCAGCCCCAGGAGCAGCTTGGGAGAAAGAGAACCATGGGGGAAGGCGGGAGGCTGGGAGGAAAGGGCCCCCTCCGGGCATTGGGTCATGCCTGCAAGTGGGGCCCGGGTCCTGCCTGGGCAGCCCTGGCACTGGGAAGCCCTTTTATTGCCTTGAGCCGGGCCACCGCCCCAGAAGCAGGGCTGGAGCCTCTGCTCTTTTGCTCCCTCCAGGCCACTGGGCACCATGACGGTGAGAAAGGTGGGTCTGAGGTGGCTGAGCCTGGGGGGATAGAGGGTAGGAGGGGGGAAGGATGGCCGGGGGTCGGGGAGCGCTGTGGGGACTGCCCTCCGAGGGCCGGCATCCCTCTCTCCTCCAGGCAGAGGAGCTGGCGCTTGACTGCGCCCTCCTTCCTTGGCAGCAGCTCCTGGAGAAGAAAGACAAGGCATCGTGTGGAACTGCGAGGCAAGAGCGAGTGAGAGGAGGAGTGGCGGGCTGAAGAGGGGGAAAGAGGAAAGGCGCACTGGGCAAAGGGACCTCCCTGTCACTGGGGCTGCAGTCACACAAGAGCATTGCCAGCGCCTTTCGTGCCGTGGCTGGCTTTGCGCTGGGTGACCTCCCTGTAACCGGGGCTCAGGTCTTTGGCCTTTTGCCATGTTGCCCCATGGTTTGGCTACCCGGAGGGAGTGGCAACCCTGTAAGGAGGGTGAGAGCCACCGTCTCCGCACCCGAGGGGGAAATGGAGCCCTCTGGACCCCGGGCCCACCCTGTAAGCAGGGGAGGGCCGTTTCCCCGCCCCCCTCCTCCGGCCCCAGCGGCTTTCCGCCTGCTGGCAGCCTGGCCAGCGTGACCCCCTGAAGTCGAGGCACGGCATTTGCCCCTTGGCCACCCGTGAAGCCCCTTGGCGTGTTGAGGCCCCTCTGGCCTGCATGCAGCCCGGGGGGGCAGGTCTGAGGCTCTCCCCTCCTCCTCGGGGCGTAGGGATGGCTCCCCAGGCATTGGCTGCAGAGAGCTCCCTCTCTCTTCTGGGAAGTTCTGTTTTTCCCTGCCTGTGTCTGTGTCCGTGCCCGTGTCTGCGTCCGTGTGAGTGAGCAAGTGAATGAGCTTCTTGTTTAGGCCCCTGTTAAAATCGCTGCAGCGTACTTAGCTGAAACTTCCCAGGAGGGAAAGGAGGGCTCTGTGCAGCAACAGGGGGTCCCCTCTGAGCCCGCGAGCGGAGGGAGAGTCCGGGCTTGCCCCTTCTTTCTAAGGACGGAGCGAAGCCGCTTAGTCGTAGCGCGGGCAAGGCGACCTGCCTGTAGTCGGGGCCTGGGTCTCTGCCTGCGTGGCTGCCTGTCCTGCTGGCGACCTGCCAGCGTGACAGCCCTGTACTCGGGGCGTGTGTCACGAGCCGTGGAGCCCTCTGTCCCCAGGAGCAGCCCGACCTCCCTGTAAAGCGGGGCTGGGGCGGCTGCTTTAGCCGGCCAACAGGAACGAGCCCTCCCTCGCCCTTGAGAGGGTGCAGGTTGAGGAAGTGCTGCGCCCGGCGGGCGCAGTCCCGCCTTTGGCGCTGCTTTTGGCTGGGGCGACCTCCCCGCGGTTGGGGTCGAGGTCGCTCCCTGGGCTCCCGAAGACGTGGTGGTGTGCTGCAGCCAGGACGGCCAGCCCCTAGCTCAGGCGCAGGTCGGAGCCTCGGGCTCCGTGGGGCTTGTTGGGAGCGAGCGCCGAGCCGAGGGGGACCGCCCTGTAAGTAGGGCTGTGCGTGTCCCCTGCGGTTGGCGGGAGGTGCTGGGAGGGCCCCCCTGTAAGCAGGCGGGTGCCCCTGGCCCCAGCCTTTCAGGGGCAAAAATTTGGAAGTTGGGTCTTATTAACACAGAATTGGAATGGCTTCTAAAAATCTAGGGAACAGCACTGAGCCAAGTACCTCCCCCAGAGTCATAAAAACCATCCCAAAAGTGCCAAGGGTGCTCTTGTGTGACTGCAGCCCTGGTGACAGGGAGGTCCCTTTGCCCAGTGCACCTTTTCTCTTTCCCCCTCTTCAGCCCGCCACTCCTCCTCTCACTCGCTCTTGCCTCGCAGTTCCACACATGATGGATGCCTCTTCTTTCTCTCTTCTCCAGGAGCTGCTGCCAAGGAAGGAGGGCGCAGTCAAGTGCCAGCTCCTCTGCCTGGAGGACACAGGGATGCTGGCTCCTGGAGGGACCTCCCCACAGTGCTCCCCGACCCCCGGCCATCCTTCCCCCCTCCACCCCCTACTCCCCCAGGCTCAGCCACCTTAGACCCACCTTTCTCACCGTCATGGTGCCCAGAAGCCTGAAGGCTTAAAGAGCAGAGGCCCCAGCCCTGCTTCTGGGGCGGTGGCCCGGCTCAAGGCAATAAAAGGGCTTCCCAGTGCCAGGGCTGCCCGGGCAGGACCCAGGGCCCACTTGCAGGCACATCCCCGATGCCCGGAACGGGCCCCTTCCCCCCAGCCTCCCGCCTTCCCCCATGGTTCTCTTTCTCCCAAGCTGCTCCTGGGGCTGAGAGCAGGGGGAAAGGGGACCAGGGCACGGCAGGGCAGGGCGGGGCAGGGCAGGGCAGGGCAGGGCAGCAGATTTAGGGTGGCAAGCACCACTTGCAGGCTCCAAACACCAGCCACGTTCCAACCAGCTGCTCTGCGTTGAAGCGGCAGCTTCTCCCAAGTGATGAGGAACCCACCTCAGGAAGCTCTTCTGCCCAAGCCCCCAAAACCTCCTGGGAAAAGCCCTTGCGAAAGGCACTAGTCACCACTGCAGATTCATCTGCCTCCAGGGCAGAAAATGCCCAGCACTCTTGATAGTGCTTAGCTGGCAGCCCGTTAGCAGGGTGCTGTTCAGGGTGCCCCTGAATCAGAGAGAAGGAGCCTCCGTGGGCCCTTTGGGACCAGGGCTGCCCTGTAAGTCAGGGCCCGGCCAGTGCCCTGGAGTCCCGGGCGCTTTGCAGTCCAGGCAGCGGGCTCGAGCCCCCTGTAAGCAGGGGTGCAGCCTCTTTGGCCGCTGCTTTGCATGCCCAGCTTCATTTGCCCAGGGTGCCCGCCTCCGAGCCCAGCTCCAGCACTGGCTGGAACTCCACAGGTGGCAGCGGTGGTGCCCGGGGGAGCACCGGAGCACCAATTTGGTGAGAAAAGCTGATCTGTGAGGTTTTTTTCCCCGTGTGGGGTGGGGTGTTAGGGTATAGGGGGTAGGTGTGGGAGGACGGCCGAGGGTCGGGTGGTGCTATAGAGAGCTCCCTCCGGGGGCTGGCCTGGCATCCGTCTGTCCTCCAGGTGGAGGAGTGGGGGCTTCTCAGTCCTGACCACGTCCTCCTGCCTTTGCAGCAGCAGCTGGTGGAGAAGAAAGAAGAGGCATCCATCGTGTGTGGAAGGAAGCGTGAGGCAAGAGTGAGCGAGAGGAGGAGCAGCAGCAGGCTTAAGACGGGGCAAGAAAAGGCACTCTTGGGAAGGGGATCTCCCTGTCTTCGGGGCTGCGGTCGCCTAAACCATCCCTGGCCCTTTGGGAATGTTTTCTGTGTCTCTCAAGCAGGTACTTGGCTCATTGCAGTTCCCAAGATTTTTAGAAGCTGCTCCGATTCTGCATTAAGATGACAGGATTTCCCAAAGTTGTCTCAAAACTCCTTTTTGTACCTTGATGTTGCTGCACCAGCTGTGGGGAGCGGAAGGGCTCTGCAGACATACGAAGTGTCCTTTCAGGCTGTGTGCACACTGGGGGACGAGTACTCGAGGGATTTTCAGGTGGTTTCGCCTGTTCTTAATGCTTCTCTTTCAGCACCTGCACAGGGGAGGAAGCTGGTGGACCTCTGGAGAAACATGTTTCTCCCCTCTGTGCTGAAACAGCTTCTGTCCCCACCCTTTTCCCAGCTATTCAGTGCTGGGGGTACGCAATAAAATGCTTTCTCCAACTGTGTGTTCCCCATTTAGCTACTTTCCTGCCCAACTGTGCTTTAACTAATGCCAGCAAAATTGCACTGCACATGTGATTTTAACCTTCAGCAACCATTGGAATTTTTGCTCTGTGTGTTGGTCCTGGCTGGTTGCAAGGGGAATCTCAGGGAGATCAGGTGGTGGTTTCCAGAAACGAGTTTGGTGGTAGGGCAGTGTTGCTGTAGGAGTGATTTATGTTGGTTCATCTTTGGACTGAGCTGTAGCTGGCTGGGCATTAGTTCAGGGCAAGGGGATGGATGTGTAAGCTGTTAGAGGCAGAGTTGAGGTTGCATCTGTTGTGCAGTGGGACTGGTGTGCAGAGCGAATTGGAGCTGGGTTTTTCGGAATGGCCAAGGCCCTAGCCCTCCCTGAACGTCTCAGCATCTACCCTTCTGCGTCTTGAGGCTGAGGAGGGCCATCAATAACTGCAGCGTTCCCATTCACTTCAGAGAAGCACCGCAAGCTTGTGCCTTAGGAAATTCAAAAGAAAGCATGACAATTGTGAACTCGTGAGTTTGAGCACCACTTCCACAGTTAAGGTGTTCTTCAAAGTGGACTGGGGTAAAATTGCTCCGCAGTTTGGGGCAAAAGCAGGAAAGGTTCATTTCAAGAAATGTAAGTTGCTGTTCTCCACAAAGGTGTAAATGATTGGCATGACTTTCTCACTTCTTAACCTTTTATTTTAATGCCATTAAAGTTGAGACAGACCCTGGAACGTGCCTGAGCTAATTGCCAAAAAATGCAGCACACCTGTAAGCTCTGTGGAGGAAGTGAAGCAGCAGCAGCTGCCACTCTGCAACCATTGAGTGTTTTCCTCCACTCCCTCATCTTTTCCTGAACTTTCTATAATAAAACTTGAGCATTTCAGTAAGAGTTTGTCCTGCCTGTGCCTGAACATGAGGGAATGGAGCCCCATCGTGCTTGTCCTTGGCTCTGAAGTTGTGTTGGCAGGTGAGTGCTGGCAACTGGGAGTGGAGGTGGCCGGGGGTGGTACCTGGGCCAGAAGCGTCATACTTGGTGGGCAACTCTTAGGGAGCGGCAGGGAATCAGCAACAATCACGTCAGACTAATGCTTTTTTTCCCCTAAAAGGCTGCAGAGCCTGGATGGCTTTCTTCCTTTTCCTTCTTTCCCTAAAGCCTTGCAGTTGTGAGTGATGGGCCATTGCCAGAGCACCTCATGTCAAATGCAACGGAGAAGTAGCTTGCACTTCCACCTGGATCAGTCTTCCTCCAAGAATTTCTTCAGATCTGATACGTAGCTAAAAATTCCAGGTCAAGACTCAATGACAATTATCCTTCAGAAATACTAATTATTATTTGTATTGCAGTGGCACTAAGGAAACCAGCACCTGGTTGTATTTGATATTGACTTACCGACAGAGATAGTCTCTGTCCTATGTCGTGAAGACATATATGCACCAGAGCCAGCCGAGTGTCATTAAACCCTTTTCACAGCTGGGGAGTCAAGGCATAAAGCAACTAAAAGCATACATGCTCTTACTAGTGCTCACATGGTAATGGTTAAACTGCTCAGACCAGCTCTTCAGTATTCTCTTGTTTCTTCAAATGCCCCTTGCAGGTATTCGATAGCATACTTTATCCCTGAGGTAATCACTCTGGCTCACCATGTTTGTTGTATTTCTGTTTAAGGATTTTCTCAGGTTCTTGCACTCATGTTCACCACATGCTAGTTCTGGAGTCTTGTCCTTTATCTTTCTGGAGTGGAGTTTTCCACTTTTCTTCTTCATCCAGCTCACATATGCAATGCTGCACAGGAGCCTTGTGGATTTCTCTCTGTGTAAGGCCTTCCTTCCCTTTACGTATCAGTCTTTCACCCAGCATATACTGATGCCTCAGGTGAGAAATCCCATCTTCAGAACAGTGCAATTGCTAAAGGATTGTTGCATTGCACCGGTTTTCATCTTCTATTCTGTCAGCATTTACCCACCCAGTGCTCGATACAAGAGAGAAGGGCAGCCTTACTGAAATGTAGACACATACCCAGCCTGGCCAAGCTCTGTGCAGTAGCCTGGCGTGAGTGCCTGGAATTAAGTCATGCAGCTCCTCTGCATACCAAATGAGAGTGACACTTAGGATCCACCTCTTGGCAGTAAGTAACATGGCTCATCTCAGGTAACTCCCTACCTCCCTATGCAAGTCAGAAGTAGGAAGAGCTCCTTTATTCTTCTCTGATACCGCCTGAGTAGGAGGCAGACAGCCAGGCTGCCTTTTCTGTCATGACTTCGGAGAGAGACCGACAACTGGGCAGCTTAACTGTCTTTAATGAGGAGGATTTTGAAGAAGACTGGATTAAAGTGGCCAGCGGAGGCTTTGGGCATGTGTACCAAGTCAAGCACAAGAGGTGGAGAACAGTTTATGCAGTGAAATGCTCTCCGTACCTGCAGGACTCCAGCATGGAAAGGTAACTGTCCGGTCTTGTCTAGCTCAGCAGTTCAAACTGTCAATTAGAGCCATCTATGGTGATTCGGTGCTAAAACTCTGAAGAAAGTGTTCACATGGCTTCTTCTCCCTCGGAAGTCAAGTTTTTGGTACCCAAAGGGAGTGGAAAAAACACTAGTGATCTGGACTTCTGCCTCTCTTTCTTTCTTATGTGTGTATGTGCATGTGCAAGTGGGAAAGGAGCACTTATTCAGAAAAATTAGTGTTGAAATGTGGAGGCTGAAGTAGGCATCTTAAACTAAACATGGGCATGTGGATAAAAGCAGCGTGATTACTTATTTGCAGCTTTCACTGGACATTGGGACTAATGGGTCTCTATTAAACTAACTTAGTCATTAAAATCACCAGGTTTAAAGCTGAGGGACAGAGAATTTCCAGTTGTTTTTGCTGGGCTTGCAAAGCGCTCTGCTCCCTCACTTGCCTTACCCTCCAGACATGCTCTTTTCTCTTGATGGTGCACCTGCACCTTCAGTTTACTTTTTGCTCTGTCTCTCACCTGCAGAGATTCTTGTGCTGACTACCTTGGGTCTGGAGATAGAACAAAGCCAGGTAATCGCAACCACTGCCAATACTACATACAATATAGGCAGTCCTGATGAAAAAACAACCGAGTCAATGAAGTTAGTTATTCTAAAATTTTATTCCATTCCAGTTGGAAGGATCCTGCCTGGTTAAAAATCACATGCTTATATGACTTTTCTTGTCATGTTACTGACAACAATTGAGATGGTTCAATTTGAGCAGTGACTGTCCTCTTTAGTTTGCACTGCTTATGCTCTTCAGAGGTTATGTTTGCATTTCATTGTCCTTTGGGGAAAAAAAAAAGTCAATCAGTTTTATTTCTGCATATATCAATTCTAGTAAATTTAATCATATGGCTTTCATGCATTATCTCAGCTCCTAGTGTACACTCCAGAAGAATGGTTGAATGTGAACAGAAATGTTCACTGATTATTTTTTTTTTTTTAATATTTCTGCAATTGCCAGGATTTGAAAAACTAAATCTGAAAATCTGAGTTTGGGAAAAATATCTAACAGTACATGTGCCTTTAATAGTTACTGTACTGGTCTCCTAGGGACTGAAGATATACTATTTTGTCATTAAAACAACTTTGCACTTCAATCTGGTGTTATAAAAGGCTTTCCTACCCCTTACATATGTCCAAACAGCCTTAAGGCTGCTCTGGCTTATATTATACTTTCCGGTAACCCCTGTGCGATCTGGATTACAAGGCAAGACCGTGCTGTCCTGCACTATGGCTGTGCCAAAAAATTCTTCCTTTCCATGCGGGTTGTAAGAAGGGCCAGCGTTGGTCCTGTAGTCCTGTGCATCTGGGGGTATTGTTCAATGGCTATTTCTACTCGCTTTAGAAGGTTTCCATATTTGTGAGAGGCAGACCTTCAGTGTGCAGTTTGTCTAATGCACACATACCCACAGATTCATATGAATCTGTCATGAGCCTTCTCATGTATACTATAAAAAGGTTATGGTTTATCTGTCAGCACTAAGTAGAAGCCCCAAATGCAAAACTGAAAGCTTCCAGGCCACTCAGTGGCACAGCAGCACAGTTGTCTGGTAAGGAAGGCAAAGGAGGCAAAAGTTTCAGAGGAGCTTTTAAAAGTCCTTAGCACTTCTCTCTGTGGGCTTGTAAAAACAATGTGTCTCGTCAGTAGCTATGAATGAAGACAATGGTGTGGTGACTTCCATCTGCTCATATTCTTGATGCATAACCAATTGCTTCACAATGTTCATTCAAAATGATGGGGCAAATTGACAGAAAGTTGATTAACCTTGGATGGTTTTGCTTGTCAGGACAAAACAGAAGATGGATTTTGTGGGATGATGAAAGACACCCCTGTGGGCACATGAAAGCAAGGAGGGCAGGTGCTCAGTGAATGCCACTGAACCTATGTATCACCTAAGAGAAGGAAAGAGAGTGGCTGGAAGCTGGCTCTCGCCTCAACTTCTGTCAGCTGCAAACACTCAGGTCTGTTGAGGCTGAGGAGAGAAAAAAGATCACAGGGAACCCACAGAAAAAGAAAATTCAGCCACAGATGCAGTCACAGTATTTCCCAGAGGGCTGAAACACTCAGATTCTTATATGGGAATCGCTTTGGGGGTCTTGCTTTTCTCTCTTACAAGCCTAATTTCTTGGGGCTCCCTCTGCTTGTCCAACATCCACCTTCTTGCTCTACCTTCTCACATATCTGTGCTAATGGTGCAAATGCCTCTTCCTGGGCTAACCTCACTCCCTCTGTTATTCCCCACAATGCTGGTCTGCCACAGGATTCAGCTTAAGCTTCTGTGCAGGACAGCTCTCACCAGCCCCTGGGGTGCCTGGGAGGGAGGCAGAGAGGGGCTGTGCCCAGTGATTCTGTCCCAGGAAGGGAACAGAAAATCACAGAAGTCACTTCTTTCTCCATGCCCATCATTTTCCTGGGCGGTGGAAGAATCAATCTGCAACCCTCTATGCTGCAGGTTGCAACTGTCTTGCTGTGTTAAGCCTTTCTTCCACAGTGGGAAAGACAATACATGAGATTCCTCAATACAAAGGTACATTTTACTGTGGGGAGCCTGCTAGAGGAAGTCTGGCAGAAGGATTTGCTTAGCTGAACTATGTTTAGAGCTATTAGTGGCCTGGCATAATTGTTGTTGCAAGCTCAGATTCATTCCCAGGGTGTGCTTTTTAAAAGGCAGTTTTGGCACTTTACTGCTTGGCTGCTGCCAGCATGCTCTGGGCACCCCAACTCGTTCAGCAGGTTGGGAAATGTAAAGATTTAGTGAAACAGGTCTGCCAAAACTGGCAACAATGGACAGACATGTCTAGACTCCCTTTGGGACCAGATTCACCATGCTCACGGACAGAAAGCTGCAGGCACAGGCATAGGTATATGTATGGCCAAGGCATGCCCTCTGGCCGTGCAAGCCTCCATATACTCAAGCTCAGCAGGTTAGTGTGCCATTGGACCCTGGCTGCCTGCAAGCAGTGTGCAGGCTACCACTGAGGCTACCCTGTGGACACGTGGTGTATGAAAAAGGCATGGTTCGCCATGCTGTGCCTGCTCCCGATATCATGCTTTCGGGGAAGCATCACTTGGCAATTTCACCACAAGCACATGGACTGTGATCACTGAAGGTCTTCTAAGAGCTGGATTAAGATGGAACTTTTGATCTCTCTCTCTAGGAGCCTAGTGGTTGAATTTGCCCAAGCAATCCTTGGCTCATTTTGAAAAGTCATAACACCTTGTATGTTAGGTTTAAGTCTGCAGAAGATCATTATGTGGTTGCATTATCACTAATTCAAGGGGCAAATTGGAATTAATCTTTTTGGGGTAGGCAGAGCTGCTTGGAAAGGCTGGATATCACTAAGCTACTATACAGTAACTTAGCCTGTGAATTGACTGATACCATTTCTTGGTTCCACTTTTTTTTTTTCTTTTTTATTTTTCCAGGACCAGTATGAACTGTCTAATGGAAGAGGCAACCAAGATGGAGAAAATCAAATTCCAGCACATTGTCACTATCTATGGGGTCTGCAACAGCCCTTTGGGGATAGTGATGGAATATATGGCGAGAGGGTCCTTGGAGAAAATTCTTCCCACTCACAAAATGTCATGGCAGCTCAAATTCCGGGTTATTCATGAGATGGGCTTGGCTATGAATTTCCTGCATAGCATGACACCTCCTTTGCTGCACTTAGATCTAAAACCGGGGAACATTCTCCTAGATGGGAATATGCATGTCAAGGTATGACCTTAATGCTGTGTTTGTAGGGACAGGTAATTTCTCAAGTAAGAGAAACATTATTTTTGCCAAATGAGTCAGAATCTTAATAAGTTAGGTTCTTCAGGAACACTCAATGAAAGATTGACCAGTGGGGCTTATAAGAAGCAGCTGGTAAAAAAATTACATGGTATTCTCAAGATCATACAGTCAATCTGTGCCAGAACTGGCAACTTAAGGCTCCAACTTAGGAGGAAATGCTGATCTGCTGGACTCGGTGAAAAGCACTGACTACAAATTTACCAGGGTTTTATCAAGTTTCAGCTCTAGGCACCTCCTCATATCCCTGATCAAGAAGGATGGAGGTATCTCCCAGCTAATATAAGGAGAGGGGAGATTGTGAGCATTACAGGGGAGGCTCTCATTTTTTCTGCTTGCAGATTTCAGACTTTGGGCTATCAAAATGGATGGAGCAGTCTAGCCGAATGCAATATATTGAAAGCTCTGCTTTGAGAGGTACTTTGAGCTACATCCCCCCAGAAATGTTTCTCCAGAACAGCAAGCCCCCAGGAATCAAATATGATGTGTACAGGTAAGGGCTGCCTTTCTGTTCAGAGGTCACACAGGGTTGCCACCTAGCTCTTACACAGAGCAAGAGAGACTGGAACATTGCCTCATTTTGTTTATATTCTGGCTTTCTGTCTTGCATAATGTCCTTGGTGGGGAACACACTGGGAGTGACATGTAGTACTCCAACGTCAGTGGTGGAGAGTGAGGGGGAGTGGGATTATCTGTGGATAATCATCTCTCTCTTACCAGATGCACCTCTGTGCAGCACCGATCCCATGTGAGCTGCAGACTGTATTGCCTTAGGTTCCATCATAGAATCATAGAATCATACGATAGTTTGGATTGGAAGGGACCTTTAAAGGTCATCTAGTCCAGACCCCCTGCAGTGAGCAGGGACCTCTTCAACTAGATCAGGTTGCTCAGAGCCCCGTCCAGCCTGACCTTGAATGGTTTCCAGGGATGGGGCATCTACCACCTCTCTGGGCAACCTGTGCCAGTGTTTCACCACCCTCCTTGTAAAAAATTTCTTCTTTATCTCTAGTCTAAATCTACCCTCTTTTAGTTTAAAACCATTCACCCTTGTCCTGTTGCAACAGACCCTGCTAAAAAGTTTGTCCCCATCTTTCTTATAAGCCCCCTTCAAGTACTGAAAGGCTGCAATAAGGTCTCCCCGAAGCCGCCTCTTCTCCAGGCCGAATAACTCCAACTCTCTCAGCCTTTCTTCATAGGAGAGGCTTTCCATCCCTCTGATCGTTTTCATGGCCCTCCTCTGGACCTGCTCCAATAGGTCCATATCTGTCTTGTGCTGAGGGTTCCAGAGCTGGACACAGCACTGCAGGTGGGGTCTCAGCAGAGCAGAGTAGAGGGGCAGAATCACCTCCCTCGACCTGCTGGCCATGCTTCTGTTGATGCAGCCCGGGACACGGTTGGCCTTCTGGGCTGCGAGCGCACATTGTCAGCTCATGTCCAGCTTTTCATCCACCAGTACCCCCAAGTCCTTTTTGGCAGGGCTGCTCTCAGTCCCTTCATCTCCCAGCCTGTATTGATACTGGGGGTTGCCCAGGACCCAGGACCCTGCACTTGGCCTTGTGGAACCTCATGAGGTTCACACGGGCCCACTTCTTGAGCTTGTCCAGGTGCCTCTGGATGGCATCCCGTCCCTCAGGGGTGTTGACCACACCACTCAGCTTGGTGTCGCCTGCAAACTTGCCGAGGGTGCACTCGATCCCATTGTCTATGTCATTGATGAAGATATGGAACAGTACTGGTCCCAATACCCCTGCAGGACACCATTTGTCACCAATCTCCATACCCTGTTAGGTTGCTGGAAGTTATTATAGAAAAGGAGTAAGATTAGAGCACAGAACAGACAGTGTCTGCTCTTTCATAGCAGTCACTGCTTAAATTTATTTTTATTTAAAAACAACCGTAATATTGCTTGTCTGCTTCGGTATTCAGCTTCATTTTGGTCAGTAACAGGTGGAGAAAAGTTTTCAACTTTACTTTTTTCCTTTTGGCCAAAGTGTTTTGCAACCCACTTACAAAAGCTACATATATACATTCTGGAAATTCATCAGCTTAGCCACTACACTACACAGTAACCCAAAACAAGAAGCAAAGGAGGATTTGCATGGCCACGTGAATAAAGTGGGGAAAAAAAGGCCTGAGAGCCTGACTTTCACAGGAAATGCTCTAAGTCACTCGTTCACTACACCAACCCTTTCGCTGAGGCATCAGAGATGTATGTGGTGATTCATAAGATATTGTCCTTTTGGTGTGGGGGATGAAATCCTACTATCCTGAAGAACTTCTCTCCTAATTTTCCCATTTCTCAAGAAGATGAAAGCAACAAGTGAATTTTATATTTGTGTACATATGGGAGTGATTGCTCATGATCTCTCATTGCCTGCAGCTTTGGAATTGTCATTTGGGAGGTACTTATGCAGAGGAAACCTTATGCAGGTAAATATGAACACTACTTACATGCACTGCACTTATTAAATGTTTATTACAGCCATTTTCACAGAGAAAAAGCCCAACGCACATTGCTCTTTTTCAGGAGCCAATATGATGGCCATTATAGTCAAGGTTGCAGCAGGAAAGAGGCCCTGCCTAGAACCCATCAGCGATGACTGGCCAGGGGAATGCCAGCAGATGGTTGACTTGATGAAGAGGTGTTGGGACCAAGACCCTAAACAAAGGCCAAGCTTTACAGGTGTAGTAGCTGATTGTGATATGGATTAGCCAAGGGTCAGCTGCATGGATTAACAAGTGGGGGATAAGCTTGCATATAACTCTTTGCCGGTTAAATTGCCTGTTGCCTTGGAAATGTTTGGTATCCATTTGCTGTCAAAACATCCTCTTTCCCCCTCTTTCCTTCCTCCTCATGTGGAGGATAGGTGGAAGACTTCCACAACCTTGGGTACTGACTACATTCTGAACAGCTGGGTATTCTGCACAGCTAACAGTCTTTTTGTTCTGGTAGATATCCCTGTAGAAACAGATGTGCTGCTGTCACTGATACAAAGTCTTGTAGTAGATCCAGAGAATGAGCGCCTTGTTAGGAAGATGTCACACAAGCCTGCCATCTCTGGGAACCAGCAGGTGAGGAAGGCTTCCCAGTACCACTCAGGAAATTCCACTGAGTCCTTTCCCTGTTCTTACCAGTTCTTGAGAATGTGTTTCCTCTCTCATCACTGTTTATCATCAGACAACAAGGGCACTTCAGCAAGCTTTGCGTAGTGTGTTTGCATAGGTTGTACATCTGTAATTCATTTATGGGGATAGGAAACTTGCAAATAAATTTAGCAAGCTGGCCAGTGTGCTAAATGGTAGACAGTCTGAGAGGAAGACCCTTCTTTCTAACTGCTCAGATGAAGTGGGTTTATGATATAGGCCTCAGTCATTAAAAGAAGTTCAAGCAGACACAGAATTACAGGGGTTTGCTCATGGCACTGGCATATGTACTCAGATGACCATTTTCCAGCTCCATGGAACTGAGGACATTTCAGTTTAAACAGCTCTTGCAGAAGAAAAAAAGAAGTTTTAAAACCCTGTCTTTCTCTGACTAAGAAAAAAATCAGGTTTCAGGATAGTCACAATTTTAGCCCAGCTACTGGAGTGTAATTGTGCCTAGAAGTCTGCTTCATACAGGGAGAAGTAGCAGCTGAGAACTATTGCTATTCTGAGGTTTTGCCTGTGCAGTCAGCAAGAAACAAGATGCCTGAGTATAGAGGATTGAGGAGGTGGGGTGTTTGGGTTCCCTATACAACAAGGAAAATTACTAGCTGGGATGCTGCAATATGGAAGTAGAATATATGTACGTTTGGGAGCAAATGAGTAAGAGGAAAATCTCATTGATATCCAGAGATCATTTTCAGGCTCCCGCATTCCTGTTAGTGTCATGATTTGCCCTGCTGAGTTTTGGATGCAATAACAGGATTGGATAAAAACCACTGGAATGACAATACAAAATTCTAGAGCAGTAGCAAAGAACTCTGTGCAAACATTATAGAATGCAAATAAGGAACTTTGTCTTACGGCTTTTTCTTTTCTCCTTCCTGAAAATGAGAGTGACAAAGAAGAGTTTACCTTCCCCCAAGACACGAGAAGTGCTGGTAAGTAGGGGGATTTCTTTATAATTCAAAAATAAAGAAGGGGAAACCTACAAAAAATAGCCTATTTCCTCACTTTCCAGTGATAAGGATGTGGCTCACGAAAGTTTTCCGTGTGGGTGACTTTTCTTTTTAAGTTAAGGAAAATGAACTATACAGGAAATAGCAGATATAGTTCTCATGAGGGAGAGGCCAAATGTCTCACTGCTTTCTAAGAGACTGCATGTAGCAGTCTTGCCACATTTCATATTCCTTATCTCTAAAATGCCTTTTATTTCATTTCATACTATGAGGATTCACATGCTCTCCCTCCCATCTTGTGCACACCAAGCTACTTCACTTGGTCTTACTCTCTTTCTCCTATTTTGTTTCCCCTGCCTTTAGAAACTGATAATCAGGAGGTTCGTATCCCACCTTCTTACAGTGAGGTTGAAAGTCCAGAAGACATCCTGTCTGAGGAAATCTGTAGAGTCCATGAAAATGGCCTCACATTGCTTCACCTCATGGTGATCCAGGGAAACGTGGAAAAGGTGAAGTTTCTCCTGAGCTGTAAAGCCAATGTGAACAGCCGTGTAGTCTGTGGCTACACCCCACTTATTATCGCTGTTCAGAAGAGGTCACCAGAGATCTGCTCAGTTCTGATAGAGCATGATGCGGACATCAATATGCCTGATGATGATGGTTGGACACCTCTTCACTTTGCTGCTCAGAATGGGGATGACAGAATTGTACGCCTCTTGCTGGACCACCAGGCACAGGTAAATGCTCAAGAGCATGACGGGTGGACCCCTCTGCACTTGGCATCACAGAACAACTTTGAGAACGTGGCCCGAGTACTGCTATCTCGCCAGGCTGACTCCAACACCCAGGAGGTTGACGGGAAAACTGCCCTGCATGTGGCAGCTTGCTTTGGACATGTCAGCTTGGTGAAACTGCTTGCGAGTCAAGGAGCGGACCTGGAGAAAAAGCAGAAGAACCATAGAACCCCACTTCATGTTGCTGTGGAGAGGGGGAAATTCAGGGTAGTCCATTATTTGCTGAAGAATGGGACCTCTGTCAACAGCCTGGATCAAAATCATTACAGCGCCCTGCACCTGGCTGTGGTGAGGGGGAAGTATCTCATCTGTGAGAAACTCATCAAATACGGAGCTAATGTGGAGCTGAGAACAGACAAAGGTTGGACTCCCCTGCACCTGGCTTCTTTCAAAGGACACATTGAAATCATCCACCTGCTAAAAGACAGCCACGCCAAACTGAATGCCAAAGGAAGCATGGACTGGACACCCCTTCACTTGGCTACTCGCTACAGCGATGAGCCGGTAGTCTGTGAGCTATTGAGATGTGGGGCAGATCCCAACATCGCTGAGAAGTCCGAGTGGGCCCCCCTCCATTTTGCAGTCCAGCGGGGCTCCTTTTTGACCGTCATCAATCTTCTGGAGTGCAAGGCAGATGTCAACGCTAAGAACAAAGTGGGTTGGACACCCTTGCACCTTGCTGTCCTCAAGGGCAATATGGCCATTATAAAGACCTTGATTAAGGCTGGTGCTCTGCTTGACCTGGAAGATACCACTGGCTGTACAGCCCTCCAGTTGGCAATTAGACATCAGAGAGAAAACATCATTACTCTGCTTCAAGGCAAGGACTCATTGATGAATAAATTGGGGAATAGGACTCTGGTGAACGATGCTAAGATTTCAAGACCCAAATTTGTTCCAGGAAGGACAGATTTGTAGATTCATCAAGTCTGGCACTTACGACTTAGTTTTCCAATATCAGGTGCTATGCCTTAAACCACCATATCCTGTCACCTGGTGATTGCAGGAAAATACTTTTTTTTTTTTTTTTAAATGGAAGTTTCTAAGCATGAGCACTAAAAGAGTAAAAGAAAATGGAGCTGCAGAAGGAAGCCGACAAGTTATTTTCCAGAGTCTGACCAAGCTTGTAGAACATTTTGGCTTGGTGATGCTGGCTTTAGGCAATGCTTTCCTGTTTTAATACTTACTGTGCAGGGATGGAAATGGATATGTGTACTCCCTTTCATACAGGCAATGCTGAAACGGTGCACAGCAACCCATATATCTGTCTTCCACAGATTTTATTGCTTTTATTCCATGTTTTCCTACAGAGCAGATTGGTGTAAAATGGCCTTGGCACAGGTGGGAATTGAATCATGAGATTCTCACCTGCTGCTGGAAATAGACACTAAGCATATGGTACAGCAATGTGTCAGATTTTCTGACATCTCATTTTTGTAACAAGAATAAAATAAAACAAGGAAGGAAGAAAAATCACTAGTAGAAGGTATTTAAATGGATGCAACGCAGAAAAAAGAAATTCCAGAATAATTCCACTCCATCCCTTCAGAAAAAAAGAGCCAAGGGCTTTTTTCCTAAGCATTCAAATTACTTATTGACTGCCTCCACACTTCAGACTTTAAACACTGAGGCTGTCATTAGAAAGATGGCTCTACAGATAAGCCAAAAAGTGGGTGCAGTTCTGAATCCTGTTCCCTGCCATGAGGGCTACCAATAATCTCCAGTCTTAACTACAACATGCTGCTGTGGGTGTTTCATAGACTGGTTGAAAGAGTTCCTACTTAGAAAAGCAGTATCTAACTTGGGTTACCCCAAATTCTCACAGGCTTTTTTTTTTTAAGAGCACTGAGCAGCTGGGAAAGTTAGCAGGTACTTACTCTGTGGAAATGGACAGGTGAGGCTTATAACAGTCAGCTGCAGGTATTAGCTTAAAAGGCTAGTTTCTAAGAGCCTTTGTCTAGTCTTTGAGGAGATGGGGTGTTTGGGAAAGTGGTGCTTAAGGTATTGAATTCAATTGCCTAGATTCAATCTTTTCCGCTGAAAATACGCTTCTGTGTGTGTTTCTGTAGATGGGTAGAACAGGCTTTACGACAAATGCATCCTATTTTCATGTCTGGTCCTATTTGTGGGGGTTGTTTTTAGAGGTGAAGAATTGGGGAAATTGCTCAACAGTAAGTTAGGTAGCAGCATAGGTCACTCAGTATACTGGCTGGAGAGCAAAGGAGACTTTCTAGCCCCAAAGAAGTTGTTGATCCACAAGAGAACTGGCTATCTTCAGGTCAAGGTTTAAGTCATGTCTCATTCTTGATCTCCATCAGGAAGATGTTCTAGAGCTTGATTACTTCTCTGGAGAACATATAGTCTTCATGGATTTGATTCTTTTGTCACAGTAAGTAGCACTTTTGTGCAGCTTGTGACAATCCTACCATGATTTGCTAAGCACTTCCAAAACGTGCCTGGGATGATGACTTTCATCATCTTAGCTGGAAAGATGCTGCAATGTAACCAAATAATGCACAGCTCTGCAGAGGAGAAGATGCATCTTTCCTGATGGACATTCTTAGCTGGGAGTCATTACTTTAGCAAGTGTTGCTTTTTATCCTTTATAGATGGAGAAATAGAAAAGTCTATTTGTGCATGCAGTGCACTTCAGGTCCCAGCAAGCAAGCCAAAGCAACAACGCAAACATGCAATTTGCTTCCTACAGTGAGAGAATGGTGGGCTCCAAACAAATAGGCTTACTCGGTCTGAACAGACAGCTGTTAAAGCTCCAGTAGCTGTGCTTGGGCTGAAAAGAAATGTAACTGTGCTGGAGACTGTCTCCTCTAGCTGAACATCAGTAACTGTTTGCTCTGCTGGTATTCGAGTGTCGTCTTTAGTGCTTTAGCCATTTGAAATGTTGTCCTGGTTGTTTCCCTTGTGCTAACAAGGGTGAATGGCATACGAAAGGGGGTTCCTTTTCCAGCTCTGGCCAACAACTAGAATTGCTCTAGTACAGGGAGGTTCTGTTCAGTGGCTTCATCTAGGCTTGGTGTGTCTGAGAAATAGTTATTGTCCAGGAAAACCTGGCAGTTTGATCAGGACAGAGCAGAACATCAGGCTTAAAATGCTCTATGAGAGCTAAGCTATGTTGTGATGTGTGAGTCATAACTATATTTCATTGTTTAATACAGCATGATTTTCCTTAGATTAGCTTTAACCCACTGAAGCTCCCTGGACTACACTAAATAAAAGATCAAGAGGGATGATTGTGATGACAGTGCCTGCTATTAAAAATCTCTTAGTCACTTCCCATACATTTATTTTCCTTCTGATGTTTGACCAGTTGAACATGTCACGAGGATATTATTATAAACTGGGTAGAGACAGGGGTCAGCCTGCATCTCCAAGGACAGGCCACGGGCTGCTTTTCTGCGGGAGAGACTGGATCAGCCGCAACTCTGCAGAACGGCAGATGCGGGAGCAAGGTGCTTTCCTGAACCACAAAGGTAGGAAGCTGCCCAGTTTACTCTCCCCTTCCATTGCAGGGCATAGAAGTCTTTGACTTCCAGGTTTGCCTCCTGCTTGAATGGGGAGGTCCAGTACCCTGCCTTGCACACTGGGAATACAATTAGTATCTGTGCAATATGGCCTTGCAATTATCTGCCTTCAGAACTTAAAGGAAACCTTCCAAACCTTTCATATGCCAAAAAGGTTTTCTTCTGGCTGTGTACAAGAGAGTAACTTTCTTACATTATGAAGATATATATTCCGTTGAACCATTTTCTGTGGGTAAATGGATTATGTTACTCATGGAAGAAGTTGAAGTGATTCATTAAGTGCTGCCTGATAACATCCAAATCTTGAGAAGGTTAAAAAGCCTAACCTCTACTAATTTCATTTTCATTTTTACATTAACTTAAAATATTAATGTATAATATATTTAACTCTGTTTTTCATGATGCTTTGACACTAAAGCAAAGCTTCTAGATATTATTTTAAAATGGGTTATATTAAAATGATTCCTTTTTAGCATTTGCCATTGCACAGCTCTTTGTTTCACCAGGTTATGAACTGAAATGCTGGTGAGGTTTTATTTTGCAGGGAGCTTAAAAATGTACCTTTTTTTTTGCAACAAAAACAAGCTTGAAGTATTCAGAAATTCCTTGAGAATGGAAATAATATTTGCCTACTTACTCATGCTGTCTACCTTCCAGCGCCAGCTTATGATGCAAGTTTTCAAAGGGATGGAGGAGGAAAGGGGTTGTACAGATTGGGATTAGAGGTTGCTATAATTGAGACGAAGGAACTATGTAGCTTGTACCCATGACACAATATGGAGTGAACTTTCCATCACCTGTGCTAATATCTCCACAGTTTCCTGCCTTTCTTTCCCCAGTTGTATCTCCCCAAGGGACATCTTGTGTAATGTAAATCATAGAATCATTAAGGTTGGAAAAGACCTCTAAGATCATTGAGTCCAACCGTCAACCCAACACCACCATGCCCACTACACCATGTCCCTAAGCGCCTCATCTACACGTCTTTTAAATACTTCCAGGGATGGTGACTCAACCACTTCCCTGGGCAGCCTGTTCCAAGGCCTGACCACTCTTTCAGTAAAGAAATTTCTCCTAATGTCCAGTCTAAGCCTCCTTTGGCGCAACTTGAGGCCATTTCCTCTCGTCCTATCGCTAGTTACTTGGGAGAAGAGACCAACACCCACCTCCCTGCAACCTCCTTCCAGGTAGTTGTAGAGCGCGATGAGGTCTCCCCTCAGCCTCCTCTTCTCCAGACTAAACACCCCCAGCTCCCTCAGCCGCTCCTCATCAGACTTGTGCTCCAGGCCCTTCACCAGCTTTGTTGCCCTTCTCTAGACACGCTCCAGCACCTCCATGTCCTTCTTGTAGTGAGGGGCCCAAAACTGAACACAGGATTCGAGGTGCGGCCTCACCAGTGCCGAGTACAGGGGCACGATCACCTCCCTGCTCCTGCTGGCCACACCATTTCTGATACAGGCCAGGATGCCGTTGGCCGCCTTGGCCACCTGGGCACACTGCCGGCTCATGTTCAGCCGGCTGTCAACCAGCACCCCCAGGTCCTTTTCCTCCGGGCAGCTTTCCAGCCACTCTTCCCCAAGCCTGTAGCGTTGCCTGGGGTTGTTGTGGCCGAAGTGCAGGACCCGGCACTTGGCCTTGTTGAACCTCATACAGTTGGCCTCGGCCCATCGATCCAGCCTGTCCAGGTCCCTCTGCAGAGCCTTCCTACCCTCGAGCAGATCAACACTCCCGCCCAACTTGGTGTCATCTACAAACTTACTGAGGGAGCACTCGATCCCCTCGTCCAGATCGTTGATAAAGATATTGAACAGGACCGGCCCCAAAAATATTGCATATGCATAAGATGGATTATTTCAGACGACTCCCAGTTTAGTTCTCGTTCATGGATGATGTTCACTTTTATAAGAATGGAGCACTATGCAGAGAGAGAGCATCTGCAGAATTGCCCTTCAGATGATGGGGGAGCGTCACTTGCTCAATTTGGTCCCCGTTTCTTTTTTTTAGCCATTATAGTATTTCCCTGCCAAAGAGCTAAAGCCATCTGTTTAGCTTTGAAGCCTAGCTCTGAAATCCAGAGCTGTTTCCCAGTGTTGGCTGCTAAATGTGCCCTGTCTTCAGTCCAGGGCACGGGCACAGGCAGTGTTTTGAAAGAGGCTGTTCTGCTGCTAGTGCTTTTTCTTACTCATCAGTTGAAGTGGAAAAGAGGAAGGATAATGACATCTTTTGTATTAAGTCAGTGCCCAAAGAATTGAGAGAAGGCAGCTAATTGAAGACTAAATGCCAAGGTCCCAAGTTGACTCTCAGAATGCCACCCTCCTCCAATGGACCTTTCACACGCAGAGATGCCTGAGGTTATCCATTTCTCATTAATCAGGGAAAGCCTGCAATTTAATGCACTGAAACTAGTCACAATTGTTGAGGTCTGTGAAATGATACAGTTTTTGTTCTGTCTGCTCTCTGTGCTTCTCAGTGCCTTGATATGAGCTTGATATTCAAGATGGTTTTATTACTTATATCATGCAGAGAGCAGGACTGTGGCTAATATCTTCTGTTTCTGATGGTTTTGTGTCACAGGAGAATGAAAAAGACAATACTTTTGCACACATCTTGCTAATGTTATAGTTATCTTCTTGGATTCTGTGGCATGCAGAAGGCAAATTGCATTACATGTCATCAACAACGGCAAAATTGGGAATGGATGTCTGGTTAACACCTCCTCAAGCATTCTGGGGGAGGATTCCTTCATAGTAATACTTGCAATGGAAGGAGTTAAACTTTGCTCCCATAAGAGTGTCCTTCAACACCTCATATTCAGACATTCCCATGGGGTGCCCTAGCTTCATTATTTAACAGGAGTATTTTGAAACAAGCACATTTTTTCTTTGCTTAACTGCAATTGGGCAGCAGTGAGCTGTCTTCAAAGCTCTCCAGAGAGTGCTCAGGGTTGCACAGCGAGCCTCCTTTCTCTTAAGTTCAGAACAATGGGGAGCCTGGGAGATTGGTGGCCCAGCCAGCCTCATAGCTACCAGGCATCTGCTGGGAGGCTCACAGGACGCTGCAGACAGGAGAACTCACAGACCTGAGTTCAAGGGGGAGAGAGAGAAGGAAGAAGGTGCTGAAAAAGTCAACGTGGGAGTCCTGTTTTTCTTCACCTTTGTGTTAAAGATTAAGATGATCCTAAACTCGACCTGCCACTGGCAGTGGCTCCTGTGTGGGGTGGAGATACAGGTGCTTTCTCTGTGGAAAGGCCCCAATAGCACCAGTAGCACTGACCACAGTGGTGCCTGGGGCTCCGGTGGAAAAAGCAGGACTCAAACCTGCTTTGAGTGCTGATGCCATGAGCTGTGCTGCGGAAACCGTGCTCCTTATGCTTTGCCTCAAATAGAGGGGTGTTTGTAGCAAATTGGAAGCTTCGCCTCTAATTAAAATGTCATACTTCTCATACTCAAACAGCCTGGAAATCTCTTGCTGAGACCTAAGCTGTTTAGCTGTTGGTAAGCTGTCAAAGGCATAACATTAAAGAAGTACCAAGCATAGACAGATAGCTCTCCCTTGGTGTGACATTTTTACTCCAATATCACTTTGAAGATGTTTTTCTTAGCAGTGATGCTTGAAATTCTGCAAAATGATGGATGTGACTGGCAACAGGAATACTGGTCTCCCTGTACTAGCAATGTCTTTAAAAAAGAAAAAAAAACCCAACAGCCAAAATAACAACCCAAAGCCTGAGCGGTAACTGAAGTAGTGTGGGGAGGCATTTTGTGGTTTTGGGGTTTTTGTTTGGTTTTTTGTTTTGGGTTTTTTCTGTGTGGTGTGTTGTTTTTTTTTTTTTCCTTTTTATTTTTAAAGGCATGCTCTCAAGGGCTCAAATTTGTGACAGGAACCTCTGGTGTTCATTTTACTCCCTTTAATCTCCAGGTAGCAGATTGGGGGGGTTGGGCGGGAAGTGAGGCATGAAGGACTGACTTCTGCCTGCTGTGCACAGTGCATGTTTCCCAGCTTGTTTGCATTGATCACAATTGTTGCTTTCACCGAGTTGTAGAGACATGAGAATTAAAAGCAGTATGGTTCACTTCCCCATGTCTTATCCCTATGTATGCACTTCTTTGCTGATCTCCGTGTATTCCTACACGTGATGGCATTTGTGATAGATGAGGGGAATAATAGAAAAGCAGTTGGGGGACGTACTGACGTGATATGGAAAATGAAGGACTTCTTATTTTATTTTATTTTTTAAGTATCAGTACATATTTTACATATTTGACCTTGATGTCAGCTAATGTCACGTGATCTTTTCTTGCTTCCCCCACTTCTTGGGAAGCGAAGTTGAAAGGTTTAGGATACCAGAATCCCTCATAAATGCTGGGCAACAACATGCATTAAAGGCTTAATTATTCAGTAAGGATGGTTTGGGTTTTATTCTCGATGTTTATGTCCAGCTCTGAAAATCCTGCCACTGAAATATAGAAAGCAGGTTGTATGGGTCTTCAGAAATCTGGACTCAGTTGTGAGTGCTGAGTTTTTGCAAAACTTCTGGCTTTACTGTATCAGTGACTCCCCCGGCTGCTTGTCAGACAGGAACAAAGGCAGATGTTCTCAACTGTCACTTGGTTAAAATGGAAAACTGGGAGCGGGGGGGGAGCATGGATTTGTTTTTCACACAAGACAGCCTAGATCTTGTTTTGAGGACCTCTGCATGGTAACATAAATGGTAATTACAATAATCTCTGTCTTCAGACATAATTTGTGTAACTGGGGACACTGGTAATCTTATGATTTGATAAATTTAATCCAACAGTGTCAAGTAAGTGTATGAAACTAGCAGGATGTTAGAAACAGGAAATTAGCCTAGAATAAATCTTCTCCTTAAACTTTGCAAAGAGAAAACCAAAACAAGAAGTGTCCCATTCAAGTTATGTTTTATTGGAACATCGATAATACAGCATGTGTTGCTTGGTAACCAGTCCCAAGTAAAACAAAGAGGACACTCAGAAGAGGCCTTGTGGAATAATAATATCTTGCAATGAGGGCCAGTACAGAAAGAAAAAGCTATCACAAGGAAGCGGTGTTCAGCTGTGCTCTAATCTAGGGAGGATCCTTAAATGCCAATTTCACAACAAAAAGTAGGATATTCCTCTGGATTCATTTCTGCTGTGCAGATTGCTGCATTTGAAGCTTTGGTCCTAGAGCTGCTTGCATTTACCTGATTTGCACAGAAATAATCTGCTCTTGAGATGTTCTGCAAAATGGCAGCTGCGGGCATCATCCAAAGGAGGAAAGGACTGGCTGGAAGGCATACTTCAGACACTCAGACCTTTTCTGTACAGCTCTTTCTCTTAACTTTAGCTGTATTGATTCAGCTGGGGAAAGTGAATGTCTCCACTGCTTAATATAATTTGAAATATTTACACAGAAAAAAGAAATCCAATTGCCACGCAATTCAGCAGCTCATTTCTGTCATCACTGACAGAAAAACAAAACTTGGCTTATATGTCATAGAATGTTCTTTAGCAGAGCTTAATTAAATCTATAATGAAAATAACAGGGGATTAAGAAGACACAAGGGAAATACGTTCCTCTTGCAGAGCATTACAGAGGTGATAGAAGCAATTTGCAGAGAAAATTACCTGTTTGCTGCTCAGTTTCTATAGAAATTAAATGAGTCTTTACAAACTCTGGAAAACTGCATTCCAGCCTCCGCTTTGTGACTGTGCAACTCGCAGCTTGTTATTTCTAAAATTAATCGTAGGACTCCATCCCCCCCTTTTTTCCTTTGTTCAAATACATTTTAGTCTTTTGTCCCTGCTGATAAATATACTGATGATTATATCATGTTCTTAACCAAGAACTGCCAACGCTGACAGCCAAGGCAGCACATGTCAGCAGTGTCTTTTGAAGGGAGCAGTAACAGGACATAAATCTTCTAAACAGCTCGTTTCTTGACTGCACTGTTTAGACTCTTCAAAAGACCAAAACTGGTGACCCTTAGGCCTCAGGAAAATCGTGTCTTTAAGGTATCCAAAGTTGCTTGGGTGAAGTTCCTCACTTTGCCACTGACCTTGTTCAGGAAGGCAAGTGTGAGTGCTTCTCCAGCACAAGATGTTTCTTCTCTCGTTAGCATTAGCAATGTCTCTCTGGTGAGTCTTGAGTGGACTGAAAGGACTGCCTGTAGCCTTGAACTGCAGGGATAGCTCTGAGCATTGCCTACAATACCCCAAACTTGGGATGAAAGGCAGCCATACATGCTGAGAGTCCTTGCTTGCCCTTATTTGGGGCATTTGTACAGCACCTTCAGCAGTGGATTCTCAGCACTCTAAGTTTACATGCAAAAATAATATAAAATTTCACATTAATCTCCTTGTTGCATGTCTAATTTTCTGCAGTGTTATTTCTTCTATTGCATACAGGTTGAGGGGGGAAGTAGATGAGGCTTTCCCAATATTTGGGAAAAAGGTGATTTCTGTGATAGGGTTAGGAAGGTCACTGGTCTACTAATATTTGTAAAAGGCACTGAGATCTGTAGGTGGAAAGCAGAAAGGAAGTGCCAGGTTTTATTTTGCATCAGCCCTATGTAGGCCAAACTTAGCCTGGCTCTCTTTGGACCTGTGGTCTTGTATCAGAAGAAGTTTCTCTTCTGGATCTGAAAAGTGCCACTGGCAGTGCTGTGCAGCACACATCTGTCAATGACCTCAACTGGCAGGGCTCCCCACATTGTCGTTATTTTTCATAACAGACCTGACTCAAAAGCAACATCTGCTCTGAGACTGAGACTTGAGGCTAGTTTGTTAGAGTTTGAGTTTGATTTGGGTATGGAGTGGGTGGGATGGGTGAATCTTTTATGACTGAGCTGTTGCTTTTCCCTACCAGTCACGGTTGATCTGGACGACAAATTTCAAGCAGCCTAGTGCTTAGAAGCATTTGGATCCAGGGTTCTTGCTGGTAGAATAATGTAGTACTACAACCCTCCAGTTTGCGTGAAATCTGAAAAAGGGAAGGGAAGGGAGACAGTCTGTGTCTACTGCTGAACCGCCCTGGGTTACCTAGTAAGCCTGTATGCAAAGTCCACGGGCAAATGAACAGAGAATTTGCTAAATACTTTGCTTGTATTTGGCTGTGAAACATAACCTTGAGCATCTTCCTTCTGTAACGGGCATTTCATGTCAGGGAATTCTACAGAGTGTTTACTCCTTGCCTCCTGATGGGATGACTCAGGAGCGCTACCCTGAACATCTCTGCGTCATGTAGCGGTTCCAGCCAGCGTGAACCACGGGGATATCAATTGCTCTTCAAAACCTTCTCTTTGTTGCTCAAATCCTTCTGGAAATGAAACATCTTGCAGTGTAAAGGAGCAACATTCAGCTTACATTAATTCTGTGCATGGCATTAAAAAGATTTTAACATAGTTAAAACCCAGGCTTTCTGTGATTTGTACTTCTGAAACTGAAAACTGAATTAAAGCTAGACAGACCGAATCTCTGGCATCTTGCAGAGTTAGACACGCATGTGTAATTGGTATAATTCATTACTGATTTGATTTCATGGTGGTTTTCATTTACTCAGCACTATGCATGGTAGAAGATGATGGAGAATCAGTTCTAGAGGTGACTGGGTTCTTGGGCAATTTCAGATGCCTTTAGTTAATGAAACCCTTGTTGCTGACATATGGGGAGGGAGGCGCTTTTAAGATATTTCTATACGGATCTGCTTAGATTAAATCACAGCTCCACATATGCAGCTTTCAAAAAAAATACACAACCAGTATGATACTTGTTTTTTTCACATTGCTTTCTACTGCCCTTTGCATTGGAAGGCACCACTGATCTGATTCCTGTGAGCTCTTTCTGAAGCCACCCCATGCTCTGTTAATTCACTGTCATGTAATTTGGGCATACCAAACCAGCTGTCTGCATTCCATTTCCACTGCTTCTGTCCAAGAGATCCATGGGGAAATGGCCAGGGTGTGACTTTTAACACATACGGTTCTCAACAAACACCACACAAATAAATTCAGTAAAGAGTAAATATATCAACAGAACCAAGGAATGGTCTTACCGCATCTCACATTCTTACCAGAGAGGTGAAAGCTAGGACTGTTACTGATTTCTTAAGTGCTGTCTGCTTTCTTAGTGCTGTATCTGACCATAAACAAATTTTCACTTGAGAAATTTACAACCTATCTAACAGAAAGTGAGCAAGTGGGGATTTGTCATGCGTAGCATGGAGCAATAAAATTTCTGATGAAAAATTTGTTTGCAGGAGAGATGGTTTTGTCATGATGAAAACGCTTTGTGGACGTTTCAGTAAAAAGTTTAGGTCTTCTGTGGGGAACTCTTTACAGTAAAATGTTTTTAAATGAAATTTTTCAGTTTGCATTTATGTTTTGCATTGATCAAACATCAAACATTTTTGTTTCAATGCTATTGGATTCAAAATAATGCTCAATGTAAATTAACAGTGCTCTGGCATTTTTCTGATTTGAAATGAAAGCAAATATCACAACTGGAATTTCTTCTGGCTGGCCAGAACTGCCTCTGAGGTCTTTTTGACAAAAGTGCCATAGGGCAGCTATGAATCTTGTGGGACAGCAGGATTGGTCATAAGGCTTATTCTGGGAAAAAAGGAAGTGGCATATCATTTATGAAGAAGGATCACCAGAATAGACTTGTCTCTCACTGATTCTGCATCCTTGCAATATTTTAGTTTCTTCCAGAAGAAAGCTGAAGAAAGTATCTCGCTTGAGGAGGCTTAATTTTAATTTATGGCTAGCTTGCACCAAGAGACAAGTCTCATGATCCTCCTAGGAACAGGGTTAGAGGAAAGGATTGGAAAGTCATTGCTATGATCTCTTCCCCTCTCCAAAACTGGGAAGAAAATTCGTGTAAGAGATTGTTCTCCAAACTAAGGACTACCATCAGTCACAAGTACATGATTTATGGTTCTCCAGCAGTTCTGCAATTTATCCCTCCTAATTAATGCACTGATCAAGGTAGCTCTTTGGGAAATATCATTAAAAGAAAAAGGACAGTCTTGAACACAGAGAAACACAGTCTTTCTGGGGGAAAAAAATTCCCAATAGATCTCACTGCAGCAGACATCTCTTCATCTTCTGCTGGCCTTTGGAATTTCTCTTACTGTTTTTGTTGTGAGGGATTAGCCTCCACGGTGGAGAGCAGATGCTGAAGTCCCGTTGTGCTGGACACTGAACAGCACTGGGCACCTGCACAGCAAGTAGCAGCGCTACTTGCTCTGAGGCAACTTTGGTCTAAACAGACAACGCAGTAAAAGTATGGGAGAAGGCAAGATCAATTGTTCCTGCTAGGAGGAGAAACTGCTTATATGAAGAAGGTGTTTCTCTTTGGCTGTCCTTTTTATTTACAGCTATATCAAGCAGTTGTTCCTTTCTTTTAACTTGAAAGAAAAGTGGATAGTTTGGTATTCACTGCAGCCCTGGGAAGTTCGGAGCCAGAATCAAGCCTCACAGTTGGCATTTTGCAACAGCTAGAATGAAATCTCTAGGATTTCAGGGTTTCCCAACTTTTTAATTCCATTCCAGCCCTAGGAAACTCTCTTCCCAACATCCCATCATCATCTTGTGTTTCGTTTGCAAAGTTATTCATAACAAAAGACAGAAGAATGAAAGGATTTCAGTGTTTCTTGCCCTTTAGATCATTCAGTTTTGCTGCATAGCCTGGTAGGAGGATGGTCCAGAGAGGGTGAGGGAAAGAAAAATCTTTCCCCCAATAACAGATATCTGCATTAATTCAATGTAGGCAGGTGGATGTCATGCTCTGGGAAGGAATCAAAGAGTTCTAGTTCTTTCTCAGCATGAATCCATCCCTGGTATTACCTGCATGCCCACTCACATCTCACTTGCAGAATGAGCTCTTCTGTCGGTATGAAACTGGTCATAAGATCATATGGTCATAGCACAGTGTCGTTCAAATTGCACCTCCTGCTTGGGATCCCATGTGTCTGCTTGTAAATGCACACTGCTTTTCTTCTCTATCGTGTCTGTTGCTCTCTTCTTGTTTTTAAAAATTACCTTCATTAAAACTCAGACTCCTTAATTTTTGTCTTGTCTCCACCCTCGTGTAAGACCTCAGATCTTTTAGTTGGTCCAAATTTGTCTGAACCTTGACCTTTTCATTCCCTGCTGTCTCCAAATTGCTTGACATACTTTATCACATAAATGGATCTTCAAAGACTGTGTGTCTGTGTGATGCTGTCTTGTGCTTCTACCTGGACAGCTTCAGATTAAGCAGTGTTCAACTCTATAGGCAATTCTGCTGTTCTGCTTTTAGTTTTCTGAAGCAGTGGATTTTCACAATAGAAAACTTTTGAAGTCACTACTTACTTCTAGGTGTGTTTCCAGTGTTTGCTTCTCTAAGTGGCCTTCTCTCAGCAGTGGGAACTCTGAAAGGGGCAAAGCTCCTGCTTCCCAGTGACTATAATTTGTTTGTTTGGCAGTACTGGAATTATGTAGATATGCGATTAAATTAAAATTAAAATAATCCTACGTTTTGGAGGAAAACAGATCTGAATAAATACAGCTTGGGAAAAAAGTCTATTTTTAGAAGAAATGCTTGGGTTTTTTCCATGGCCCCTTAGGTGTAGAGAATCAAGATGTTTCTGACAGCAATGATGTGAATGTAGGAGGGGGTGATTTTAATGTAGGAAGAAATAGTGAATTTTGTGTGTTTCTTTTTATTACAAGGAGGTGGTTGTAGGATCTGTACTGTATCAGATGTCAGTGTAAGACATGCCTTACTCCCTTCATAGGCTTTTCATGGCCTGACATAATTAATCCTCCTGTGGCTGCTCTCTTTCCAGACTATCTAGCACTTGCCTGTGCTACTCCCCAGCTTCAGGGAGTATTTTTGTCCTCTTCCTTTGCAAAAAAAAAAAAACCAACCAAACAAAAAAAAACCAAACACAAAACCCCATGTATCATTTCAAAAAGCAGCTCTCCACCCAGTTCTATCATTGCATGCAGGTGTGAGCTAACTTCCATTAGAGTAATGGAAAAAAGTGCCTGACTGGTTATCAAGGAGCACTTGCTGTTTTCTCCTACCAGGCATTTCACGCCCAGCAAGTTTAACATTTTTTGATCCTTTCATCAGCTGCTACTTTCCTTTATTCTGGCTTAGAGCACAGCATGAAACCCTTCTCTTCTGCAATTTGCTACTGGCCTAGTTATAAGCTCTCTTTCTCTTATTTTGCGGGGGGTGGGGGAGGGATGAAACCTAACCCAACAATGATTGTTTTTAAAGCTTGACAATACTTTGCATTCTTATAGCCCCGGAGAGGCCTGAGTTCAACAGCATGGAGGCAGTCTGGCGAGGGGATATCACGGTTCAGACTCTCACTTTGGCAATTTAGTCCTCTGCTCCTCACACCCTCTCTGGCCTTGGGAAAAGCTTTTTGTATCCAGACGAGGCCCAGGAAGAGATTTATATTCCTACTATCACGAGCAACATAGGCTTCCTCAGGGGTTCAGAACCATAAAGCTGCTTCCCAGCAGAAGCTGTCTTGTGTTTGGAGTGGTCAGCAGCTGATGGAGCTGTGCTTGGGACATTTGACATATGCAGGGCGAGGATCCTGTGCAAGAGAAGTCCCCAGGCCTAGCCTGCCTCATCTAAAGAAAACAGTTTCTTTGGCACCTCTGACTGGAGCTGGGCTAAAATCCCAGAAATACTGAAACACCAGAGGAACGGTCCCATTAGAGATAGCCTGCCTAGCACAAGAGTTGCCTCATGTGAATGAAGCCAGAGAAACATCTGTGCTCTTTCTACAATAAGACCTCTGCATTTGTCAATAAACCTAATCAGTGAGCAGTTAGAGGTTATCACCTAACCTGGTTACTCTTATTTCTTGGTAGGATGCATAATAAGAGGACGCAGCTGCCACCTGATTCAGTAAAAATTGAGGTCAGGATGAGAGCTGAGAAGACTGAGGAGAGTACTGGGGTTATGGCTGGAGTAGCTGGGAGTATTAAACTGAGAGAAATACATTGCCTCTCTTGACCTGAATCCGAAAGGCTGCATCCATGCAGAATACTGCAGATCTTCCACTTCATTCAGCAAAAACTTGCAAATGCTTTCTCTCATGTCTGGGTTGCAGCCTCTCCTGGCCCAGCAAACCCTGCGTGTTGTTTATGCCAAATTCTGGCCTAAAACACACCTGCTGGAGCAGAGGAAAGGAAAAGAAACGGGGGGTGAAAAAAAAGAACAAACAAAAAAACCCCACAACACATCTGACTTGATATTAGGATTTTGGAGAAACAGGATTCATGTCCCTCAGTTCGGACGTGTGTCTTCTTCTCCCTTCAGAGTAAGCAGTATGAAATAATGGAAGAAATAGACTTAGCCGTCCCATACAAACCTGCTCCTATGGACTCAATCTGTAATAATTCTCTCCTCTTTAGAGTACTGCTAGTCCAACAGGTTAGCTGACTCAAAACCAGACGAAATCAAGGACGATGTCTTTACTCAAAGTAAATAGCCCTTTTCTGGCAATGATTGATGCTAAAAGCAGTGTTTTGAATAACAGCTGGAAGGAACCCTGAGGATGGTATCCTGTCCACCACATAAAACCATCCCTGAAACACATTTCTCTAACTTGTCCTTAAAAACTATCAGTTCCAGAGATCACTTCCAAGGGCAACTCATACCACTGCACTACTCTTACAGTTTAAAAAAACAAAGTGACCTAGAGTTTAATCTGTATCTTCCTTGCTGTAGATTAAATAAGGATGTAAACATTTGCACCTAAAAATAAGACAGTCCCAACTAGAAGTATACAAAACATTAACATTTTTATGTTACCAAGCCCTGGATTGTGGGCCAAACTCTCTTGCATAGGTGATTTACAAATAGAATAAAATCCTATGAGAATAGAATTAATCACATAATGATGTACAGAGGCAGTTGCTCATTGTATCCGTGTTGAAAAGCTGTGTTCTGTTTGGTTAGCAGGAAAGACTGCTGATGCTTTTATAAGTCACTAAGTACTTCTGTGTTTAACAAATTGCTCTGCTTTTGCAAGGACATGACACAGTAGCTTTTCGTTAAGCGAGTCTCTCAGATTTACCCAATGGAATTGGAATTTATGGACATGAGTTACCAGAGTGGGGAGTGCCAAACCTGCAAATGTGCAACCATTTATTGAATTAACCTGTATTTATGCTTGGCTTGAGTTAACCAATTTCCACAAGGGATCAGTGTGAAGAGCTTAACTCTGATTTTGTTACAACTCCCTTCTCTATAATGCCATTTATTAAGGGGGGCATGTGTGAACTTCTGGAATAAATATCCTAAAGCTTTTTTGCTCTGTTGCCTGCAATCTCTAGAATACAAATACCCCTTTATGATATACTGAGTTGCATGAGTATAATTCAGTTAACAGAGGCAATTTGTGAATCACACAACCAACATGCAGCTATAATGAACTACCATATATTTAATGAGTAAGTAAGTGGTTCATTTCTGTTTAAAAAAAATCTGGTTTGAAAAGTGAAAAATCAAGAAGATAAAAGATCAAAATCATCCAATGGATAGAAAGTTCAGCCAACCCCCACAGAACATGACTTAACTCTCCACCCTAGAGATAAGCAGTAACTGTCCTTCTGAATTTAAAAAAAAAAAAAAACAAAAAAAACAAAAAACCCCAAACAAAAACAAACCAAAACCCAAAACACTACCACCAAAAAAACCCAAAACCAACCAAACCCCCCCTAAAAAAAACCAAAACAAAACATAAAAAAAAAAAAAAAAAAAAAAACCAACAGAACGAAAAGAACACCCCAAACAACCTTACTAGTTAGAAAATATCACACTAAAGATTCCATTTCCATCTGGAGCAATTATAGAGAGGAAGATTAGGCCAGGGTCAACAATAAAGAGGTACAGTAATTAGCTGTAATAATAGATAAAATGAGCCTTTGTTCGCTGCTGTCAATCCTGTGGTACATTACTTTAGAAAAAGAGAAACATTATGGATACTGATAGAATTTAGCTTTGACAGAATTTAAGTTTGGGGCATATCTGGACTCATTCCATGGCACTTTTACTGCTCTTCAGCACAAGCTTATTTCTTATTAAGGCAGAGGAGTGTTGTTCTTATCACCATGAAGATTTTATTGTTTTTCTTCGGATGAACTTTTCTGTCTACTCCAAGCAGGAGAAAAAAAAAAATCATAGAATCATTAAGGTTGGAAAAGACCTCTAAGATCATTGAGTCCAACCGTCAACCCAACACCACCATGCCCACTACACCATGTCCCCAAGTGCTACATCTACACGTCTTTTAAATACTTCCAGGGATGGGGACTCAACCACTTCCCTGGGCAGCCTGTTCCAAGGCCTGACCACTCTTTCAGTAAAGAAATTTCTCCTAATGTCCAATCTAAACCTCCCTTGGTGCAACTTGAGGCCATTTCCTCTCGTCCTATCGCTTGTTACTTGGCAGAAGAGACCAACCCCCACCTCGCTACAACCTCCTTTCAGGTAGTTGTAGAGCGCGATGAGGTCTCCCCTCAGCCTCCTCTTCTCCAGGCTAAACACCCCCAGCTCCCTCAGCCGCTCCCCATCAGACTTGTGCTCCAGGCCCTTCACCAGCTTCGTTGCCCTTCTCTGGACACGCTCCAGCACCTCAATGTCCTTCTTGTAGTGAGGGGCCCAAAACTGAACACAGGATTCGAGGTGCGGCCTCACCAGTGCCGAGTACAGGGGCACGATCACCTCCCTGCTCCTGCTGGCCACACTAGTTCTGATACAGGCCAGGATGCCATTGGCCGCCTTGGCCACCTGGGCACACTGCCAGCTCATGTTCAGCCGGCTGTCGACCAGCACCCCCAGGTCCTTTTCCTCCGGGCAGCTTTCCAGCCACTCTTCCCCAATCCTTATAAGGAGTTCAGGGAATTAATTTGTCTTTTTGGAAAAGACTCCAGTCTGCCAAAAGGTTTTGCTGAGACCGACCTGCCTTTATTTTGAAGAAATATTTGTTGTCTAACGCCCAGCATGATTTCTCCCAGGAGAGTTGCATAGGTCTATTTGCTGGCCAATATGTTGCTCCTTTTGAGTGAACACAGTTGTGTTCTGTTTATGGCTCGTCCCTAGAGACTCCAGTGAACGCAGGAAAATGTCACAGGACATCAACCCACTGAGACATTTTTAAAAAGTAACAGGGAGAAAAACAACAACAACCACCAACAAATAAACAGATGAAAACAGAGAAAAGGTGGAACTCATCCAAAATCTGGTGAGATTCTTGGAAAAGTGGTGTTTTCAAGGTTGTTTTCATGTTAACAAGATGTTCAGGATGCCAAGACACTTCATGTTGCTGAAGGACTGGGTTAAATGGGCACTTCACAAGCTTAACTGGATAAACATATCCATACAGTAGCAACAGAGGAAACCCACTTTAGCCTTTGCATCTGAGCAGGGGAGCTTTTATTAATTTAGAAGTGAATGCCTGTGCGTGCTAACAGGAGTTGACATTCCCTCCCCAGCTTAGTACAGCTCTACTTGGCCTTTTTACCTGGCATGATTAGTTTGCCAAATGAAGGTTGCATGTGACCCCTTGCTGCCCTTGAGAGTCTGCTGCGTACTGTAGCTGCTCAGTGTGGCATGCACTGCATTTACCTTGAGAATAGCTCCTTATTATGTGACCCTGGTTTGGGGCAGGAGGAAGGCCATTCACAGGTAAAATTAGAGGCACTTATTTTACATGGGTCAACAGCTCTACAAATATTTGCAAGTTACCATCAAGTTCCTGGACTATCACTACAGTGGTTATGTTCACAACAGAGCAGTAACAGTATACATACATCATAATTAGTCACTGATAAATATACTTAGTCACAACCCAAATCTTTGCAAAAGCTGTTAGTTTTGAAGACATCAGTGTATTGTGATGAGCTTTGGTGCATGTGGATAAGGCTGGTCTCAACTTCCAGGGGAGAGACTGACAGTCTGGAGACAGGAACACAGCGAGACTGTGATGTGGACAGACAATAACTAACACTACCACCCATTCCTCTACAGCCAAACACTCAAGTGAACCACACAGCAGGGAGAAACTGTTCTGTCACCTTCAAACTGTGCTCTTGCTTGATGTCCAACCTCCTCTTTAATGTCTGGAGGGTGATCACCACAGTGATGAGACTTGAACTCTCCATGGTCAAGTTTAAGTGAGTCCTTGACACTCCTGCTGCAGCTCCACTTTCAGTGCTGGCATTCAGCTGCCAGATACCGGCTCTGAGCACCCAGAGGTGACAGAATGACTGACACTTGCTACGATTCATTACTATGGGTGCCAGTTTCCACAGTCCTACTCTGAGCCTGTGCTGTGGGCGGGTGCACGTACTGGAGTGTTGACTCTTGCAGCCCATCAGCATAGACCAGGGTAATTGCAATAATTCTTTTGGCTCCAGTTGGGTTTCATGGACCATGGCAGGTAGGCATAATTGATAAATTGCCTCTTATGCAGTATTGATGTAGGCTGGGAGAAAATACAGCCTTAAACCAAGCAAAACAGATGCTTAAGATTGCTAGGTTTGCTGCTTGAACCTTGATGTCAAGTGAACTGGGCTCCAGATGTATCAGCATGAGCTAAATAGCAAGGATTAGTTCCTTGGGAACTGGAGCTGCACTCTGATTTCCGGAAGAAATCTGCTTCTTTAGATAGCTTTGGCTTTTCTACTCAAATTTTACTGGGGTTTTTTGGTCCTAAAGCTGACAGAGGACTTGAGAATGGAAATGACTCCCAAATGAGTGTTTTTATTGAATATATTTCAGCTCATCTCTTCTTCACACTCTCCATGCTGAAAGATCCACATCTTTGGTTTTCAGAGATTAAAAGGTTTAAAACAGTGTATGGGAAAGGGTGCCACAGTGGGTTAAGGCAGCTTTTGGAGAGAATTAGTGACTGAGGTCAGGAACAGGGGTGTCTGGAAGGTGCTGGTTGATATGCAGGAAGCATGAAGCATGCAGAGGGTTCAGGCAAGTGGATTAGATGAGATTATGGGCAATTTCAGACTATTTGCCCAGGAGGCTGCTCTTTTCTGCACGCTGTGAAGAGGAGAATGCATTCTCCCATTTCTAATAGCAGAAGTCATGTGTGCTTTGTGTTCATTAATCATCAGTCATGTCTAAAACTCTTCCCTGTGCTGGCCAACCGTCCCTTAGGTGAGGCTCATTTGTGCATTCATTCTGCCTTTCTTTTCTCGGTATGTCCCAAGCGTTCAGGCTGTGTTCTCAGGTCTCCTGATGGGATTCTCTGGGCTGAGCTCTCAGGGTGGGACTGTGCCTACACTGTCAGTAGGGGATGAGTTCTCCATCCCTTCATTTAGGACTCACAGCTCCCTTTGTTTTCCACAGTGATTTTTCTTTTTGCTTACCGCATCTGCGAGCCAAAGAGCAGAGGTCTGGAGTCCAGACAGACCAGGGGTCTGACGGGCTCTGTCACCACTGCAACACTGCTTTTCTGGGCACTGACTGGCAGCTCCTTGGAAGGTGAAAACTTTCCTATCGGAGTTTATTTGAAGACTTTCTGCTTTGAGGAATGATCAAAAGAGGAGGGATTTCCCCAAAAGTTCTAAATAACCAGAGAGACTGGGTTTTATTTGGTTTTGCTCAGACCAGGGCTGTCAGTTTCTTCCACTATTAGTCTTCTAAAAGCCAAACAAAAAGGGGAGAAAACCTAAAATGTTTTCTACGCAGATCCCAAAAGAAACAAGTAAAAACCTTTGTACCACTGCTCGCCGTGCTGTGGCATGGACTCCATTACCCTGGGTGCTGTATAAGTACAGGGCTGTGTCCCTTCTGGGCCATGGCTTGGCCTAGCTGTGTTTGTCGACAGAGGTGAAAATTTCAAATCCACTTTATTATGTCTAAAACATAAGCATGGATTTCATACTTTTGGGGAACACATAGTTAGGGTGAAAAGACAGCTGGAGGACAAGTCTGATTGCAAAAATATCTTTTCTGCTTATGAATTAACCTGTCCAGCATGTTTGTGCACCTACACACATGCATACTGTCAGCTCCTTCTCTTGCAGGCAGTGAATATACTTCCTAAGGCCTCTGCTCTCACCTCTAGCACGAGGACGGGCTGGGATGAACCCCCTGTGAGTGGGGGTGCCCTGCCCCACTGCTGGCACCACTTTGGTGGAAGTGCAGTGATTGTTACTGCAAGGTGACAGCTTTACTCCAAGGCTTTTGGGTTTAAATATCTGTTTCCAAGCACCTTGCTTTATTCAGACAACCTTTCTTTGTCAGACTGGCTGGGCGAAGAAGAGCGTCTCAAAATTAGTCTGCTTCATGGAAAACTTCCCTTTGCTTTTTTTAATTAAGAAGAAAGTAGAATTTACTAGCATTTTCCCTTTCACTGATGTCTCTGAATCATGTTCTAGTTCCTAGTATTTCACACTCTGTAATCTTCTTGAGTGATTCTGGTTTCATCTTTGAAGTCATTTACTGAGCTTGTTTATCAAAAAGGCAATCAGACATGCTTCTTAGAAGGTGCCCTGAGAACTGCCACATAGACCTGAATATTGCCTTTGATAGGTGGGCTCAGACACACAGGCATATCTCCATGGCTGAACAGGTTACCATGCATTAACTGAGCCGCAGTAAATCACTCTTTGCATAATCTTAACTCATAGCAAGTGCAAGGTAGGCATATTAATGTAAACATAATGAAGGAATGTAACCTAGAGCATTTTACTGTACATCTGCCACCAGCTGAGAACATGCACAAATTCAATTACCATAGCACAGTAAATTGCCAAGCCACAATAATTCAGTCATAAATCTACATTCCTGGGTTAATTTGGTGTGACTTTTGCATCTAGACTCCAGCCTTCATACATATTACAGAAGCTGATTCCCTGTTGTTCCGCACTTGTGCTGTCATTTATTGCAAAAGAGAGTGCAAAGTGGGTGTACAGTGCTACAAAGGCATAAACATTTTTCCTGATGTCTCTGCCTTTAACCAGCCTACTCGTCAGATTTAGATTCTGTAGCCCATTTCCAAACTCACCAGTTCTGTTTTGGGTCAAACCCTTTCATTCTGTACCATTATCTGTACTATTCCCTGCTGGTGAACCCAGCCCACGGCCCATAGCAGGGTAGAAGCAGTAGTTCAGCTCTTCAATATCAACTCCAGGTGTCATTGAATCATCTCATGCAATGGATTTAATCCAGGCAGACATGGGCACATAAGTATGTTTTTAACCTACTAGCCAGAGCACATGAAACCATATTTATATCAGCTTCAGACCAGGCATTGGCTGTCCCCTGCTGTGAGCCAAGTCATGCTCATGCCATTACACTGCAAGTCTCTTTAAAGGAACCATAGCAGCTGCTTTGCAATCTTGCTGGGTTTTTCTCTAGCAGACTAGAAGAATTATGCCTGATCAAAGTACCTTTTATTTTTGACTAAAGCTGTCCCAAAGGAAGGGAGGTATTCTGAAAGAGATGTACAGGCGCATTTGTTTAGACTCGCACTGACTGTCCATTTCTTCACACAGACAAGCTCTTAACTCATAACCTGTCTCATACCATCATATTTTCAGCTCCTGGGTTTTCCCCTGTAGCCTTGTATGTTTTCCAGCTTATGGTTTGACAGACCTCTTTGAGCTCATGCTCACAAGATCTGCACAGAGATTTTCTTTGTTGCTGTTTGCTCCTGTGTTGTTGTTATTATTTGGAGACAAGATTAGATTTCTTGCTAATGTTAATTTGGGGTTTTCTTGCTTTTTCCCATGGTCTGGAAAGAAAATCAGCTTCATGGCTGCATTATTAAATAAATATTAACAGTGGTTATTATGAAATGTTTGATGCAGTTACAAAGCCTGAAGTTATGATCTGATTTTCTCCCAAGTGAGGTTTGTAGCTCTTTACATCTGGTCTGCACGCAATTGAAAGGGGTTTAGGTAGTGGTTAAACCACAGCTAAATACAAATAGGAAGCAGAGATCTCAGTAAGGACACTTGTCTTCTGCTGATTTTTTTCCCCCCACGTGCAGCAGTCACTATTAAAAGCCCACAATATCAGCCTCTGATTTTGTTCCAGTGATGCTGAAGTCTGCTCTGTTTATGAGCAGAAAGAAACAGTGCAGCATTTCATGTTGAACAGGACGTCTGTGTGTGCCAGGTTCATGAAGGTATTGTCTGCCGGTGAGGAATCAGGCCCTGACCATGCCTCCATTAAGTCTGCTGCTGCTGTCCGTGTTACATGCATGTCCCACAGGAGAAAGGATCTGGACAGTGCCTGGATCTTCTGTCCTCTGGCTATACTGAGATCACAGGTACAGTTTTATATAGCTCCCTGTCCTCTGCTCACTCAGAGCCTGGGGCCTGTTTATTTTTTGAAAAGTAGCGTGACTCGCTGTGGTCAGGAATCTGCCGTACCTTAAGATATTCCCTGTCCCACCTCTGTGTCCTCTGTGGGACAGGCTCCAGGTGAAAAGGTGATGTAGCATCTGTCTCCAGCCCCAGGATGAGCTAGGCACATGTCACTGGCCCACAAGGGGCTAAAGGCAGCCGTTCCAGTGGGGCCAGGCAGTGCAGCCCTGCTGGGGCGTGCTGGGGAGAAGCTAAAGCAAGGAAGATGCTGCGGAAATGGATGTGCATGAAGTGATGGAGGGGAGGGGGCAGAAGGCTTGTGGTGTGGGCACAGGGCTTGCTGGAGCGGGAAACCAGCATGTTCCTGAAGAGTCATGGTTTCATAGCTACCTCTCACCACCGACTTCTGGGTTAGGCAGGAGACATGCAGCCCCCTGCCCTCTTGGGCTTCTCACCGTTGGAGCTGATGAATCTCTCACGTCTGAGACAGGGCAGTGGGCCTGAGAGGCTGATTTACCGCGTCTATTCTATGTTGAGGAGACTCTCCAGTGAAGTGATAGCGGCTGAATTCCACAATCACCCTGTAGAGCCTATTCTAATCAGCTTTCTGTGTATTTGTGGCTTTCGTTTTGCTTTACCTTTAGAAAACTTGCTGCTAAAGTCCAACATGTCATATTCCTGTTACATGATACAAACTCCCCTAGCAGTCTGTTAATATCTCTGTAGTGACTTTGTTAAAAACAGGAGTGATGGCTTCTAATGTAGACCAAGCATAAAACATCTGCGCTGTTTGTTTGCTTCCCTTCATTTATTCTGGCATAAAATCCTGCAGCTGAGATTTAAGTGATGTAATCTTTACAGTCTCATCAAAGCTATGGATACAGTTGATTGCATGCAGCAGGGAAGCAATGCTAAGCTTGGTTAAACGTGCTCACTTGTTTTCATTATCCCACTTTTTTTCATGGGCCCAGCATGGCAGCTTGGGAATGCAGAACGTTTTTCCTCATTTAAAGGGCCTGGGTTTTGCTTTGCTTCTTAAGTCTCTTTAAATGCATTTCTAGGTCTGTTAATTATTCATTAGACCTTAATTATATTTAGTCCACCATCATCACTCTTTCTTTGGTGAACAAAGTTGTTATTTATGAGTCAAAAGCTATTTATGAAGCAGACAGTCTGGTATCATCAGAAAGATGGGAGTTGGGGGAGCAGTTTCAATTATTAAAAGAAGCTTTGATTAAAGAGAGTGAGTTAATTTAACAAGTGCAACTGGTTTTCTCTTTTTTTTCTTCTTTTTTTTTCCTAGATGTGCTGAAGAAAGCATATTCATTAATCTGTCAGGCCTGACCTGAAACTATAGGACTCGCTCAAATGCCCCAGGAGATGGACAGAACAGTTCTGGTTTATTTCTTTTGAATGGTGTGAACAGTTCTGGTTTATTTCTTTTGAATGCTGGGGTTGTTTTGTAGTCCATAGGCTCAGAAATAAAATTTTGCTGTAAGCGAGAACCTCATGGTAGCTGGCCTTTTATCCTGACAGTCTGGGGCTAGACGCGCTAAAAACAAGCTGGTGTGTGTCCTGTTGTTTCATCTTGGAATATAATTTATTCGGTTGTGTTAGGGTGGGGGGGTCAGTTGAGCACCTAATTTTCCATCAGTCGTGGTGGGATTGAGTTGGATCATACAGCAAGGAGAATTAAGCATCAGTTAAACTTAGTAGCTTTGGAGATTCTGATTGCTGTATAAGCTGAAGACTTCAGGGCAGGGATTATCTTTCTGCTCTGTGTTGGTTCAAAACTGAGTAGACCAAGATCTTTGGTTCATGCCAAGGATCCAAAGTGCCATTAAAAAGACATTTCAGTTTGTTAGTTCTTGGAGATAGATAGTTTTCTATCCTAGCAGTAGGAAGGATTTTTTATACATTTTTTTTCTTCTTTTTTCTTTTTCTTCTTTTTTTGTATAAAGAAAATAATCTTGGAGAAGAACTATCCACAAACCTCAGTTGTGTGGCAGCCTAAACTGAGGTTTTACTGTTGTGCTGACTAAGCCTGTCTAAGGTTCACATGCATCTTTTGGATTAGTTCTTGCATAAATATCAAACATTCAGCTTGAGGAAACAGTGCAACGGTAAGTGCAACATAAATGTAAATATTCCTAAATGAAATAATGACATTCTCCAGCATAAAAATCAAGTGAAACACAAAAGGAAAAAAACTCCATGTGACTAGTTACTTAACCTTGGCATAAGCTACTGTGCTGGTTTTGGCTGCACTGCCAGCTCCATGCAGTGTCTTCACCAAAACCTTTTATGCAAGACCAAGTGATAGCGGTGGACAGCTGAAATACTCCCACTGATGTGAATTCTTACGTTAGGTGTGCTTAGCCAAGTGAAGTGCATAATTACTTTTTGGGGACATATTAACTTCTGCATAAAATACAGCATTAAAAATATTGTACTTATCATACAAATTGTCTGCAGCGCCATAGTGGTCTAACAGCTTCTATTTATTTTCTCCACGCAGAGAGATTGCGAGTTTGTAGATCCCGCACAACTGTTTATTGTTGCCAACCAAACTCATACAGGTTGGTGCTTATGTTTGACTCATGTATATTTGTTTCCCTCAACTTTTACAGCTCAGGTAGACAAATGGTGTCCCAGAGAGAGTAGTGGCTTTCAATCCCCATCTTGAACCTGTACTGCTATGGACCAGATGTGAATGAGTAGTGCCAAAAAGTAAATACAGGCAGCTGTGGTGATGCCAGAAGTACCAGCATGACTGCTCTTGGCTAGGTACTTATCTGTTTTTCATCCCTTCCTCCTCCAAATCCTCCCCAGCCCGCTTCTGTCTAGAAGAGAAGAGAGACGGAGAAATTGAAGAACATTTTCTTTTCTGTCTGTGTCTTTCTGCACCCTTTCTTTCCCATGTCTGATTCTCCTAGCTTCAGTCTAGACAAAAGCTAGAATTGTTAAGGATAGACTGGGATAAGGGAGACAAAGAAAAAATGCAACTAATCTGAAAAGCAAGTCAGAAAAAATACAAGATCTCATCTGAAGGCCATCATTTCCTATTACATGTTTGTATGATGTATAGCATAACCATAGAGTCTGACCCCTTACAGCTAAACATCATTGGTGCTGCTTCTGGTAAAAAGACAGAAATAAGCATATAACATCAGGGTAGCTTGTGCAAGTCTCTATTTAATTACAGTGCTGCATGAAGACATTTGTTGGTGTCACATGTATTTGTGATGGGTATTATACATTCTTGACTCTTCAGGGAGTCTTGTTTTCACTGGAGATTTTCACCACAGAGGTAGTGGCTTTTTTTGGTTTTCCTTTTTATTTCGGCAGGATTTAATAAGCTGGTTAGACCTACTGTAATTAGTTTACTCTTCAATCAGGAAGATAAACAGTATCATGACTGTAGTGGGAGCAAGCAGGCAAGCGCCAAATACAGTGCAGGCAGAATTCACTAGCTTCTTAATTAAAACCTGTTCAGGGGGTGCAGAGAGCCACATGGGCTTCAGCGAGCTGTGAATCACAGGGAAGAAAAGCAGGAACAGGAAGACTCACTAAGCAGAACTAAAGCTTCAATTACAAATAATGAATCACAAAATAGGGACTATAGCAAGGGTCTTAAGTTCTTCAGGAACGAAGAAATAAAATCTTCTCACTAATGTGTTTTAAAAAACATATCAGTACCCTTACCATCATCAGCATGTCCTACCATCTGAAGTCCTTGGGAAAGCCGTATTTTTTCCAAAGTGGAAGTAACAGTGAGGACTGTATTTGCCAGACTCAGATCTGTGGGCAAGAGGCCTCAGAGTCCTGTATGATGCAACTGACTTCTCATAATTTTCAGAAGTTTCTACAAACACCTTCCATCACAACTATGGGCTGGTTGTCATTGTGCCAGGTGCTGTACAAACAGATTGCAAAGACTGTCCTTGCTCTTGGCATTAGTTTATTCTTTGTAAAGCCAGAGGCGATGATGTATTTTGGTCCTCCCTCAAAAAGAGTTAGGAAGGCTTGAATCATGGGTGGAAAGTGCTTTAGTTCATTGTCTTTAAGTGTAGATGCTTTATGGGAAAGGAAAACCTGCTGCAGAGGAGATGAACAGACACGGCATTACCACCTTTCCAAGGGCAGTTGTGATATAGATATTCCCACAAGACACCTTTGAGTCTGGAGTGTTAGGAATAAGTGGCTTAAAGTGTCATTGGGATGAATGATGGGCTGCAGGTAATTTCTCCCAACAAATACTTAATCCCTAGGAAATGATACCTGGTTTTTTTGGTCCAAGTTAGCAAACGTATGAAGGACGTAGGCCCTTTTTCAGCAGCTCTTTTCCTCCACGATGTTTTGGAAGAGTTTTTAATCTAGTAGTTCAGGTGAGCTGAGCTATAAGGTTCTGCATCTAGATTCAGAAACAAAATTTTCAAACAAGGTACACAGTATTGAAGATCATTATTTTGTCCTGGGTTAACACTGAATACAAAATAAAATTATGGCACAAAGTTAAGACATTATTCACATTCCACTTATTTTGAGGGCTCACACCAGGTTTTAGTACAGAGCAAATATCACCTATGGCAACTTCCAAATGCTTTAAAGCTTTTTTGTCTATACGTGTATTTTCTATTTTGATTCAGCTCCCCACCTGTTAATTCACTAAGTCAAATGGCACCGTTTCTGCTATGCAATTGTAAATATGTTAGAAAATTGAGCAGTAGCTTGTTACTATTTTTCCACCAAAAAAACTACTGACTTTACATTATTCTTTGAATCTTTTAATTAATACCAGTCTGAGTTGATCCCCATCACTGAGTGAACTTGCTTGGTTAAAATTGGAAAAGAAAAAGAACAGATAATGCATGCCTGAGACCTCTTGAGTTAGCGTTTCCAATTTTCTGATTTAAAAAGGATTGGAAAGTTTCCTGTGCTTCTGTAAGAAGTGGTTTTTCCCTTGACTATAATCCTATTAACATACAAAGTACAAAGGTTCCCTAGCTGTGCATTACAATGCTAAGACAGAAGAGCGACTGGCCCCATCTTACATGTTCATAACATTTTGTTCTGACAGCATCATGTAACACCTGGCTCATGTATGTCAACAACATGTTGCTCCGATAAGCACGTACTCTCCTATTCACTTAATACATAGGACCTATTTCTGCTGAGGGTATATGCTAAAATCCTTCACTAAGCTGGGACACATTTAGGCATCTTTAGGACCACTCTTCATTTAAACTTATAGCTATGAACACACCTTGAAGAGCCATGTTCAAATGTTATACAAGCCCGTGGGCTAAATACTACTAACACTGGTTATCGGCCTCCTCCAGGAATACAAGGTTTAGAATGGAAACCTTTGGATCAAGGTGGAACTCCTGTTTCAATTTCAGAAAACAGATGAGAGCATGTGTTACAGCTGCTTTGACATAATCTCTTCTTGATATACAGCTGGAACATATTCTACCAGCACAGTCTATCCCACAGGAAAATGCTTGTTAGCAATATAGGAAAACCAGAGAACAAAAGAAACCCCCCTTGGCAGCAGTCTTTATCTATTCTGAAACAGAAACTATGTGAATATTCCACAAACTGCATTGAGAGAAAAGGGATTATATTGCTCTCTGGATTGTGTTTTAACATCTTTAGAAAACAGCAGGTAACTAGAACTTGGGAGCCTGCCTCTGCATATGGCTATTGTAATCATCTAGTTCTCCAGAACCTACATTAATTTCTAGCCAGACCTATTTCCATGTCATTTCATTCATCCTACTATATTTTATTTACAGAGATATTACAAAATATATTGTGAACTGAGTACAATTAGTAAGAACAGTGTGGATTTGGCAATGCCAGAGTCAGCATGGTGAAATTATGCTGTTACGGGTTTTCAATTGTTTTAATCCATGGAAGATAGATATCAGAGGGTAAGGGATGCTGGAAACATCCAGACCTTTCCAGAGTCCAACTTGGACACATGAGCAGGTCCAGCTAGGGACTTCCTTGGGGTTTTATTCTGGCTTTTTCCAAAACACACAGTTTCATCTCATTTCCTGTTAATTTAAATTAGGCACGATGTTATTCTGCACTCTCTCTATTGAGAGACATAGGCAAATCATCTGAGGTGGTCCTTGGCTTCATGGCGCCCTGAAGTTAGGCAAGAAGAACTGGACCTAACTTAGCTGACTCGTTCAAGTTCACATCTGAGACGGACATGGCTGCAGATGCCTCACCTGGCGCACTGTCTTCATGTTTCTACGCTCACCACACTAACACTCCTCACCTAGTTTTGGAACTTCTTGTAAGAGACTGGAGATGAAATGCTGGTGGGCAGAAACTGCTGCTGGGCTGGCTGATGGTAGATGATAGTTGGTGTCCTGTTTGATCTGAATGTATACCATGCAACACAAGGTATCACTTCTTTAGTTTCTCTCCATCTATTTTTTGGCTTGGGCTTCTGTTCAATTCATCCTATTATTCTTATTTACACTGATATGGTGGTCCCACATGCTCCCCTTCTTCCTTCTGCCCGTTGCTTGTAGGCCCACATTGTTGCAGGGATTGGATTTGTAGGTGGCAAAACCTTCTTAGCCCACTTGGGGACCTCTTAAAGCTTTTTCTCAAGGCTTCAGCAGCTGAATACTTTGTAAGTCAGCTCGAGGTGAAGGCAAAGCTATTGCATGGAGTTTCCGCAAGCTCTGTCTGGCTCCTATTGCAAAGCGGAAAAGATGGTCTTGTCTTTGGTGAGAATTGTATCAATGACGTAACACACAAGCCAGTAGTGGCGGTGACCTATTGCTACCTTCACATGGTTCTGCGACTGTCTGTGTTTAATGCACTCAAGGTTAGATAGCCACAGGCAAGAATCAAGTGAGTGTACCTTCATTTTTGCTTCCGCTTTAAACACAGTGTGAGGGTAGCTCTGAAAAGTGCCCTTGGGATTGGTGTCCCAGAGTCCAAAGGTCACCTCGAGGGATGAGAGAACCTCCCACATGAAGGTCCTTGTTACATCCCCACCAAGAGGCGCATGGGCATGGCACTGCTGTAACACTGTAGGCCTTATGCCCAATACAAGAGCTCGAGACCTCCCCATGGCTGCCTGTTTGTGTGCATGAATGCCATTGGCTTCTTTTTTCGCATTCTTAAAAATGTGGTTGCTGTTTTTACTTTTAACAGTGGAGGATCTTCATGAAAGCCTTGCGAAATTCAATGTTGAAGGTGGTGTAAATAATTGGGTTGACAGCACTGTTGACATATCCAAGCCATGTAAAGGCGCTGTACATTGCTGGGGGGATGTTGCAATCGCAGTGCATGTTCAGGATGTGAGTGATGAAGAATGGGAGCCAGCAGATGATGAAAACACCTGGAGGAAAAGGAAAGAGATTTTGATTGCTGAAAGCTGGACAAATTTTGAGACTATGAGAACAGTAAGATTTTTTTGGGTATAAAGGAAAAATGTTTCCCTGAGGAATAAGCCTTCTGCTTGTCTGTTAAGTCTCATAGTCTATATTCTGAGTATCCAGGTACTAAAGAACTTCTTTGCTGATGTAATTAGACCAGCTACATCAAAAAACCCTGGCCTTTCGAGGTGCCAGTTTCTTGCTGAGCTATGCTGCCTTTTGTGTTCTAGAAAGCCTATGAGCTGGCTCTCTTGCCCCTACACCCAACTGTCTTTTGGCAGTCCAAACACCCCACAGATGGACAGCTTTCTGAGCCTTTTGTACAGCATTATGAACTGTTCCCAGCTGGGAAGGAGGTAGCTTTCCTATTGGCAGCCTCCTGCCTACATATCCTCTAACATATCCAGTGAAATTATTTCTGTGGAGGCCTGGAAAAACAGTCTACACTGGACATTCAGACTGGTTACCCTAATCCTGGGTAGCTATTGGTTTTCTGCAGAAACTCAAGAGGAAGCCAATGCGCACTCTCACCGAGTACAATGGCTAGCATCTGAGTGGCTTTCTTTTCCTTCTGCTGTGACAGTTTCCTCCTGCTCACAGTCTTGAGAGAGGTCCTTGTCTTGCCATTGGGCATAGACTGGATCTCAAAGACCTTGGCTGTGTGGGGTGTTTCTTTGGCATGTCCATTCTTCTCTACTTTCCCAGGACTGTCCAAGGGTGCCTGCAGGGTTGAGTTGGTGCCCCGATTAGAAGCAACTGGCACAACCAGCTGATGGTTACTTGGTGCCGCTGGTTTGATGGTGGTTTTCTCAGGGGGACTGGTACTGGACACCATCTCCATTTCCATCTCTTCTATGTGACTCTCCGCCTCCTGGACAAGAATCAAATGTCCACAACATAAAGACAGATAAATACACAGAGAAGAGCAATGAACGTTCCTTACAGAGTGAAGCTGGATGATGTTGAAGAACAACCAATCCCTTTTCTCCCTCCCTACATTTTTGGTAGATGCTTGGAGAAAGGGCTGTAAAGTGTTTACGGATAAGAATATGTTTGGGTAGATGGGATCAACAGAACAGCAGTGAATGACTCTCCTTTATTGCACAAAGAGGCTAAGAAATGGGAGACACAGTCTCCACTCCCCATAGATTTTATTTAGGTTTTCAGAATATAAATAAATAAAAATGAAATCAACAAGCAAAACCCAACAAAGCCAATGCAGTCCAAGACTTAAAATAAATAACAGAGAGGAGAAGAAAATCAAAGACACAAAATGTCAAAATGTCATGGCTTTTATAGCTGATCTTTAGGTGAGCTTAGTCTGGCTTTTTGAGCTCCATGATCTTAAACCCCCTGCTTCACTCTAAGGAGTAGGCAGAATACTTAAATTTTGAGATTGAATGGTAACCTTTGTTCTTAGTTTATTTTTCTCCCACCCTACATAAATTCATTTTGCGTCCTGAGAGGAGAAAAGGGGAAAGCTAAATGCTCTGAAAAGCTACCACTTCTCTTTAACACTCACCACTTTGCGCTTATTAACTTGGAAACTCCCATTGGACTTCACAATAACTGTGCAGAGCTTGACGTCTTCTGGATGAGTGCATTTGTCCTAAGGGGCAAGCACCAGCTCAGAGGTTACACAAGCAGATAGTAATTGGGAAGGGAAGCTGGTAAGGGAGGGACGTGGAAATACAAACACAGGGCATGAAGCAGAAATTAATCGGTGTGACTAAGGTGCTAAGAATGATGGAAAACTAATCTGAAGAACCAGTAATGGAGGCAAGTATCCCTTCTGCTTTTCAGCAAAGGAAGGAAACAACAAAGATCTGCTTATGTTTCAGCCTATCCCTGTCTTACTGCCTCCTTTGCTTGACACGACACTGGCCTCTGAGGTAATGCAGTTTGGAGGTAGTGCCTCTGGGACTATAGTCCTACTGGTTGTTTTGCATGTGCTGCGAGAGTAGCGTTTTGACAAGCAGTCTCACACTTCACATGCTCAGCTGGACTCCACTGACATACATATCTCATGCTTTGAGAGGCTGTCTTCACTGCAGAGGTACCATTACCAGCGATGTTGTTTGCACCCCAGCCACGCAAACAATTTCCTTGAACTTCTTCGTCACAACAGCAGGACTGTCTCAGAAAATAGTACAGCCTGTAGTCTTGGATACCCCAGCCCAAACTCAGCAGAGCCAAAGGAAATGCCGTCTGATTAATGAAGCAGCTCCTAATGCAGATCTGCTGATGAAACATCCCCTGAGATCCAGGGAGGCCTGTGAAGCACCAGCAGTGACCTGATAACCCAGAGTGTGCAACTGGGACTCCAGAATGGCAGGACACAGCATTCAGCTTTGTGATCCAGTATTTCACCTAGTCCAGCCAGTGCCACTTGGGGAAAGGAGGAACTGCTTTGGGGAACGAAGTGGAGCCAGAAGGGGAAAGGACGGAGACTGCTGAGAGCAGGGCAGAGGTCTAGTTACCTTCAGCGGGGCTTGCGTGTCTGAGTCCAGGCCGTGGCTGCTGCGCTTGGTGTTGACACGCTTCCTGCGCTTCCGGAGCACTATGTAAATCTGCACATATACCAGCAGGGTGACAATGAAGGGAACGTAGAAGGAGACGATAGAGGAATACACAACAAAGGCAGGATTGGCAATGATGCACTCATTCTCATCTGGAAGACAAAAAGTTTCAGGCTTATTGTCCCTGCTGCTGGGAGCTAGCACCAGCTTCCCCTTCTCCCTCCCTCTTTCAGAAGGCACAGAGATACCCACAGAGTGAGGGGGTTGGGTTCTAGGGGGGACTACCGTGTCAGCTGGAAGTGGTACCAGAGCAGCAAACTCCCCTTGGGTCATAGGGAGTCACATATGGACCCAAAGTCCCTGGCTATTGCTTGCCTTCTAGCAAAAAGCCTGCCAATCCCATGCTGTATACAATCCAGTCTTCCTATGAAACTGATGGCTGAAGAGCCAGTTCTTTTCTCTCCTGTCTCGGTGAAGCTCTTTGTCCCATGACTTTCCTTTTCACGTGTTTTAATAGAAGAGGGATTTTGATTTTGTAATGGACAAATGTTAATGTAACATTCATAAGTGTTGTGTAAACTTCTACATAACCTCAGTTCTGATGTGTCTAAAATACTGGTCTGGACCAGCAAGAGATGAAACAGATCCAGAAGCAGCTGACAGAAATAGTCTGGGATGGCACCACGAGAGGACACCTGAAACAGGTATGGATACATCCCAATAAACCTAAAACCTGATCCCCATGTTTATTCCTGACTTGTAACGGAAGACTATCTGGGGACCCAGTAAAGCCAGGAAGATGCCAATAGGCAGCTGCAGGCAGCATAACACTCACCTGTGTTGTTGAGGCCAAAGAGGATTGGGCAGGAGATGGCAAATGAAAGCACCCAGACCACAGCAATCATGACCGTGACCCTGCGCTTCGAGCTGTAGCGGGTATTATACAGCATTGGCATTGCTACTGCTGTGTACCTGCAGTGTGGAGATACAAACCCAGTCTACTGTTATTCTGTCAGTGCTGACAAACTTTGTGGGAAATTACACCTCGTTACTGTGTCTGAAAGCCTGGTCCAGCAATAGAATATAGGGCAAGTCAGGAATCTCCAAGATGTCTGCATTCCCTGTTTTGGAAGGCATGAGGCTGGGGTCAGCTTAGCATAGCATTTTTCTTCCACTCTCTCTGAGCTACTGCCTTCCCTGAGCTACTGATGTCTGCCCCATCATGCAAGTATATAAACAGAAGGACTGAACTAACGGGGACATACAGAGACAATTCCATTTACATTCTTAAGACCAGCGTTTCTATGTCTGCCTCTGATGGAATCCCTGCTCAGACCTCATTTAGGTCCTCTAAATCGCTCTTCAAAGACGTCAATAACACTAGCTCTCACCATTTTAAATTCTCTGCGTCACAGGTAAAATTAGACCATATAAAGATGGCCGTGACTTGCTACCGTGGATTTGACACAACTTGCTGCCATGGAGCCCTCACCTGTCAATGCTGATGGCACAGAGGTTGAGGATACTGGCAGTACACATCATAACATCAAGGGTTACAAAGATATCACAGTGGATCCGACTAAACCTCCACTCACCAACCACCTGCGAAGAGAGAGAATGAGGTCACTAAAAGAATTCACTGAGGATATGCTATTGAGAGGGTCTACAGGGAGAATTTTGCACAGAGAGGTAGACGCTTGCTGGTAGCTGGAGTTCTGCTGGTTCAAGAGGGATCCAAATTTTGTCTACAGGAGTTCCAGCTGGAATCAGGTCACATGCAGTCAGTCACATGCTGCGTCAAGTACGATTGTTTGCCATTGAGTGCCTTTGAGGACTTTGTCCTGTCTAGTCTAAAGGTCTCAAATGATGGCACAGCCACAAAGGAAGTAGTCTGCTCCATCCAAACCATTCTTTAGAGCATTCTCCCCTGAGGGCTGGTGTGATTTTGTCCTTCCTAATTGAATCCTGTTACTCTGTATTGAGTTGGTCAGCCCAAACAGCAAACACAAACCTGGGCTCATATTCCAAAGACATAAGGGAGTACAAATCTCCTCAGAGTGAAGTATGTAGGAGATTAAACAGGTCTCTGAAGCATCGCAAAGAAGTATTAGGAAGGAAATACATTAATTTTACATCCTGAGCACCTCTAATTGTACTTACAGCTTTTTATTAGACAATTTTTTGCAATTATACCTAGCAAAGATCAGCAGTAGAGAAGCAGGAGCTTTCCTTCATTTCTTAGTTTAAAAAATTGCGGTAGAAATCCCTCAGGTTTTTTTCTGTTTTTTTTTTTTTTTTCTGTGAACCAAATGAATTTAATTCAGAGTGAAAATTCTTTGACAAACTACATGTTGTGATAAAGACAAAGAACTAATGATAACAATTCCAGTCACCAGTAGCCTTTTTCTCTTCACTTATCTTGCTATTGAAACTGAACTTTGCCAATTAAGTTCAATAGCAATTGTTAGGACTGCTGTATTTGACATGTGATGAAAAAAGTATATTTCCCTCTAATAAAAATACAGTCCTGCTGCATTTGAAAATAGAATGAATAAGATATCTATTCTTCAGTTATTTCTGCTCTGATATACATAACCATAGGCAGCATAAAGAAGGAAGAAAGAATGACTGCTTTGAAGCCTGAGTGACAGATGAATACCCAGGGATTAAAAAAGCACTTAAGAGACAGTTACATCAGTAACTTTGATGAGAATTTGCCTAAAGGCAAAGGTTGCCAGCCTGATAGAAGTCTGTGGAAAATCAGTTTCCTGAACGCATCGTTTCAAGTTTATGGGAGATGCTGTAAACCACAGAGGTTCTTTCTCTTAGTGTTTTCATTTCTGTAGGAGAAACCTCAGAAGTTTGGAGGTAGAAGATTCGTTTGCATCGAGGCTGATTTTTAAAAGGATTTCCTTTTGACATTTGTTTTTGTCTGAGCTTGCGATACAAAGCCTAAACAAAAATGAAGATATTTACAGAACAAAAGGTTCTCGGCAGTTTTGATTTCAGATTGCAGACCCAGAGGGGGACCACAGTGTGCCTAACCCACGTCAGTCCAAAGGCTGCTTCTTTGTCAGCAAGTATTTGTCATGATTTTTTGTTGCTTCAAGCTAGCAGAAGGTTTAGCAGAGTGTGGATAAGAGCAGAAAGGGCAAAAGTAAATTAAGAAAAGAAAAAAGTATTGCTGAGATGTAGAGTCCTGATTGTCGTACTTGGTAGACTAAGGAAGCTGAGGTTCCTGACCAACTCCATGCACACATGAGCCCAGAAAGGGGAAAGCATCTTACATAATTTGAGCTTTATTCTTTCACACTAAAGTAAGAAGTGACTGAGAGACTCTTATAGCTGGCCCTAAGAGAGCGAGAACTTCTCACAGCATAAGCCTCCGTTTAAAATGGGTTGTCGCAAAAGAGGAATATAATAGAAGTGCGCAAGTAGTCCCAGAGGCATTGACTACAACCACAACCAGCCTGTGGTCATGCTTAATAAGCTTTAGCAGATGCATGATGCTTTACATTTTTAAAGTGCCATGAAAACAATAATTAACTAGAGTGATAATTAGTATTGTGGTTTCTCGACAGCCTATGTCATGTCAGTGGGTTTGTTTTGCTTTGCATTAGTACTTAATGGGCTAATTGATAATGGCTTCTTCCCCTGCTCTCCTCTGTTTTACCATTTTCTCTCATAAACAAGTGCCTGGAAATTAATTGTAAATTCGATATAGTTTCAGTCTCATGCTTTCTCACCACTGTTCATTCTCTCTTGGTTATGATTGCCACCAGCATGCCAGCTCTCAGCTGACTGAAGAACACAGCCCCCCCAGCAAAGGGGGTCAAGGGAGAGGGGCTGCGTATCTTCTCTTATTCTTTCCTCTAGAGATGCATTTCATTCTTTCAGGCTATTTACTGTTGCAAGAGTCATTTGCCATTAAGTAAATAAGTGGAAGTCTTGGGAGTATTTGACTTTCACCAACCATAGTACCACTCAAATATGGCTCTGTATACAGAAGCACAGAGCTCTTTTGTACCAAAGCGATGTGCTAACGGCAGTAATGTGAAAGGTAGCTCACTGGTGATTCTGTTTCTCTCATATATTGTGACATAAAAGCTCTGGATTTGCATCCTACTTCCACAATTGCCTGCTCTTCTTACTTCTGTAGTCCTTCAGAAATGGAGTTCTGATTACTATTTGATGCAGTTTATTAGTGTGACACCCATGATGTTGTTGCAGACTCATCCTTATGCTTGGGAATGAACAGTTCATCTGTGTTGTTTGGAAAACAAAATTGGGGTCCTTTCGCTCTTGACCCTTCTATTTAAAGGCCGGATTTTCAATGCAATTGGATTATAATTTAGCCCTCTGAACGACAGTGTATTTTCAAGTCAGCCTGTCATCTGCGATCATGTCCATTTCCTGGAACAATCTGACCAACTGTTAGGAAATTAAAAACACTTATTTTTTTTGGAAATTCAGGAGGTCTTGAAATAGCTGATGTCCAGGCTGCTAAACCTTCTCTCTCTCTCCCTATTCACCAGAAACATTCAGTACTGCAAAAGAAAACAGGGTCACCTACCTCCAGATAGACCACCCAAGGCATGACCAGAGTTGCTACCAAGAGATCTGCCACTGCCAAACTCACGATCAGGTAATTAGTGGTAGTCTGAAGGGCTTTTTCCCTGGACACAGCCATACACACCAGCACATTGCCAAAAACAATGACAAAGATGAGGAGGGTGAGCAGCATGGCATAGTAGTTATACTGAGGCTTCTGGTCTGCATTGGACTCGTTGAGTGGCTTGCTCCAGTTCCTGTCACCGATGTCACCGTTGTACCAAGACAGATTTAGGGGCTCCATGGAGGTAAAAGTGCCAGGTTCCAGCTCCACCCTGACACAAAGATGATGAAAAGACAGTCAAAGGCCAACATGTAAAATAAAGATAAAACAATTACGCATGTGCTACCTCACTCTTGGGATCCTTTGGAGCCTGTTCCCCCTACCCTGAATTCCTGTGTTGACTGACTGGAAATGCGATGAAGACCCAGGTGGGAGGCTGAACTGATGGTCAGATACCTAGGCAGGGATTCAAGAAGTTAATTTCTATTTCCAGTTCATCCCCCAGATTTCTGTGGCCAGGGATATTAGTTACTCTGTGTTACAGCCGACTCAGGCAGAGTGCCTGGGATTTTTGTGTCGGCTCCCCTGACGTTCCCTAGCCACTAACTGCTCCATGTTAGGTGTGCACAGTTCAGGGCAGATGTCCCACGACCCACTTTGTTTATTTTTCATGTGCTTCATGGGGCTTTGGGCTATGTTCTTTTTTTTTTTTTTTCCCTTTTTCTTTGCTTTTCCTTATTTTTTCCCTCCAGCAGGGAAATAAATAAATAAATAAACCTATGAACCAAATTGTGATGATAATGAAACTTGACAGTAGCAGTTTTGAAGTCAGGGCTGGACCGTGCCTGCTTTCTGCCATTCCCCCAGAGAGGTTGCAGTGCAAAGAGGAAAATGGGGGGGGGCATGAATGGGTGCCATCCCACAACCCAGCCTCTGCAGCTCCTGGCACTGGGAAGACAGGTCTCCTTGGAAATCTGTGGCATCATGGCAAACCATCATTTCTTTCCTGGCCAATGGCCATGTGCTGTGCACTCTTTCAAAGGTAAAATATAAACAAATGGTGGGTTTTGCTGCAGAGTTCCCTAGAACATATTTAGGGTTTTGTGTTTGTTTTATGCAGGTGTAGCAAAGACAACTACAAGTGTCTTCTAGTCTTTTGGACTTTTCCTGTCTCCCACGGCTGCCTCTGTGCTCTGCTTCCATAGCTAGGCCATTTTTGGCACACAGTAAGGGGGCTGTCACCGAGGGGCCTTCCTTTGGTTTCCGCTGGCTATGGATCGGGTCACAGCCTTACAGGCATTTTTATGGATGAAAAGGAAGAAGAATGAAAACGAACTGAACAGAGATGAGGAAACAATATTCTAAAGAAATGTTGCTGTCTGGATATAGAGGTTTGTGAGTTATTAGCTGCAAATGCAGACAGCAAAAAGCTACTCTCTGCTGAGGAAGATGTATAAACAAAGCTGAAGTGTGGGATGTGGTATGTGAAGGGAAGGTTGTGGTTTCTGCTCTGATGATACACTGCAGTAGAACTGATAGCTCTTACATCATATTTCTGTACGGTGCAGGCTAGTGAAGGTGCAAGAATGTCCACGAGGTTATATGGATTTTATGCCAGCAGTTGATGCAAAGCACTGATATCAGGACTCTGCACACCCTTAGATCTGCAGCTGGCATCCATCTGCACATATGTCCACATTGTAAGAAACTGGCTAAAAATTAAGCTACATCATGCAGACAAAGCTTAGAAGCAGGTGTCTGTGTCGGGGACTTTGTCTGGTAGCAGCATATGAAAAACAGAAATTCCACGTTTACAGTGAGATTGCAGTATATTTGGCCACTGGCTCTGGCATACTGGAAAGACTTTTTCCTGGCTGTGTGGTGAGGCTCTTCTGGCTCTCATTTAGGTGGGCTCACTTAAGATCTCGTGATGGTTGACACCATCTTCTGGGTATTTCCACACCATGTCTGGGTCCTGCTGGAGTTTCTGCACACTTAGAAAAAGATGGGATTTCCACACAATTTGTGTTTGCTGAAGCAGGATGGGCTAAAATATGAGTATTGCCTCAATCTGCAAATCATCCCTATCCTCTGCTTAACTGAGCCGGTAGTACAGGCAGAACTGGACATGCTCAGATCTGACTGGTGTGCACCTGAGTCCACATTTCAGAGAGCCGCAAAGGCCATGAGGAGAGGAGCATTGAGCTGAATTTCACTGTACGAGCTAATAGGTTCCCTGAGCTCACCAGTACCACTAGTGCCTGATGCTCCAAGGACAAGCAAGTGGAGCAGTCTGATCATAGTAACACGGCTCTGGCATACACAGAGGCAGACAAATGCTAACATCAAGTCAGAGCAGTGCCTTTGAGCAAGGTGAACTACAGCTCTGTCCCATTGGTTGAAACAGAGCTTCTTTGTGAACTGGTAAATTAGTATAGTGAGGCCAGCAAAAGTAGAGTTGTCATACCCTAACTGCCACCCACAGCTGCAGAGGGTCTCTGGAATGGCATTAATCCAGGTTGATCATTTCAGCCCCTTGCCAGGTTTGCTTGTGTGTTTAAAAACAAAGTATTGAGATCTGTACTGGGCCTGAAGTAGTCACTACATCAAGAAATGGTGACATGTCAGAGAGCATGATCAAAGAGTAAAGGCAAGAGCTGTTTAGAAGCAACTGGAGATTTTGGCTACTTTGGCTTTGGGGTTTCTGGTTTGAGAGATCTTGAAGGGACCTCATTCACTCCTCAGCACTTCCTAAAATCAAGTATTCCATGTTTCTCAAGCTGTATCTCCATAAAGACCACTGTGAGTTGAAAATCTGGCCATGTTCTCAGACATCCCAAAACAGGCCATTTAATTTTCTTAATAAAAGACAAAGTGAATTCGATTTATTAAGCCATGTAAGTGATCAAAATAGCAAAACATTTGCAAATATCAAATTCACCTGGGAACAATGGTTTCTTTATGTTTCGCTGAGCTTCTGTGTGCTTTTCCATTCAAAGAGCAATTTGTATAATAATCCTGGGAAATTTGTTGCATATGGGTCCTTAATAGCTGATAATTCAAAAAGTGTCTGTCTGACAGTGCTATCAGCGGCACTTGATAGCTCTACAAATGTCGTCTTAGAAACTGTCAAAGTGTCAGAAATTAATTAAATGTTAGCTTATGTGACTCAGAGTGAAGGAGAAAAATCAATACTAAATGCAGCAACATTTTTTTCCTTTCTCCTGTTGCCCTTTGATAATGCAAAACTATCTAGAGAAGGCAGAAACATGCATAAAATGCAGGATGAAAAAAAAAGCATCTTGGAAGTATAAAAGTATCTTAAAAGTATAAAAGGAGTGGAGTGATTTGATATGTGCGGGATCAGCGCCTTGGTCCTGTTCTAGCTCCTTCTGAGCTCTGCAGTTCACAAAACAGAATTGTGCTTCATGGAGGCAAGGCCAGAGACAAGGGTGAGTTATGTACACAGTAATTCTATCCCTGCTCATTTTACAGGCCATTGCAGCTCAATGGCAGAGTTGGAGGAACTATATACAGCTAATCTCTCGTGTCCATCTATTGAGCGTTTACTTGATGGGGATTAGGGACGATATAGAAGGCCCTGGATAAAGTGAGCAAAAATTCTCTTCCATTTCCTTCTGCAGCTCCTGCAAGATTTCTTTTTTTTCCTTTCAGTAGAACTTTTTTTACAGCAATAATTTTTGTCTTTTCATGCAGCTGGTCATCATGAGGAAAGTTAAGAGATCATGTCTGAACATTGTACAAATGAAAAGTTTTGGTATTTCTATTGTAAAAAAAAAAGTTTTAAATTGGGAAAAAGAAACACAAAAAAAGTTCCAAATATTTTGCATGAAATAGGGAAACGAAAACACAGTGTAATTTGTGATCATGCAGTTAAAGGCTGTATCTAGTACATACCCATATGGTAGAAAACTACAATTACATGGTCAACTCTGTTAATTCCTAACCTTTGAGAGTTTGAGTTTTCAGTCCTAAAAATAATCTTAATTTCTCCAGACACAGAACTGGCATCATTTGGAAGCATTATGGTGGCCATTAGAGAGTCTTGTGAGTCTTTCAGTACTGCTTTAAGGAGCACTTTATTTTACTGCTGACAGTTTCTCAGTAGAGAAGAAAGAAACGCTTACAAAAGCTGACTAGAAAAAAGAGTGCTTTTTACTGCGTTTGTCCAGGCATCTGCATTTTCATATGGAGGCAGAGGGAAGGGATCATAAATACAGAGAAAAGGTAGTACAAATGGCACCTCACTCTGCACTGTCCTTGTGGGACCTTGTTGAGTTTCAGTATCCCAGTACACTACTGCCAGAGGCAAAACAAAGTCTCAGTTTTAGCTGAGACTTTGGATACAGATGTGGGTAGAGTCCTGAAATGGAACAAATTCCTTTGTGAATTAACTGCAGTAAAGCCACTTTAATTCCCAGACAGAGTCCCCACAGATTTTCAGTATGGCCGAGCTAATCCAGATATGGATTTACTGGGAGGTGAAGGGCAGGACAGAGCAGCAAGGTTGCAGCCTTGTGTTTGATGCCAGCAGTGCAGCAGCATGCCTGCATCACACAGAGCATCTCTGCTGCTTTCCCCTTCTGTCGATTCAGGCGTACACCCGGGTCTGTGCTAATCCCCTTTACATTAACTTCCTTGCATGCCCCTGTTCAAGCATAGCCTAACTGGGAAAGCAGTTTGCCATCCAGAGGAAAATAGCCTCTCTCAACCAGTTCCCAAGCTTGCCAGATGTCTTCCAGCAACTTTCCAGGAGGAAATCTGCTGTCTGGCTGCTACTCCCTGCTGGAAATGACAAGGAAAAGGGAGCCAGGATAGAGACTGTAAATGCAGAGCCAGAGTTTTTCTCTCCTTTGTAGTTAACTCCCTGTTCTTTTCAGAGAGCAAACTGAAAAATATGTTTGTTTGCCGTGCTGGTATTTCTCCTTGGCTCCTCGTGATTGATCATCTAATTACATTTGTAGCAAACAAGCGCGACATCTCCCTGGCAAATGTGTAATGTTCACAACGGGAAGCAACAAAACCACTTGTCTTTCTGGCAAGGTCTGGAACATGAAATGTCTATTAAGCAGAGAAGCAGAGTTTGCTCTACCATATAGAGTCAGATGTACCAAACAGCTCACTGGGAAGCCGGGTGTAAAAGTCTCCAGCAGAAACTCACACCTACAGCTCGCCTGTGTTTGAAGAGTATCCTGGGTCTGCCCTCTGCTCTTCTGAGTTCTGTGCTAGGTCAGAGATGCCCTGATTCAGTGCAGATGCCTTTTTTTCCCTCAGAAGTAGCAAAGCTGTGACACTTTTTGGTTTTTTCTCTGCTTGCAAACACCCTCAGGCGTAAAATATTCACAGGCCTGATCCTGAGCTAGCATCAGTGTCTAGCAGACACCGTGATGCGTATCGTTGCAGCATCTGGTTTCTGTTTGGTAAAGATTTGTGGCCTTTGGAGCTAATCTGGGCCTGGCTGCCAAAACATGCAGTCAGCCTTTGCTTCTTCATAAACCAGTATGAAATTCCCTACGGTTTTGCCCCAGACGTAATACGTTTAAGCCGAAGTTTGGAGCTCAGCCTGGAGCAGGCTGGCAGAGGCAGGAGCAGGAGCTGAGAGATGCAGCTGCAGGAGCTGTGCCCTGCTCCCTGCTGCGATGCCTGAGCAATGGCTGAGTCGCACCCCCCCGGGCAGGCAGCGCGCAGTGGCAGCCGCAGGCACTGGCAGCGCTGAGGCCATCTGGGGAGGCTGTTGGTGCCGCCTGCTTGCAGGGGCAAGCTTTCCCATGAACTCCAGACACAGTCCCGCTGCTCGGCTTGGGACTCCTGATTGCCAGAGCGCCTCAGTGACCGAACTCTGTGTAGACCTAACAGGAAAACAACAACAAAACCCACCAGCAGCAATATCCTGCTGGCAGATGCTTTCACAGCAGCCTCAGAACAGTCTCTATCTCCCTTTCCCAAGGTATTTCTTGCACACAGTTCTTGCCAGATTGCCTATTTCCCTCTGATTGCTGCTACCCAGACGTACCCATCAGGTTACTGAAAGTCCAGCCTAGGACTACGTGAGGAAGGTGTTTAGAGACAGATTTGTTCCAAAGGCACTTCTGTTTCACAGAAATCAATGTCTAAGGGAAATTTGCACAGTCCAGTGCCTCCCTGAATATTGTCATTTTCCTCTGAAATTTTGGAATCAATGGGCCACAGAAAAGCTGTCAAACTGACATCCTTTCTGTCCTCAAGATGCTTCTTGATGCTGTTTACTGGGCTCCACTGAGAATGCGACTGAGGCATTCCAATCAAGGGAAATAACATATTCTTTTGGAGTAGGGAGGTGGCGGCAGAGAAAGAGAAGGGGCAAGCGTGTTTGACGAGCTAGTTTTTCTCCCTGTTCAGGGGCACTGTGCAAAGGAAAGCAGCTTCTGGAGTAGTTTCGCTATTTCTTGCCTGTAAGCCCAGAATTGATACTCCATGCTGTGAATTCCAGGTCATGGTTCACTGGAGAGCAAGAAAGGTGTGTAACAGCTAGCAGTGAGTAAGAACCTCTTCCCATCCACTTCTATGCAGGGGACAGTGTCTGCAGACATCAAGAAGGAGGAGGAAAGGTCAGGAGTTAGGACAATATTGTAAATTCTGTCTTGACCTGAGAACCATAGTACCCACTGCCGCTGCTAATGCTGATGAAATATCACGGCCACCTGCCTTGGCATCTGACACTCCAGTATCAGCCGATACACTGAACACAACGAGCAAAGTCCTAATGGCTTTAAATAAACCTGACTCCCCCAGGCACTGAGTAGAACATGCAAATACAGCAGGGATTTGACAGTCGTGACTGATGAGGTCCTGGCAGTAATTATATTTGAAGCAGTTTTGAGCACTGACTGTATCTCTTCAGAAGGCAATACTGGGCAAACTTAACTTTCTACCTTCCTTGCATTTTCTTAGCGGTAAGTCTCTAGTAATAAGTAGAATACAAAAGCAGTAGACTTCGCAACCTCTGCACCTAGAGGTACAGAAATTAGCGACAGAGATGCTGACAAGGCTGGGGGGTTTTCGGGCGCTGAATTCTAACCTCAGCACTGTGCAACCTTCGTATCTATCCAATACAACAGTTCTTCCCATCAGCTCCTTGCAAAAGCCTCTTGAAAAGCTTCCTACTGTCCTGCCTTTCTGTATGGCTCCCCATTCTTCAGATCCTTTGTTATTCGAAATACAACTGCAAGGCATTTTAACCACAGTTATTGCTCACTTCTGATTCAGAAACATTGCTGCATTTCACTTGGTCTTGCGTAATATCTAATTGGATCTTCCTACTAGAAAGTGTGCGTATGTCCCCCCGGAGTGTGTTGTAAAGCATCTAATCTGAGCACTTCTTCCTGTAAGTGCTCAGAAGTGCTGTTGTCATGGGGTTTGTATATAATACACTCCTGCCACATAGGCTTTTGAGTCACTGACTTTAACCATTCTTCTCATTGATGCCACAATATTTTCTATTCACAGCGCTTTTCTTTTCAATAATTGCATTGTTCAGAGCTCTCTGCACTAATTCTGTAATGTGAATCACCACCTCCCTAACAGCAGCACTGGGACAGAGGGTGAAGAGAACCACAGCAGCCTGAGCTCCTTTCTCTGGAACGCAGAGTTTCATTCCTGTGGGAGTGTGTGACAGGATGATCTTCTTGCAATAGCCTTGTAACTCAAGAACTGCAAGGCTGAGTCTTGGTTTTAATGCAGGTGCTCTGACGCTTTTGACTCCAAGAAGTCACTTGATTTCTCAGTTCTCCATTTGTGGCATTAGTGCATTAATCATCCCTCTTTCCCTATGATGCCATGAATTTTCACCTGAGTTTGAAATTGCATTGCAAGAAGCAGAGGGAAGAAGTTTTTCTTTTTCCCAGAGCACTTGTGTATTATCCCTGGGTACAGTGCTGACGGAGCAAAACGTTTCCCAGGACTGCTACAGTATTGACAGAAGTGGCACAAAGGGAACAGAGTGTGTTACTGCCCTCCCTATTGAACACCAGCACAAAGATTAGTCTGCTCCATTTGGAGAAGGATGTTCTCAGGCTGAATTTCACTGGGAATTGACTGCCTTCTGCTTTCACGTGCTTTGAAAATCTCACCCTTAATTAAAGGCTTGCCAGGTTTTTTTGCAAGTCCTATTGGAAGGGAGGAATTCAGTGATATCTTCCCTAGAGCTGGAGAAATGCACATTTAACTTCCTTTAGCGTGTCCTTCTGCTAATAAAAAGCAGATTCCCTTTTTAAAAAGGCCTTCTCTTTATTCAAGACCTGCTGCTTGCCATAGGTTTTATCAGAAATTACTTGGAATTTTCCGATTTTAACATTTGCTCATTCCAACATGTTAAACAGTCAAAACCAATAACTTTTGCACGGAAAAGTTGTAGTGGGTTGGGGTTCTTTTTTCATAAATAAGCTTTTTAGGATCTATCAGGATTACAAACCTATTAAAACATCTCACGTCAAAATGAGAAAAAAAAATATGAAATAACTGTCTAGTTATTAGTTAAATTATGCCTTTTTCTTTGAAAAGATCTAACTCAAACTATTTTGCAAACATTTTTAGAAAATTCAGAACCATTTCCCCCTCAGATCAGGTTTCCAAGACTTCTAGCCTGAGCTCTTGCAGTTTACATCGCAAATCACTAGTTTTCCTTCCAGAATGGAAGCAGGTATAAATAGTTTCTTCCAACAATAATCTCTTTCCAGAAAATCCCATCACTCCCTCTGCCTACTAGAAGAAAGATTTGATTCCTGCCTGGCAGGCTGCTGGAGTAGAGCCATTGATTCCTATTACTCTTTAAGAATATGTGGGTACAGGGCAAGTTTAGATCCTTTCAGCATTTGGCGGATTAAGAATTTTGCAAGCTGGAGCTACTCCAAACGCAGCCCACTTGAACAGTTCTCAGCTTGGTGGAAAGGATGGGCAGACAAGGATTTTTTAAAAATCACTTCTGACTGTATGTGCTTCTGATTTTGGACACCTAACCAGAAATATTACACAGATCTTGATTTTCCGTGTTTAAAGGTGAAGAGTTTACTTCTTAAAAACAAAGACCCATTCCAAAGTCTTATGTTGGGTTCGTTTGAAAACGAATTGTGGAAACAATCAGATCTTGCACTGCAGGATCTAATGAAATCTGTAACAGCTGCAGATAAGATTGTGAATTAATAGCGTCGTATTGCGCATCACTTCACTCCTGCGTTCTCACATGGAGATGGCCACTGTCAGAGACAGGTCTTCTGACTAGAAAGACACAGATTCTTATTAAGTATTGCATTACTATAGACCTAACATCCTGTTCAGTACAAAAGCCCTTTTTTTTCTTAATTCTTGTACATGTATCCTAATGCCAAATCTCTCTGACTAGATCTGAGCCTCTGACTAATCTAATAAATTTCCAGCCTTGTGATACTGCTGATCTATCTTCTTTTAGAATTTGTTATGTGTTTGAGATCATCCACCAATGTCTGCAAATAACCCTTAATAATTAGTGCAGCCAATTGTATTATTTTTAAGGAATTGAAAAGGTTGAATCTCTTCACTCCCCATCCCCTGTAGCTATGTATAGAGGTGGCTGAAATTTGAACAAAGTATTTAAAGTACTGGTTAAAATGTGGTAAGTGTTTAAGGATTTTTTGAAATTATTTGGGTTTATCTGTTTAATGTTCACTGTATATTTTGGTGCTTGGCATTTGAAGTGTATAACTTAATTTGATTGCAGAAATAGATTGTGTTAATTCCTTAGTTGAATAAATCTCTTTTTTTCCCCTTCAGTCAGCCTTCCTGTGTTTATGCAGCACCTAGCACAAGGATATTTCAGCTCTGAGTCCTTCAGCCATACTTTATTAAAAGTAAATAATAATAATTCAGATTGAGGAGATCAAATATTTGCTTTCCACTTATGTCATCTAACATTCATTTAACATCTGCTCTTTTCATTGCCACTCCTATCACTAAGCTTTTTTGCAAAAATGTTTGCCAAAATAAGTGAATTCCAGAGGAGAGCTCCCCCTTCCCTTCCCTTCCCTTCCCTTCCCTTCCCTTCCCTTCCCTTCCCTTCCCTTCCCTTCCCTTCCCTTCCCTTCCCTTCCCTTCCCTTCCCTTCCCTTCCCTTCCCTTCCCTTCCCTTCCCTTCCCTCCCCTCCCCTCCCCTCCCCTCCCCTCCCTCCCCTCCCCTCCCCTCCCCTCCCCTCCCCTCCCCTCCCCCCCCTCGCTTTTTCTTAGATTTTGTGGGTGTTTTCCCCAAACTATATATGACTAATATTTGCCATGAAGTCCCTTTTAATAGATTCTTTGTCGAAGATTTGATGAAAATGTGTCAATCAGCACAACATTCATGTGACTCCTTCTTGCTCTAAGTGCCACTTCCCTGTATTTGAAACTTCAAGAAAACATGAGATGAATTACTGTCCTGTCCCTCATGGCGAATGAGTACAAATACAGGCTACAATCAGCAGAGAGGAGGTGAGGACGCTCTGTGTATTCTTCCTATACAGATCAGCCAGTGCTCCTCAAATTTCAAATCCTAATGATCTTTAATCATTTAATCCCTGACCCAGATCAGCTCCACTGTTCAGCTTAAATCCCACCTCTGTCATCTTTGCAAGCAAAATGTGAGTAGAAGGAGGACTTGTCTCTAGTTCTAGACCTATCCTTTTACATCTCCTCCCATAGAGGAGGAGCCATAGAGGAATTGGGCTGGATCATCAGCTTCTGTAAATCAGCATCTGTTATTGTGGCCATAGTGCTGGAAAGGACTTGGAGAGTCCTGTGGTTCCTGCTCTGCACCATGGCCGTTCCATGACAAGTGTTTGTCTGAACTCCTTGACCTAACCTTCTTGAATGTCTTCCAGATATGCAAAACGGTTCATTACCTTTTATATATGCAAGATATATTTCCTCTCCAATTTGTCTTTCCATTCATGCTGTTGCATCATTGTGTCCCCTCTTTGTTCAACTTAGTCTACTCATAGAGGCAGAAATTCACTATGCAGCAGATCTTTTTCACTGTTACTTGTTGTGGTACAAAAGCTCACATTCTTGGAAGAATTATTGCTCCTAGGCAAGATTTTCTTTCCAGTGGGAGTTTTGTCGTGATTTCACATGGATTTGTCCCTCAGCTTGTGTAGCAGAGGTAGCAGAGGTATTTGGATCTCAGGCTGACATGTGAGAAAGAGCCACATGCAATATTTTAAATAAAACTTACCTGAGAATGCCAGGGAACCAATTGGGAAGGAAGAAAAAAAAAAAAAGCAAAGTGTAAATTTTACAGACAGTGAGCTTGCAGAGAGTTATCAACCCCGATAGAACACATTTCCTGGTGCCATTCACCTTTCAGAGGCTGGAGAAATTCGCAGGCATGTCCTCCTGTGATGATGGAGCCGTGACTCCTTGCTCACACCCCTCTTTTCCCTGGGGCACCTGAGGACGGCCACTCCCCTTTGAACATACAGCAGGGAAGCAGACTAAAAAGGAGCCAGGCATTCTTTTCCCCCAGCCCTTTGGCTGAACTGATGAAAGATGCAATGTGACAAGAAGTGTCATATGTGATCAGATAACCCTATACAATGTCGATGTTGCCCCCGCCTGACTCACCGTCAAATCCCTCATCGGGATCGTGAGAGTCAAGCACTCCCTTGTGCTCCTGCTATAGCAATCCAGCATCTGCGCTCTCAGTGCCCCATGCCCAGCTTGCTCCACAGCTGTGCTCTGATGTGCCTCTCATGGAGCCAGAGGGGAGGAAGAGAAACTGGCCTTCATCCTGCCAGGGTTTGAGGACAGGCTTTTCAAACCTGTCTAAAGAAATCGAGTGTTCGTTCTTACTTGCTTTTACTTGTTGAAGCTCCTCAGCATTCTATATAGGCCATGTGGTTCTGGTTGCTACTTTTTGAACCCTTCACCAGCTAAGTTATTTCAATGGTTTCATCCTGGTTTCCTAAAGAAAGATGCTCATCTGGTTACACTGCAGTGGGGGGAAGAGGTTGTTGTCTATGCATTTGAGGGATATATTTTTCTCTGCCTGGCCTTTGGAACTGTTTGGCTGGTGTTAGACAGGCTTCCTAAGAGCAAAGGGGACTTACACTACATGTTAAGTTCTCCCACGTTTTGCGAAATTTGACAGTGGAAGGAGAAGATAGCCATCTTGTTGGGTCTCTTCAAAGACCTCGGAGGATCTCTATGGGTTGTTCAACCCACAGGAAAGCAGGTGTTTTGCTTCCATCATGTGTGGTACAACTTGTTTTCCAGGTGAATGCGTGGCTATTTTGCTTTGTCCTGAGCTAAGGTGTTAGAAAAGTGGTTTAAGGTTTTATCGATCCTGCTTGTTTTTACTAGGCAGAAGGCACTAAACGGAACTTCTCCCATCGGCCTTCATTAAAAGTCAGGCAAGCTCATTAGCATGCTGAAGTCTAAGTACAGCACATGTGCGGATCACAGCCTAAGAACAGATTGTCTCCAGCCTGTTGCTAGCGTATCCCTTGCTCAGTTGATGGCTTTGGACTGATTCTTCAGTGCGGGAGCAGGACCTGTTAATCTGACAGCTGGTACAAACCTTGAAAAGACATATGTTTTCCCCCCGTACTCCACATGACTTGTTGCTAGCATCACTGACAAATCCCTAGCCAGGGGAAAAGGTTATTCAAAGCTTCAGTGCTCAAGAGATGTTCAATTTTTTGAATGATTTGTGTCATTTCAGGCAGAAAACTCTGCCTGGTCAGAGGAGAGAGCTGTTGTAAGTGGGAGCAGGCTACAGGACTTTTTACTACACTGGCTACCTCTCACAAGAGGCCAGCACAGACTAGCTGGTTATGTTTGGACTAGGAGCCTGTGTAAACTCTGCCATGACCTTTGCTGTATGAACACTGCATTTAGTTTTAAACACGGAAGGGGCTCTGGGAGGGTGCTGCAAATCTCAAGGCAAGGAACGAGTGAAACGCTGCTCATGTTTCATGGTTTTCAGCGGAGTGGAGCCACTTTGGTGCTTTTGCACCACTTTGGGCTTTTGCCTGTGTTTCTCTAGCTCTGCCTTAGCCCTGGGATTACTGCGCACACTCAACAGCTGCTCTCATGAGTTTTACCTGTTGACTTTTACGCTGTCAGCAAAACTTTCAGCCTGCTGTGAGGCATTAGTATACAGAAGGCTTTAGTATACAAAATGCAGCCATTTCGCCCTGAAAAGTTTATAAGCAAAATCCACAAAACGAGCAACAGGAGAGGACACGGAAGGAAAGATTGTTACTGTGGCTGTTTTTATTGCAGTAATACCCAGGCCCCTTGGGAACGGCTCCAGCTTCCCTTTGTGCAAACACTAAGCAGTTTACAACACAAGCGGCGGCTTGGCTTGCTCGCAGAATTGATCAGCCCCAGCATCCAGACCCAGCACCTGTGGCCTGCAGCCCAATAACTCTCCAGATTTACTGGCTGAGGTTACAAGTGGGAGCAGTGAACAGAGTATCTGTGAATATTGTTTGCACTGACAGCTCCTCCAGTAGAATTTATCTGGGCTCAGTTATCAGGTATAGTTGAAAAAAGCCTGCAACTGTGAAAGTTGTAAAGAAATACAAGCTTTGGCTGGCAGGACCCACTTCCTGCAGTGTGCACATCTAGCACCTAATACAGTGAATACTTCATTTTATTTGAGGCTTTTAAGCCATTGCATGCAACGTCCATAATGAATCCAATTCATAAATCCAGCAATCTGGACCTGCTCTAGTTATGAATTCCGTATTATTTCCATATTCCTTTAATCCACAAAGTCATTAACAGAGCTCCAGAAAGTCATGAATATTTCCACCCTAGTTGCCGGGGAGCGTACACTCTTTCAGATGAAACACTACGAGGAGCCACTAATGTTTTTAATTATGGAGTGCTAGGTACAAGTTATTGTGAAAGTTAAGGCAGGACTAAATCCAGTGCTATCTTCAGAGGCTGTTTCATCAGCAATATAAATAACGGGTTGCAGAACACACGTGCCCTACTTGCTGAAAGTGAAACAAGCACAGAAGTCGAAGAAAAACCTCCAGCAGGCACTGGCCTTTGTCTTCCTAAAAGAAGTGCATTGTAACAGTGCGGAGGAGAGATGTTCTCTCTTATACGCTCATCCCGCAGACACAGGTCCCCTTCTCGAGCCTGTGGTCCTCTTCAGGAAGGAAAAACCTACCGTCTGTGAGTGATGTGATTTGCTATGTAATCATGGGTTGCTGTTGTTGCCTCTGATTTTAATTTTTCACTCACACCAAAATCAGACACATTCTCAGTGTCACACCTGACACATTAAGGATGTCTTCAGAATAATATCTTTGGGGCGGACACTGAATGTTGATAGAAATGTCCAAGTTATTGAACTATCTGCTGCACCTATTTAGTAATTGCTTTACTTTAACATTCCTTTTGCATGTTCTTTTTTTTTTTTTCCATTCTTTTTCTAAAGTATGTTTGTTGTCTCTACAAATGATGTCTTGTATGCTAAGGTTTTGTGGGTATGATTCTGAGGCCTTCCGAATCAGAAATTCAACAGTAAGCTGAATCGCAAAAGGTAGGCCCAAAGGATCTTAACTTTATTATTATCCCTTTTTGTCATTTTCTGTTACTGTTGTAATTTCCTAATTGATTCTTCCTTCACACTGAGGAAAAAAATCTACGGATAAATAAAAATAACACTTGGAAAGGACGACAAAGGAAAATTGCCAAGAAATAGACATCATATGTAGACAAACCTCTTCCCACATAATGAATAATTGCACAGAGTCATTGCATGGATTTCTCCCCCTACTAGTAAAACATCTTTCAAAGGAAATGCATATGCTTGTATTCTAGAAAGAATATTTGGACTTTACTGGTGGTGTGGAACACGGGAATGGTAAAAAACCAGTGGCAGAAATGATCTCTCTTCTAGGAACATTAATCTCTGTCAGAAGCTCTGATCCCAGAACTTTTGCAGCTAAACAAAATGTGTTAGCGAAGAAATTACTGAATTTGCATTGGGGAGGGGGAAAGAAAGAAAGCAAACTTGTGAGAAAAGCAGTTACTTTCTGCAAAATACTGATTCAGTTCAGCTTTCAATGGAAATAGTTCTGCCCATGAGGTTTTCAGCTAGTCCTCATTCTTACAGCTCTCCAGAACCAAAGTAGTGATTGCGGCTATCAGAATAAGACGTTTTAAGAGAGTACTGCGTCTTCCTCACGAATTTGCTCTATATACACAATTTCTTTTGCAACAAGGATAGTAAAATTTTCCCAGTTTCCTCAGATCTTGCTCAAAAGGCGTCTATGCCAACTGAGCTCTCACTATGATGCAGCCATTGTGATTCTCAGTGTGATACCTTATCCTGCAAAGTACTCATCGATTCCTCCAATTGTTTTGAATAGAAACCATACTGCACAATGCCACAGACTCTTTTAGAACACAAGGGGCCAGGACAGGTCTGGGAAAGACTTTATGTGACTGAAATACGCAACACTTAGCAATACACAGTTATGTAAAGATGATGTTATTTTATTTAAGCCAGGGAGCTATGTGCTGCTAGTTCAATACCCAGTCTTTTGTCTTTGAGAGCCTGACCCAGCTCCCAGGGGAATCCCTGAGAGCATCCCTGCCTTGCAATTTAAATGTATTAGCCTACTCTCATATGATCCATGCTCAGAAATATCTATAGGCAGAACTCCAATGCCCAGTACTCATTAACAGATAAGAAGGAAGCCCTGTAGTTATTAATAGACATTCTAAGCTCAGCTTCTTCAAAGTGCCATGCAGACACTTTGAGCTATATCCAGGCTAACAGTCAGCGATATGGATGGAAACTGCATGTGACCAAATGTGCTGATATTTACTATCAGCCCTTGCCTTCAATCTGGAAATAGATGCACACCCAGGGATCCCTTCCACCTGCCAACTCTATCTCTAGCAGTTGCCCTAGTGCTATCCTTGGAAATACTAAAGCCTACTTTACAACTGTTTGCAAAATTTGCGGAAAAGACTGCTCTTTTAGTCTAGTTTTCTAGAGAGGAAAAAGCAGGGGAAACCTAAAGGTTCACTGGTACGTTTGTGTGCAGTTGTAAAATAATAATAATAACTGTAATGCTTTAATAACGTCCTGTTACACTAGCAGGTCTAGAGGTCTAGAATCCCCAGTCATGGATCATGACCAGCTTGAGATGCATTCTTTACAAATGAAAACAAACTAATAATAAGGACATGTAGGAATCTCTACCAGCATGGGGATTCTGATGTTGATTTTTTGATTCCCTAGTTAGTAAGATAATTAAAACCCTCCAATTATTACTGTCGGTTTCCCATTAAGAAAGTGTAAATAAGGAGCTTACTAGCTTGCCTAGCCCGTTCACTCAAGTCATGGTGAGCTAAAGTATTCCTGTACAATTACAAACACATTTCTAAAGCATCAATAATCTCATGGGGATGATAAACGATTCATGTACTGGGACCAGGGTGATTCTTGCTGTTTCATCATATATATATGGGGGGGGTGGTCTGGTGTTTCTATTTTTAATGCTTTTTAAATTAATAAGATCTTTATAATTGTAGCTTTCCAAGCATAGGTGACTAAAATTTGACTCCTAAATCTGTTTGTGTAAATGTCTAAAGGCAAGCAGGCTGGCTGGAAGCACCCTGTTCTCTCTGATGTGGGAGAGTGCTAGACTCCCAAGCATGTAGATAAGGCTGCAACTCAAAGGTCTTCTTGCCTGGAGCAGTCACCAGAGAAAACAGATAAAAAGGTTAGAAATCTAACTTCAGACTTCAGTAATCCTGTAGGTAATCACATTTTTCTGGACTGTCATACAAATATGTAAAAACTTGAAGTACGCAGATACAGAGGTAACTGGAGGTCAGAAAAGTGCCTGTTAACAGATGGAATCTTAATTTGCTAAAACTCCAAATTGCCTGAGATATCTAAATAGGGGTGAGGATCCAGCTTAGACAAGTAATTTGCAAGGTGTAATATATTAGGAATAAATTTAACTTTTCTAATATACTGTCTCAGCTGCAGCACCCAGGGGAGCATGATTCAAAAACCTGAGATGTTGGTGAAGAGTTCATTTTACTATAAGGCTGCAAATTGCGCAGTGCATTCTCAATAGTGTTGATTTTGCTGATACATCCCCAGCGTTAGTAGTTGGCAACCTGAAGCAGTGAGCAAAATCAAAGACACGTATTTATCAACTAAGAAGTGTGTTTCCAGCTCCTGGGACATCTCAGACTGAAACAGCTGAGGCTACAAGGTCTGAAATTTGGGATAAATAATGGAACACATACAGAAAGGGAGATACAAATCAAAATGAATGCTAACTGCAAAGGCTGCACAATCACAGTGGATGGATTTCACTTACTTCAGCAGGACTGGATCGCACTCTGATTAGCTTTCCCCAGAGAGCAGTACACAGGTTTAGCATGTTTATTTAGCTCCATTACAAATGTGAAGTGTGGACGTCATTGTGATCATCCAGGCCTACCTACAGGGCTTAACACTGGGTTGTATTATTGACTGCTTTTATTGCTCCTTACAGTCTATCTCTTTTTCTCCAGTGCTACATAACACATAAGGCTGCATTTACATTTTCTGAATGGACTAATCACGGTTCTCTGCTTTGATAAAGAATGTGCAGCCTCCCACATAACCACATGGAAACCAACAGGGAAGAGTAAACCAGAAATAAACCCGTTCTAAGGGGCTAAGGGAAAAATACCCACCAAGATAATTGGGAGGGATGTACAGAGAAGCAGCAAGTGAACACATAGTCACATCTTAAAAAAAATTATAATGCTAAAAATATCCAGATGAAGGACAGCAAGAGAAAACATGATTGAAGCGGAACAATTGGTAGAGGAGTTAATACTTATTAGCAATCATTTTAGATTGAATATAGGTTGGTTTTGTAACAGCACAAGGAATGATGCATTTGACAGGACTTAAACAATTGCGTCCCCCCTTCCCAAAGAATCTAGTTAGCAACACCCTGGCACAAATTGATCACTCGCATGCTCCTAAAGAGTTAGCAAAGCAAATATAGTTACTAAAAGTTTTTATCTGTAAAATACAGTGAAGTTAGATCCCAAACAAATCTTTCAAAATCTTTCCTCCCTATATTCCAGACCTTAATATGTTTTAACATTTATCCTACTGTATTTTCTCCTGTAGCCTTAAAAAAATAACGCTGAGAGGTCAGTCAAAGGTAACCAGTCCAGCATCTTTCCTCCAACAGTATCCAAAAGCGATTGCCTGGGTAGTAAGAACGGAGCAAGTATATATGATATTTTTGCAAGTACTCTCCCATCATCCAGCTGTTTGCATCTCAGATATTTACTGAGCCAGTGTGGTTTCTATGCATTTATTAACTATCAGTGGACTTCTTTCCCTTGGAATTGAAATTGCCTAGTGTCCCCTTGCACCTAGGTCAACAACATTTAGGAACATTTAGCATCCAGACATCCTGTGGCAAGAAGCTTTACAGCTAAATTACATGTTATGTGAACATACCCCCTGCCCTGTATCTCCTGGCATTGAAACATCATCTATGTGCATGTGAGAAAGCAAACACTCATTTCCAGGTTTCCTAAATGTTCAGAAGAAATTTGTGCTCAAAGGGTAATTGAAAAAGAGTTATTATGAACGTTTTGTAAGGTTCATGAGCCAAATCCATCTTATTCACATCTGAAGAGCTACAAAGACTTGTGCGTTTGAAGATAAGTATTTTTCAAAGTTCCTTGTAGTTTTAGAGAGTTTGTATGTAATATTTGTCAAAGAATATTGCTAGTGAGAAAAAGGGTATGTCTAGCACAAGGGTGTTAAAGGCAAGCAAGCAAATGCTTTTAGAAATAGAGCATCGGGCTTAGAAGTTCATTCCACAGCTTCTTTCACGTGGTAGAAATGACAATGTCCGAAGTTTTCCAAGTAATATGAAATTCTGCTTTCTTCTGGAGGAAGCTTGATTTTTGTTTCCATCCAAATATTCCCTGCAGTTTCAGAGGTAGCTTCAGAAGATAATTCCATATAATACCTTGGGTGCCAAGGATGAGAAAGCCTAGGGGTAACTCAGTTCATACCTGGTCTTCAGGGTTTTTACAGTCACAGGGCAATTTGGCTGCTACATAGTGCTGACCTTTATCTGTCCAGCAGGGTTAAAATGACCCATTCAGCAGCAAGGGTTTTTAAAATATGGCAGTGCCTTGTGAGGGTTTTTTTTTTAGCCTGTGATGAACACAGAGGCATAGCAGGTAATTATACTTTCTGAGAGTAAGTTGTACCATGGAAAGAGCAATTCTCTGTGGCATTTTGAGATGCATCAAAATGTAAGCATTACAAGCTCAAATTTGAATTCCAAAGTTTAAGTAAACAGAGGATGGGAGGGTGGAGATTTGCTGATTTAATACAAAGGATGGATTTGAGAAGAAGAACGCACAGGAAATCATACTTCAGGTGCTAGGACTTTCTGTTTCATATCTTAGTTACAGGTCCTCACTGCTCTGTGCCACTGTTCAGACCTTTCAACCTAGCTGCATAATACTGCTGTTCTGTTCCAGCTGCATTTACCAGCATGTTTGTAGCTTGTCTTATCAACTGACCAGTGCCTTGAGCCTTTGCTAATGGTAGTAATAGCCTGAGTCTGCTAGCCTGAGGGAGTATGAGGAAGAATACATTGAACCAACAATGAAGTGCCACTAAAGGAAAAGCTGAGTATTTTTCCCAGGCGGGTGTCTTATACTTCAGCAAAGCTGGAAAAGATTAAAGTGCAATCTTTGTGCTTGCTGCCTTGCATGCAAGCAGTGCATGCAGAGTGAGTGGATGTCAAGCTGTGATTCCCTTGTGAGAGGAGTGCATATATATAAACCAACTTTGGTTTGCAGATTTATGTGGATGTAACCTACTCACTTCAGTGGGCTTCATGATGATTCGGGATTGGGTTGTGGGAGCAGTACCAGGATGGGCATGATGGATGCTATGTGACCACTTATCTAATCTAAATCATGACCCAGCCTTTCATGCAGAGTGTGAAAGTGACACAGAAGCAAAATGTAAAGGAAAAAGGAAGCTGTTTGGTTCTGGATATGATCCATGTTAGCTACAATATAACCTATACTAACTATTAACCCAGCCTCACCTGGCTTTTGAGGGTTTACAAGCTTCTCTCTAAAGTCTGAAACATGCACATACGTGCACAAACATAAAGCACTTTTGCTGTATAAATACTACAGTGTACCAAGTTGAAGCTCTTTTTTACACGCATGCAATCTCAATGCATATGTGCCTGTGGGAGTTATATGCAAGTGTAATAGCATGGCAGATTTTACACAATCGATCTATGTACATGTAACTGCATGAAATGCATTTGGGTGGCATTTTGTGATATGTGACACATCATGTAAGGCAATTCACTTAATTCATGTCAGATAACTGCTCTATAGCTATCTTTAGAAATATTAAGGGAAAAGGCAGGGCCCAAACTCACATCTTTGTAATTCTGGTGACATATAGTCATTCCTCCTGATGTTACCATTTCTAATGGTCAGGAGATTTGAAGTCTGCCCTTCTCTTTCTTTCTCTCGCCATCATATTTGCCTGTCATGCCACACATATACGTGTCTATGTAAGCAAAAGATAATCACATGGCACATAAATCAGTGGAAAGTACTTTTACAAAAAACTCTGTTCGGAAGTATGGGAAGTAAAGAATAAAGGTTCTAATGTAACAATTTCTGTAGTATGAAAAAGAAGTTAAATAGAAAAAAAACAACAAACTACAGAGACAGTGCTCTTTACACTTCTTTGATAGTTAGCAATATTGTCAATAGACTCTTTTTTCTAGATTGCTACAAGCAACTCATGGACTTTTGCTTCAAGAGAAATAAAAACCCATAAGCACAGGATTATGAGTTCTTAAGACCATTGTGTGGTTAATTACAATTACATTCAGAATTCAGAAACACTGAACATGTAAGAAATATAACCCACGCTATTGTGCAGTGAATTGCATGTGTAACCTCTTTGACCAGTTATATTATAATCTTGCGGATGGTTATTTATAAAATGATCAAGTTATTTTTCTTTTTGACTTTGAACTCTACTTGAAGAACAGTGATTCATGCTCCACATGCTGTTTGCTCTATGGCTCCATGCTTCGCATGTGGGAAAGTCAGGCTGAGAGAGACTTGAGAATTAACATGTGAGGATGTGTTATCTGTGTAGAAACCACCTACAGTCCACAACTTTGAACGAAAATACTTCAGCACTGAATAGGACCCAATGCTTCCCTGCCCTAAATCCCCGGTTTCCACTGGTTTCAAAAAGCCAGATGAAATTTACAACTGAAGGGCAATGGAAAAATATCAAGATACAAACAGGAACAATTCAGACTTCCTTCATGCCACAAAGGTTACTGCACAAAATCTACTTGCAATGTTCAGAGGAGTATTTCTGAAAGATTTCCTTCCAGGGCTTCTTCAGGAAAGGGTGACAGATCTCCCATCCTTCACTGGGAAAGATTGTTCAACATCAAGACCGGTGCCGAGAAGGAAATTTTAAGTGTTGCCATATATAAAAAAATGAGTGTTATAAGAGAAAAAAATAGAGTTTTCCCTCAAAAAATTTCACTGAATAATCTCATTCTTTGGGGAAATGGAATGTACCTACATTATATGCTATCTACACATCCTCCTCCTACAGTTTTTCCTGTCACTCTATTTCCCTTGTGTCTATGAGAGAGCAATATTTAGCATCAAACTTCTAAAAATTATGCTAGCTTCTTAGCAACTCTAAATGCCTTGTTAGCATTTAATAACAATTGTTTATTGGTTTGCAGTTAGTGTTTTAGAAGAAAAAATTAAGACAGCCTGCATTTTTAAATTTGCAAACTCGCTTTCACCTACTCTATTTCAGAAGAGAAGAGCTTAATGGATCATTTGGTGTAATGACAAATATTTTCTTTTTCTACTGTCTTTATTTACATTGCTAGGCAGTGGTGATTACAACAGCTACTATTCTCTCTATTCCCTTACCAGGATATTCACAACGTTTGTATTTCTTCAAGAAAAGCATCAACATGTATCTCTTACCTTCAAGCCATACGAATCTCTCGAGCAGAGGTGGCAGTACTTTGTGTCAAATATATCCAAAATGCCACAAGTCTCTACTGTAGCTTTTCTCAAGCTCTCCCAGGCTTTCAAACAGACTTTTTGGTATTTGGTATTCACGCCCACACAGAGGAGCAAAAAGAAAAAAAATCACCTGCCTGACCCCTGCAAACTGGGACTCATGCAGATGAAACTTGCTGTGGTTAACCCCAAACTGAGCTAGCAACTGCTAGAACTTCAAGAGCTCAGGGAGTGTATTAGCTTCCTGGGAAGAGGCGATTTCGGAGCAAAGCTCTCCTGCAGTAATTCGCTGTCCATTTCTTTCAGCACATGACTGGGTGGAAAAGCAGCAGCTCCGTCTCCATTTCCCAGAGCCCACATTTGGCTAGCTGGTAATCAGAGCCGCCCCTTCCTCCAACGACGAGACCCCAGCAACCTGTTTCCACTACAGCTCCTTCTCTGGCCGCGGGGTGCGATTTCCCGCAGCTCTTCCCTTTCTGCCTCGCCTGCTGGGGGGCAAAGTTTCCTCCCCCGAATGCCACCGACTCACGCCGGGGAGAAGTCGCTCCCCGGGGGTGCGAGACGAGGTCCTCCGGCGGGTGTGCGGCGGACGGCGGCAGGCGCGGACGGCAGCTTCAGCACCGGGAGCCGGACAGCGCCGGGGCGGGGCGCCGGGAGCGGGGCGCCGGCAGCGGACGGCGCCGGGAGCGGGGTGCGGGGAGCCGGGCGGCGGGGCGGAGCGCGGCCCCGGGGCGCCCGGGGGTGCTCGCACGGAGGCAGCCGCTCCCGCCACAGCCCCGGAGACAGGAGGCAGCAGCGGCCCCCACCCCGAGGAAACGCCCGGTGGAAGTGAGCCCTTCCCCGCCTGGCTGCCCTGCCCTGCGCACGAATGCCGGCTACTCTGGGGGTGCTGGGCACCCCCCAGTGGAAATGGGGCAGGCAGCCCGCAGCGTCTGCACGCACTCCCAGGTGAGTGCCGGGTGAGACCCCTGCAGGGTCTGGGAATGCTGGGCAGCCTCTGGGCTACAAGGTTACTCGCTGGCCCTGAATATGCCCAGGTCTGTGCGTAGCTGCCGGGTTTCACACAGAAGGCAGGGAAATATGGAATGACCCTCCAGTATGGATAGGACAGGAAAGGGAGGCAGAAGTTTCTGAGTGAAGAAGCTGACTGTATTTTTTTATTTCTGCTGTAAACAGCTTGTATACTTTCTTTGTAAAGAAATGGGTCAATGCCAAAGAGGGATATCATTCACCTGCATTCTCCCACAGTGGAAAAGTCCCAGCACAGTCCTGTGTATTTGCTAACCACCCAGGCTAAAATTCTCAAGAGAGCTCCTGGTTTAAACACTCTCTGTAATGGTAAATAGATCTCTCTGCAATTCAAATACCAAGAGAAACCATTTCCTGAAAGAATGATGAAAGTGTAGGTGCTGTTGCAGTATTTTAATATCTTCTTATAGCTTAATATCTTTAATACTACCTAACTTTCAAAGCATTAGGAGTCCATAATTTGAAGGATGTTTCCTAAGAAGTCTTTTCTTTTTTCCAGAAATGGCTTGATTCTCTTTTCTGAATGTATTTTTCATATTACCAATAACGCTAGACAAAGAAAACAGAATGAAACCCATCTCTATGGTTAGGTTTTAAAAAGATTCAATTTCTGGAGGATTTTCTACAAAGGAGTGGACCTAGAATACTGCTTTCAACCTTTTCTGACTGTGGAACCCTAAACATTTTACAGCAGAGCTACTGACCCCTTTAGGATATTGCATACATGAATTGCTGTGAAATGTACATACACTTGTCTTTCTGAGTCATCTTTAGTGTTAAAGTCAAACCAAATTCTCTTGAACTTTCCCAGTGTTACTGAAATAGTTTCCTTTTTATCCAAATAATGTTCCACTGTGAGTTTTGCAGTGCCAAGGTAGCCAAATGAATACTAGAGGACCTTTAGCACAAAACTCAGAAACAGTCACAGGAATTGCTGTAACATTGCAGTAACCTGGAATTATTCCTCTGAAGTGCTAAACTGTTACTCAGTGCCAGTGTAGGAAGTATCAGACATTATTGTTTTGGTATATCTAGAACACTGATTTCTCCTTGAAAGCAGGACAGCAAAGTTTTAGTACATATGACATTTTGCTTGCTTCAGAATAAATATAATTATTTAATGGACGGACAACACTTCTTTGAGATGTTTATGCTTTCTTTGAGGCCAAGAAGAATCTTGTCCTCCCCTAGCCTCCTTGGGCTTCCAGTTGTGTCACAAGTATGCTTCCCATCCGGTCATCTGTAAGAAAATCAATTACACACCAAGTCAGGAAAACAGTAATTTAATAACTGATAACTGGGTAAGCTATTTAATGGATGAGCTCTGAGTCTCACTGACTCTTTGCCATCTGCCTAGGCCTTTTGATTTACAGTGATGATGTGTTTGACTGCTTGTAAGAGTCATATCTGTGTGTTGCTGCCACCACATTTTTTTAGTCCTACTAAAGAAAACAGTTTTTATTCTGTCCACCAGAAATCTATGAATTAAAGCAATGGCTACTCTGATGGAAGACAGTATTACATATCACATCTCTTGCCTGTGCTAGAAATGCTAGTCTGTAACGTGAAGAACTAGATCCTCAGCTGGTGAAAACTGCAAAAGACTTTAATCGGGCTATGTAGCTGGCCTTATGAAGTTTAAAATGAGATTAATTTCCCTTGAATTTTGTATCAACAATTTCAAGAAATGCCCTAGAGTTAGATGAATCATGGGAGAGAATAAAGCACAATAACAAGAAAAACTGACATATAAAAAAACCCCAACCCTGAACCTGAAGCCAAAATAAAATGAAACTTCAAAACCACAAGTCTAACCTTCTTAAAAGAAGCAAAATCTCTTCCCCCCCCCCCCCCCCCCATTGCATTTCTGTTTGTGATTGCTCACTGAGGAAGCTCTGTTACTTTGGTTAGAGGATGTTCAACAGCAGCTCTCGGCAAGTATACAATTCTGAAGAGTTGTTACTGGTTGATATGGAGTAGACACATCACTCATAGGACATATCTCCTTTTTGATTTTAGGGAAATAACAAGTGAGTACAGTTCCTGGGGAAAATATCAGGAGTGTTCTGCAGTATTTCCTCAACATGTGTTCTCTCTTTTTGCTCGTTTACCAGAAAACTTAGTCATCTGAACCGCACTGGAAGTGGAATAAGATAACATGCTTCATGCACTACACCATGCCACTGAAAAAGTAAAATGGCAGTGAAATATCAGTCATCGAGATCCTCACAACAAGACAGCTTATTATTTTACTGTTCTATCACATGCTGCTGGTGTGGAAAGCTTTGAAGGAACAGACAGGGTCTTGACTGACAACTGTATTTCTCTGATGCAAGGAATACTAGGCCGCAAATGCAGAAGAGGAAATGTTTCCGACTCCACTGGGGACAAGACAGAGGTTTCTTAGGGTCCAGTCCAGAACTGTAGGATGAGCTTCCCTGCAACTTTTTCACAACTTTGTTGCCTTCTGTGTCAGGCCCGTCTCTTTGGCTTTGCCTTCCTGGCATCAACATTCAATAAATATAAAAACAAGGAAGATTTTCAGAGCAAACTACTTCAGTGTACACAGTTCTTCCTCAAGTGTAAAAAAGCCCAAAACTCCTAAAGATGAATTAATTGATACAAGTACATCACATACACTTCTAAATGGTGCTCAGATCTCATATAAAGTGTGTCACACAGAAACTAACTCAAATAGTGCAGAACTCTCCCGGTTACAGTGCAGGAGTGGAGTACTTGTTAGCTCACAGGAGTTGCTAAGCATCTCATTCAAAACACTGGCTCTGCAGGCTCCTAAAAAATGCCATTCTTCCAAGGGTCAATGCTATGCAGGTTAGGAGGAAAGTCAGAGAAACACAGAAACAAGCCCAGGCGATTCAACCCCAGCAACTCCTTTCTCTACGGTGCTTACAGCCCCCTGGAGCCAATATTACACTCTAGATTTAGCAACTGAAACCCCAGTCAAGGGCCAAAATACCAGTCCCACTTCCTCTTGCACTGCCTAATTACAGTTCAGACTGCCATTCTTTCTTAATCTCTTTACCAGCACCACCTAGCAGCTAGACTATTTGCAGAAAGGTTAAGATAGATCCATGTCCAAATCTGAATGGAAGTTGGCAGGACTTCTCTCTCATCATGTGCACAGTCCTCCTTCACAGAGCACTGCTGCAAAGTCATTTGGCTGAATGTTGTGCCACCTTTATTACAAATACATAGAAATAGCACATTAGCGTTTTCTGCAGAAGATGCTCTCTCTCAGGGTAGACATATACCTGACTTCTGAATAAAAGACTTGAAGCTCAGGAAGGGAGATTAGTCGTAATGAGCCTTGTGAACTCAAATGCTCTGGTTTTTTTTCATCTATTCTGCCAAAACAAGTAACATTACCAGACTCTTACTTGTACTCACTTCTAGTGTAGAGAGAGTCTTTGCTTTTATCAGCAGAAGAGGCACATAGAATTATTAGGGTCAGAATTAGCTTCTGGGAAATGATTAGCTCTGTGCCTTGCACTGGTGCATGAAAGCTAGTTAGTCCTGCCAGAGAAAGTACCCATTACTTGTTACAAGCTCACCTTTAATTGCATGATATTAAATCTATCCTTGGGAAATTCAAGCTCTTGACATAGCTGTAGATATTGTTTTAACCAGCCACACAGCGTCATAATCCGACAGGAAGTGTCCTATCAAATATGCTGTACTTTTAATAGAATGAGCTAGTAATAAGGTGTAAAAATGATGGGCTGCATCAGAAGTACCTCACCTGACGTGATCTGAGGGTCTGGCCTGATCGTTTCTGAAGTACTTTCTGTGTTTTCTTTTTATTGTAATCTAACAGAACATATTGGAATATGAAGGAGCCGTAACTTGGAAGACACAGTTTTTCCTGTGATGCCAACTAATGGTAATACTTTGTTACTTACTCAGCTCAGCACATTAACAGCCCATTAAACGCAGTTCACTGATGGGCGTGGCTTGTTCTTTTACTGCTGCAAATTCCAATGAATTGTGCCCCTCCAGATGAGAGAACTGCCATCTTTGAATCCCTGAGAGTCGATAGAAAGAGGTACCCATAGTGGGCCACCTTTGATGTCTGTGGCGTGGAGCCTGTGTAGGTTAGGCAGTTGGGTAGTATGTCATGTTTCACCCAATTGCTGTGATCCTCAAAGTGGTGTGGTTGCCACATACCTGTTGCATTCTCAGTGCATCTGAGCCGAGATCCAATCTAGTCATGCAACACTGGAAATGACTGAATCGGTTCATTTCAAGTTTAAGAAATCAACAGTCTTTTGCGAGAAATTTCTTCAAAAGCCAAGATGGATATTGATATCTCTCTGGAAAGGAAATGAATTCTCATCTTTTTATATCTTTTCCAAAGATGGGCTAGGAGAATGCTAGTTTCTCCCGTGAATAAGGAGCCAATAGTGAATTCAAAATATTTTTTCCAAAAGCAATGCACCAGAAGTTCTAATATTAGAGAGAGGATTGGAAATAGGGAGCTCAGACCTGCCTCTGCCACTAATTTACTGTGGCGCACTGGGCAAGTTTTTGCCTTTTCTCTGCCTTAGCCTAAAGCTAGGACAAAGTTTCTGGATTACTCCATGGGCTTGGAGTTTACATATTCATCAGCATCTCATGTGCTCAACCAAGATTCAGCCCAATCTGCATTCTCTACCTGTTTCGGTGAATGAAGTCTGTCTCCTTGCAGACAAATTTACTGTTAAATACTTGATCTGGACTACATGACTTAAGCTGCCCTACATGCCATTACTGAGTAGCCTGACACAATCAACCATAGGTGGCCAAATTTGACCCTGCTGTCTTAAGCTGAGGCCTCTGAAAAATTTGAAACACTATGTAAGTGCAAGTATGGCGAACACATTGCCATTCATCTCTCTGCCACGGACTTCCTTTCTGTGGCATGAGAATAATGAAACTAACACATTTACTTTAATGCACAGGGTAGTCTGAAGACTTTCCTAACTCCATTTTATTTATTAAAATATCCCTGAACCTAGAAGAGCACTATACAACTTCTGTTGTTTCTCTTTTAATCATTTACTATTTCTTGCAGTTGCTTTTATCCTCTGAAGTGGTCTATTCAATTCCCACAGGATTCCCGACTGGGGAAACGCTATCAGTGCACATTCAAATAGAATAAAATTTGTTGTAGGTGTGTTAAAAAAATATTGGCTTAGCTCTCTAGAGAGCAAATCCAGGCTTGAAGCAGAGTGTCAATAATAATTTGTAAGTGAATAAAGGGTTGAAATATGCATACTGATGCTCCTGGGGTTGTAGAGCACAGACTTCTTAATTCTCAGGATGGCTTTTTGGAAACTAAAAGCTCAGTTAATTTCCTTCTTGTGGATAACTATAAAAGATGCGCTGCTGAAAGGGGCCAAGATTTCATGGCATTGACATTGTTCTTCACCAGTTCGTGCCTTTTGTGATGGATACTCATCTCCCTGAATGCAATCTTTTTCACGACACATAAGGACAAGACTATGATGATTTAGAAGCACCTGTCTGGGTGCAGTTTATGAGTTCTGATTAACCTTAAGAAAATTCAGTACCTAAATATTCCAGCGTCAATGGAGTTGGTCAGGTGCTGTCAGAGCTGTGTCACACATGCTTCACATCAGGGAAGCAGACAAATGTTAAATTGTGACGGCCTCCATTCAGTTGGAGACGCTTGCAGAGCACATGTCCCAAATTTTGAATGCTAACTAGGTATTTTAAAAGAGAGAAGGAGAAGAGTCTTCCTGCTCTCTCCATGTCTTTGTCTGGTGCTTTTTCTCTGCTAACAAAGGCCCTTGGGAACCTTGAGTGTTGGCAATCAGCTTGGAAAAATTCACCTGGATTGCAAGAGTCTCTTTTCTGCCTTTTCTTTTTTTTCACCTCCTTGTTATTTTTCCAAAGCTCGGCAGACAGCGGAGACAGGTAATTAAAGTTAATTGTGATTGCTCAGTGATGCAACAGCCCCCCCACTGACATGGCTTCAGGATGCCTCTGGCTCACACATGGCTGCTGCCTTCGAGCACGAGTGGGCACGCTTCAGAGGGACAAGTCTAAAGAAACACTCTTCTCTTCAAGTCACCACAGTCCCATGCCAGCCTCCTCTAGTGTCCGGCCACTGGCACTGTTTGCCTTTGAGCACAGGAGAGTGTCTCCCGCTTCTCTGTCTGTTCACAGAGGGAGGTGGGCAATCTCAGCTTGTCCCCCAGGAGTCAGGCCACATTGTCAGCACCTGAAAAAGATAGAAGGCTAAGGTGCTGGTCTGGCATTGAGGAAAATAATGGCTGTGTAAGCCAAGCCATAGTACACTACAATAGCATTAGGAACCAGGCGAGTTCAGTTTTCTCAAGGTTCTTAATGCCTACCTTTCGTGGCTGGCTGTGACAATCTATGGTAGAGCCTCTGGTACTAATCAATACTTCAGCTGCAAGTTTTCTTCCCCGAGGCAGAGGAGGAGACTGACAACACTTTAATATATGATCAAAGATAATCCTGTCACATCCCGCAGTTATATACCAAATCCAAAGCTGACTTCTGCCCTTTTCCAATCCAGAACTTACTGGGAATTTTGCTCCATTGTGCCTCTTTGACACATCATGAATTTAGAAGTATCTGCATTAAATAACCTGTCTTAGTTTCTGGTGACAAAAAAGCATTTCTAAATAGCCCTCAAAATATCTAATTTCGCATCATTATGGGTGATGTAGTGGCTACTCAGTGGACTGCAATACAATCAATGTAAAGAGAGGCAGTGCTTCAATGGTGCTTTGCCCTGCTGATAGCAAGTGCATCAGCTCTTGCTGATGGGTCAATTAATTGCTGGATTCTTGGGCAGCACCCGTTTTAAATGAGGCCCACAAATATGATGCAAATTCCATTCTGACACTAGAATGAATATTTGATGGCAATGTTACATTGCCACTAGACAGGCTATACATAGTGCCAAATTCAGCCTCACAAGGGTACTGTCCTGAGGAAATACTCATCTGCAGTGAGCTTTTCCTTCCTAATTAAAAACAGAGCCACGGGCAGCACCAGGTAATGAAGGAGTTGGTAAATCTGATTATACAAAAGAAAGTCACTTTGTGACTTTCAACAGGGATTTGCAAGGAGAAGTGATCAATAAAGGACACAGCAATGAATCAAACAGAACAGCCAGTAAATACATGGTACAAGGCACATTTGCTTGAGTAGTTGAGAGGTCTTTATCCATGTGACATGGAGCTTAGCAAGCTTCTCTGCCAGATATTGGCCACGGTATGCCGCCTGCAGAAAAGTAGCTACACATGGTCAAAGAGTCAGCCAGGCAGGCCTGACCATGGCTGTGTCTAGCAGTAATGGCACTGCAAGCAGCACAAACTAAAGCTCTGGCACAGTGAATAGTGCAAGCTCAAGAAAGCCCAAAAGGGAGGCACAGGCTCAAGTCTTCTCCTCCTCTGTACCACTGGGCTCACCTACAGTTTGTGTCCCAGAAGTTTAGACACAAGCCAAAGTTGGGTTCAGGCCTGTGCTCAAAAAGTAGTATAGATTTTGCTATTGCTTCATGCATCACTAAATAATGTGATTGTTGCTTTCATTAAAGCGTTGGTGGAATTGGCTGGTAACAGGTACAGGATAATCTGGGCAGTGCTGTGCACCATTCTGGGTTCTGATTCTTCATTTTACTGTGAATTAGAAAAGAACAGAATGAAGGAGAACAGATGGGCCCATCTTGGTGCCACACACACATCATCTAGTATGGAAAAGAAGGAGAACACTTAGCTGGGAGTGGAAGATGGGAGTGCAGTTCAGGAACTGTGGAGCGAGGAGGTTGAGAACCCTGGGAAAGGCATATTCACAATGAGGCAGAAAAGCTGCAGTTCTTCAATATTAGTAAAAACTCCAGGGATGGATACCCACAGGGGGCCACAGTCTGTTTCTAGTAGGCTGGGAGACAAAGCCCATCAAAACTTTGAATATATTAAGGTTTTCAGACCCCACAGCAGATTCAGCAAATCACACGGGAAGCTTCCTGTTGCACACAGTGAATATCAGCTGCAAAGAGTACTTTCAGGGTTCTCTGAGAGCTCTGCGTATTGCTACTAGATCAAACATAAATAATATTCTTCCTTACCCTGGCTAGTCTCTAATTGCTGTAGTGTATTTCCCCAGAATGCCTCTTTAGCAATTTCCCCTCAGACACAGTAAGTATAAAGTTTGATTAATCATGAGGATTACCATTTATTGGTGCATGAACACCTTGTGAAGGAAACAAGTTTTTCCATGATGTTTTGGAATCAATGGTCAATCTGTTTAATTAACAGACTGGTTTAGCAGAAATCTGTTTGCTTCCTGTCTACTTCATACCCAAATGTACGCAGCTAACTAATCAAGCTTACTTGCCCTTTTCTGGATTGCGAAGATCTTTTCAAATCCTTAACTCTGTGCTCTTCCGTATTTTACACAGAGGGCGCTCTGCTAGCTCTTTTTCAGAAATGAGATTCACAAGCTACCTGGATCCTCTTTGCAGTTCGGGAAATAATTACTTTACGCAATATAATTTGCTTAAAACCATGACAGTTTTAACTATAGTTTAAGGCTAAATGACTGTTCAGCAAGACAGCTGGTAAAATTCACCCTGTAATAAGACTGAAGCAATGTAAACAAGCCCAGCCCATTTGGGGCTTTGAGTTAATATAGATGTCAAATACTCCTTTCAATATCTCTAAATTTCCCAAACCATCAGACATTTTCCTCCTTTATAAATGTATTTAAAATAGATCTCATCCTTTATCACTTAAACCCACAAAACATGTCTGTCCTAAATCCCTATAATTGATTATGTTTGAATATAAATGAACCTAAGAAGAAACATCATCTCATTTGTTGAAATACAATGTGTGACGCAATGTAATGAAGAAGAACTGCTGCAGCACAGCTTTAGGGAGTTCCAGGCCTGACTCCCTTGTTACTTAGAGCCTGGGTGTTCCAAAGAAAATGCAGCCTGAAGGAGCCCAAAATGACAGTGCTCTGGCCTTTAGAATAAAACACGCCCTAAGGTTTTCTCTCTGCTCTGCTGAGCTCCTGTAGTGGCTGTGCTCTGCTTAAATGTAAGATGTTATCTGAGTTGCCCTTCTTTTATATGCCTGGTCATAACAAGGAGCTCCTTTTAAAAGCCACCTTGAGGAAGAGTGATACTTCTGGGGCATTTACATAAGGCCATGATCCACAGAAAGCTGAGGTGACATTTATGTACAAGTTAAGTGTGTGCTCGCATACTCTGTTGAGCCATGCTCAGGACCTTAGAGAACTACAGGCAGTCAAGGGTGACAACCAAACCGGGTTTAGGCAAGAGGGACTGAAAGAGTTTTCAGCTCTGGCTATGGTAATGAGGGCCTTAGGACTTGATCTCGGTTTTACTGATATCAGTAGGAAGGCTGCTATTCACTTCCATATGCTTTGCATCAGGCCTTTTGAGCATCTGAATCAGCCAGAAACCAGAATACCAGGCAAGTGGAAATCATACTTGTAGAGAAGCCGAGTCAAATTACTGAAAACTAAACCCCTTTCTTTGCAGCCTCCCAGCAGGCTAAGTAATGCCAAACAATTCTAATTTAAACGACAACCAGTAGGGAAGTATCTCTGGGGCCTGATGTCCTCTACCCTGCTCAGTTAATAACAGCGATAAAATTGCAATTATGGCGATAAAGCTCAGAATTCATTTGCAATTGCTTGAGTTGTGGTGATTTATTGTTTGGTAATTATCTTGCTGGAGTCTTGAGAATGGAATAATCTGCCCTATTTACATAATCAAGGCATCAAAGTCTTTAGAGCAGGGCATGCTATCAGCAGATGGCCCTACCATGTGTGGTAGCATCCTTTAGTTTTTATAGCTCAGGTTGCATCCAATCTCGGTATCTATTCGCCTATAGCAAAAGTTTACCGTCTTCTACTAATGCAGTGTAATTTACATCAATATAGAGAGCTCTTCCTGCATTACTGTCAGCCTGCTAAAGGCCATTCAGAGGCTGTCCTTACCCACCTCTGTGGCTGAACGGGTGCAGTAAGAGGCAGGATTTGTGGTGGTGAGACAATCTAGAAACCTCCTACTCTCTGAGGACGTGACTGCTGTGGACTTTGCATACCCACGTCAGATAGAGTTGAGAAGGAAAAATAGAACAAAATGCAGAAAGAATGAAATTCATGGGCAGAACACATATATGGATTTTTTTTTATGATGGGTTAGTCTGTCTAATTCCCTGCAGTCCCAGAAACCACACGGTAGGTGTTCAGAAGGTGTATCTGTTCCAACCACCACCACCTGCAAAAATCCTTCCTTACATTCTGAAAAGCTCTCAGACCCCCTCCTTCCCCAGCACAAGCCACACATTATGATCAGTGGCAGGAAAAGAAAATTAATGGCATCAGAACCTATTAGGTCGCTGCAATAACACAAAATTTGTGAGGCTGCACTATCCAAGTGCTTTGACCTGGGCCTGTTTCCAATTACAATGTTATTTCTTATTGAAATTTACCATATTTCACCTAATTGCTCCTGTAACACTTCCCAAATTATTTGCATTTCTCACAATAAACACAGTCAAAAAATCTCATTTTCATAATATTTTTGTAAAATAAAGTGCATTTTAGTACATTTCTTTCAGACTAAAAACAGACCCCAACTTAAAGATATGCAGTTGCTGACCAAATCTCAGCTGTATGTTTATTCCTTGATTGAGCTGTTCAAATACTTCTGTGGGCCCTTCAAGTGTTCAAGAAGTGCAGATTAAACTTTGGGAATAAATTGCTGAAAGATAAAAATCTTTCTGCCAAGTTTTAAGAACAGGCTAGGTGAGAGTCTGTAAGACTATCTGACGTTGGATCTTTTTGCCCTTTTTTCTGTAACAATATTTCCGGGTTCAAAAGGGATTTTCCTTGTAGAGGCAGAGACATTAGAAGTTACTGTGGGGACTTAATTAATTTTTTAAAAAATTAAATTAATTTTAGGGACATCTACTGCATTGGAAGGAACATGAAATGTTTTCCTTGACTGCAATGAACATTTGGGAACCTGAGGCTTTCAGATGTTGTTTTGCTAGGTGCCCCCAAAGATTACAAACACAAACAAGCAAAAATACAGCGTGTTTTCCATTTGCTCTCTTAGATACAGCTGAAGTAGAGAAACCTCTTCAAGTGTGATTCCAAAGACTTTGTTGTGAAGGGTGTTTGGCACAAACACCTAAGCAAACCAAAAAAACACAAATCAAACAAATCAGCCCCCGACAGCCAGCTTGCCAGGGTGTTTCCATGCGTTGAACTGAAACGAGCTGTGAGGCTGCTCCTCAAGAGGGGACGGGCAGGTGCTGCTGACACCTGAACAAGGCCCCTGAGGGGCGCTGGCTGCACGAGCGGGCCCGCCCGCCCGCGCGCACCAACGGCCGGGTGCGAGGTGGGGGGCGCGCGACAGAGCGGCACGAGGCGGGCGCGTGATCCGGGGCGTTTCCCTCCGCCATTGGCTGGCTGGCTGGCGGGCGGGCTGCGGCCGGTGCTCTATTTAAGAGGCGCGCGCGCACAGACGGCGGCGCCTGTGAGAGGAGACTGTGAGGTGATAGCCGCGTGGGTGCCTCTCAGGCATCTCCCTCAGCGCGATGAGGGGAAAGCAACCTCCCGGGGCGAAGATGGCTGCCCATGCCACAAAGTGAACACTAGAGGGGCAAAAGGCTCTTCCCAACTGAGCAGTGAAGTACGAAGGACTTTCTCCCTCAAAGTGAGGATGGGGGAGAAAGCCTCTGCATAAATGGCTAGGCAGAGTACAGCTCTGAGATGGGAAGAGGAGGGATGGTGCTGGAGGAAGGAAATGAGAAGTCAGATCTCAAGAAAAGAAAAAAAGGTAGGCCAGCACAACGTCTTACTGCTGTGTAGCTGTAAGATTGCTGTTCCAAGACTCATTCTCTCCTTGAGAACAGGTCTTGGGATTTGATGATCTCAGGCCTAACAGTGTCCTCCTTCCTTGGCAGCAGCCGGCTGGAATGGCAAGGCAAGAGCGAGCGAGCAAGCGAGGAGAGGAGCGGCGTCGGGGCTGAAGAGGGGGCACGAGAAAGGCACTCTGGGCAAAGGGACCGCCCTGTCACCAGGGCGCGGTCCCGTAAGAGCGTTGCGGGCACCTTTGGGGTGCCCTGGCTGGCTTTGCGCTGGGCGACCTCCCTGTAACCAGGGCTCGGGTCTTTGCTTTTGCTGTCGTTGGCCTTTTGCCGTCTTGCTCCTTTGGCTGCCCGGAGAGAGTGGCAACCCTGTAAGGAGGGTGAGAGCCACCGTCTCCGCACCCGAGGGGGAAATGGAGCCCTCTGGACCCCGGGCCCACCCTGTAAGCAGGGGAGGGCCGTTTCCCCGCCCCCCTCCTCCGGCCCCGGCGGCTTTCCGCCTGCTGGCGGCCCGGCCAGCGTGACCCCCTGGAGTCGGGGCGCGTCACGGCATTTGCCCCTTGGCCACCCGTGAAGGCCCTTGGCGTGTTGAGGCCCCTCTGGCCTCCATGCAGCCCAGGGGGGCAGGTCTGAGGCTCTCCCCTCCTCCTCGGGGGGTAGGGATGGCTCCCCAGACATTGGCTGCACAGAGCTCCCTCTCTCTTCTGGGAAGTTCTGTTTGTGTGTCCTTGTCCTTGTCGGTGTGAGTGAGCGAGCGAGCGAGCTTGTCCTTTAGGCCCCTGTTAAAATCGCTGCAGCTTAGCTTAAGCTTCCCGGGAGGGAAAGGAGGGCTCTGTGCAGCAACAGGGGGGTCCCCTCTGAGCCCGCGAGCGGAGGGGGAGTCCGGGCTTGCCCCTTCTTTCTAAGGACGGAGCGAAGCCGCTTAGTCGTAGCGCGGGCAAGGCGACCTGCCTGTAGTCGGGGCCTGGGTCTCTGCCTGCGTGGCTGCCTGTCCTGCTGGCGACCTGCCAGCGTGACAGCCCTGTACTCGGGGCGTGTGTCACGAGCCGTGGAGCCCTCGTGTCCCCAGGAGCAGCCCGACCTCCCCGTAAGCGGGGCTGGGGCGGCTGCTTTAGCCGGCCAACAGGAACGAGCCCTCCCTCGCCCTTGAGAGGGTGCAGGTTGAGGAAGTGCTGCGCCCGGCGGGCGCAGTCGCGCCTTTGGCGCTGCTTTTGGCTGGGGCGACCTCCCCGCGGTTGGGGTCGAGGTCGCTCCCTGGGCTCCCGAAGACGTGGTGGTGTGCTGCAGCCAGGACGGCCAGCCCGTAGCTCGGGCGCAGGTCGGAGCCTCGGGCTCCGTGGGGCTTGTTGGGAGCGAGCGCCGAGCCGAGGGGGACCGCCCTGTAAGTAGGGCTGTGCGTGCCCCACCCCTGCGCTTGGAGGGCCCCCCTGTAAGCAGGCGGGTGCCCCTGGCCCCGGCCTTTCAGAGGCGTGGGGCCAGGATGTGTGGGGCCGGGCGCGTGCCCCCCCTGTCCTCGGGGCCGGGGCCCCGGCCCCCCGGCCTTTGGCCGTGAAGCTCCACTGCCTGGCTGTTGAGTCTCGTTCCTGTGGCTGCGGGGGAAGGCCGAGCTCCCTGGCTCCCTGGGTGTCGACCTGCCTGTAATCAGGGTCCGGGTCTGGGAGCCTTTGTGCTCAGCTGGCAGCCTGTGTGGGGTGACCGCCCCGTTAGCGGGGTGCGGGTCAGGGTGCCCCGGAATCGGAGAGGAGGAGCCTCCGTGGGCCCTTTGGGACCAGGGCTGCCCTGTAAGTCAGGGGCCGGCCAGTGCCCTGGAGTCCCGGGCGCTTTGCGGTCCAGGCAGCGGGCTCGAGCCCCCTGTAAGCAGGGGTGCAGCCTCTTTGGCCGCTGCTTTGCATGCCCAGCTTCATTTGCCCAGGGTGCCCGCCTCCGAGCCCAGCTCCAGCACCGGCTGGAACCCCGCTGTGCGTCGCTTTGGTGAGGCAAGCTGAAGGAGGAGGGTTTTGCGGAGGTGGGGGCTCTGCGGGCGGCGGCCGGGTGGTGCCTTGGGGAGCGCTTCCCGGGGGCGTAGGGGTCCCCGTTTCCTTCAGGCGGAGGCGTTGGCGCTTCTCAGACCTAACGGTGTCCTCCTTCCTTGGCAGCAGCCGGCGGAGAGGAAGGAAGCGGCATCGTGTGGAACGGCGAGGCAAGAGCAAGCGAGGAGAGGAGCGGCATCGGGGCTGAAGAGGGGGCACGAGAAAGGCACTCTGGGCAAAGGGACCGCCCTGTCACCAGGGCGCGGTCCCGTAAGAGCGTTGCGGGCACCTTTGGGGTGCCCTGGCTGGCTTTGCGCTGGGCGACCTCCCTGTAACCAGGGCTCGGGTCTTTGCTTTTGCTGTCGTTGGCCTTTTGCCGTCTTGCTCCTTTGGCTGCCCGGAGAGAGTGGCAACCCTGTAAGGAGGGTGAGAGCCACCGTCTCCGCACCCGAGGGGGAAATGGAGCCCTCTGGACCCCGGGCCCACCCTGTAAGCAGGGGAGGGCCGTTTCCCCGCCCCCCTCCTCCGGCCCCGGCGGCTTTCCGCCTGCTGGCGGCCCGGCCAGCGTGACCCCCTGGAGTCGGGGCGCGTCACGGCATTTGCCCCTTGGCCACCCGTGAAGGCCCTTGGCGTGTTGAGGCCCCTCTGGCCTCCATGCAGCCCAGGGGGGCAGGTCTGAGGCTCTCCCCTCCTCCTCGGGGGGTAGGGATGGCTCCCCAGACATTGGCTGCACAGAGCTCCCTCTCTCTTCTGGGAAGTTCTGTTTGTGTGTCCTTGTCCTTGTCGGTGTGAGTGAGCGAGCGAGCGAGCTTGTCCTTTAGGCCCCTGTTAAAATCGCTGCAGCTTAGCTTAAGCTTCCCGGGAGGGAAAGGAGGGCTCTGTGCAGCAACAGGGGGGTCCCCTCTGAGCCCGCGAGCGGAGGGGGAGTCCGGGCTTGCCCCTTCTTTCTAAGGACGGAGCGAAGCCGCTTAGTCGTAGCGCGGGCAAGGCGACCTGCCTGTAGTCGGGGCCTGGGTCTCTGCCTGCGTGGCTGCCTGTCCTGCTGGCGACCTGCCAGCGTGACAGCCCTGTACTCGGGGCGTGTGTCACGAGCCGTGGAGCCCTCGTGTCCCCAGGAGCAGCCCGACCTCCCCGTAAGCGGGGCTGGGGCGGCTGCTTTAGCCGGCCAACAGGAACGAGCCCTCCCTCGCCCTTGAGAGGGTGCAGGTTGAGGAAGTGCTGCGCCCGGCGGGCGCAGTCGCGCCTTTGGCGCTGCTTTTGGCTGGGGCGACCTCCCCGCGGTTGGGGTCGAGGTCGCTCCCTGGGCTCCCGAAGACGTGGTGGTGTGCTGCAGCCAGGACGGCCAGCCCGTAGCTCGGGCGCAGGTCGGAGCCTCGGGCTCCGTGGGGCTTGTTGGGAGCGAGCGCCGAGCCGAGGGGGACCGCCCTGTAAGTAGGGCTGTGCGTGCCCCACCCCTGCGCTTGGAGGGCCCCCCTGTAAGCAGGCGGGTGCCCCTGGCCCCGGCCTTTCAGAGGCGTGGGGCCAGGATGTGTGGGGCCGGGCGCGTGCCCCCCCTGTCCTCGGGGCCGGGGCCCCGGCCCCCCGGCCTTTGGCCGTGAAGCTCCACTGCCTGGCTGTTGAGTCTCGTTCCTGTGGCTGCGGGGGAAGGCCGAGCTCCCTGGCTCCCTGGGTGTCGACCTGCCTGTAATCAGGGTCCGGGTCTGGGAGCCTTTGTGCTCAGCTGGCAGCCTGTGTGGGGTGACCGCCCCGTTAGCGGGGTGCGGGTCAGGGTGCCCCGGAATCGGAGAGGAGGAGCCTCCGTGGGCCCTTTGGGACCAGGGCTGCCCTGTAAGTCAGGGGCCGGCCAGTGCCCTGGAGTCCCGGGCGCTTTGCGGTCCAGGCAGCGGGCTCGAGCCCCCTGTAAGCAGGGGTGCAGCCTCTTTGGCCGCTGCTTTGCATGCCCAGCTTCATTTGCCCAGGGTGCCCGCCTCCGAGCCCAGCTCCAGCACCGGCTGGAACCCCGCTGTGCGTCGCTTTGGTGAGGCAAGCTGAAGGAGGAGGGTTTTGCGGAGGTGGGGGCTCTGCGGGCGGCGGCCGGGTGGTGCCTTGGGGAGCGCTTCCCGGGGGCGTAGGGGTCCCCGTTTCCTTCAGGCGGAGGCGTTGGCGCTTCTCAGACCTAACGGTGTCCTCCTTCCTTGGCAGCAGCCGGCGGAGAGGAAGGAAGCGGCATCGTGTGGAACGGCGAGGCAAGAGCGAGCGAGCAAGCGAGGAGAGGAGCGGCGTCGGGGCTGAAGAGGGGGCACGAGAAAGGCACTCTGGGCAAAGGGACCGCCCTGTCACCAGGGCGCGGTCCCGTAAGAGCGTTGCGGGCACCTTTGGGGTGCCCTGGCTGGCTTTGCGCTGGGCGACCTCCCTGTAACCAGGGCTCGGGTCTTTGCTTTTGCTGTCGTTGGCCTTTTGCCGTCTTGCTCCTTTGGCTGCCCGGAGAGAGTGGCAACCCTGTAAGGAGGGTGAGAGCCACCGTCTCCGCACCCGAGGGGGAAATGGAGCCCTCTGGACCCCGGGCCCACCCTGTAAGCAGGGGAGGGCCGTTTCCCCGCCCCCCTCCTCCGGCCCCGGCGGCTTTCCGCCTGCTGGCGGCCCGGCCAGCGTGACCCCCTGGAGTCGGGGCGCGTCACGGCATTTGCCCCTTGGCCACCCGTGAAGGCCCTTGGCGTGTTGAGGCCCCTCTGGCCTCCATGCAGCCCAGGGGGGCAGGTCTGAGGCTCTCCCCTCCTCCTCGGGGGGTAGGGATGGCTCCCCAGACATTGGCTGCACAGAGCTCCCTCTCTCTTCTGGGAAGTTCTGTTTGTGTGTCCTTGTCCTTGTCGGTGTGAGTGAGCGAGCGAGCGAGCTTGTCCTTTAGGCCCCTGTTAAAATCGCTGCAGCTTAGCTTAAGCTTCCCGGGAGGGAAAGGAGGGCTCTGTGCAGCAACAGGGGGGTCCCCTCTGAGCCCGCGAGCGGAGGGAGAGTCCGGGCTTGCCCCTTCTTTCTAAGGACGGAGCGAAGCCGCTTAGTCGTAGCGCGGGCAAGGCGACCTGCCTGTAGTCGGGGCCTGGGTCTCTGCCTGCGTGGCTGCCTGTCCTGCTGGCGACCTGCCAGCGTGACAGCCCTGTACTCGGGGCGTGTGTCACGAGCCGTGGAGCCCTCGTGTCCCCAGGAGCAGCCCGACCTCCCCGTAAGCGGGGCTGGGGCGGCTGCTTTAGCCGGCCAACAGGAACGAGCCCTCCCTCGCCCTTGAGAGGGTGCAGGTTGAGGAAGTGCTGCGCCCGGCGGGCGCAGTCGCGCCTTTGGCGCTGCTTTTGGCTGGGGCGACCTCCCCGCGGTTGGGGTCGAGGTCGCTCCCTGGGCTCCCGAAGACGTGGTGGTGTGCTGCAGCCAGGACGGCCAGCCCGTAGCTCGGGCGCAGGTCGGAGCCTCGGGCTCCGTGGGGCTTGTTGGGAGCGAGCGCCGAGCCGAGGGGGACCGCCCTGTAAGTAGGGCTGTGCGTGCCCCACCCCTGCGCTTGGAGGGCCCCCCTGTAAGCAGGCGGGTGCCCCTGGCCCCGGCCTTTCAGAGGCGTGGGGCCAGGGTGTGTGGGGCCGGGCGCGTGCCCCCCCTGTCCTCGGGGCCGGGGCCCCGGCCCCCCGGCCTTTGGCCGTGAAGCTCCACTGCCTGGCTGTTGAGTCTCGTTCCTGTGGCTGCGGGGGAAGGCCGAGCTCCCTGGCTCCCTGGGTGTCGACCTGCCTGTAATCAGGGTCCGGGTCTGGGAGCCTTTGTGCTCAGCTGGCAGCCTGTGTGGGGTGACCGCCCCGTTAGCGGGGTGCGGGTCAGGGTGCCCCGGAATCGGAGAGGAGGAGCCTCCGTGGGCCCTTTGGGACCAGGGCTGCCCTGTAAGTCAGGGGCCGGCCAGTGCCCTGGAGTCCCGGGCGCTTTGCGGTCCAGGCAGCGGGCTCGAGCCCCCTGTAAGCAGGGGTGCAGCCTCTTTGGCCGCTGCTTTGCATGCCCAGCTTCATTTGCCCAGGGTGCCCGCCTCCGAGCCCAGCTCCAGCACCGGCTGGAACCCCGCTGTGCGTCGCTTTGGTGAGGCAAGCTGAAGGAGGAGGGTTTTGCGGAGGTGGGGGCTCTGCGGGCGGCGGCCGGGTGGTGCCTTGGGGAGCGCTTCCCGGGGGCGTAGGGGTCCCCGTTTCCTTCAGGCGGAGGCGTTGGCGCTTCTCAGACCTAACGGTGTCCTCCTTCCTTGGCAGCAGCCGGCGGAGAGGAAGGAAGCGGCATCGTGTGGAACGGCGAGGCAAGAGCGAGCGAGCAAGCGAGGAGAGGAGCGGCGTCGGGGCTGAAGAGGGGGCACGAGAAAGGCACTCTGGGCAAAGGGACCGCCCTGTCACCAGGGCGCGGTCCCGTAAGAGCGTTGCGGGCACCTTTGGGGTGCCCTGGCTGGCTTTGCGCTGGGCGACCTCCCTGTAACCAGGGCTCGGGTCTTTGCTTTTGCTGTCGTTGGCCTTTTGCCGTCTTGCTCCTTTGGCTGCCCGGAGAGAGTGGCAACCCTGTAAGGAGGGTGAGAGCCACCGTCTCCGCACCCGAGGGGGAAATGGAGCCCTCTGGACCCCGGGCCCACCCTGTAAGCAGGGGAGGGCCGTTTCCCCGCCCCCCTCCTCCGGCCCCGGCGGCTTTCCGCCTGCTGGCGGCCCGGCCAGCGTGACCCCCTGGAGTCGGGGCGCGTCACGGCATTTGCCCCTTGGCCACCCGTGAAGGCCCTTGGCGTGTTGAGGCCCCTCTGGCCTCCATGCAGCCCAGGGGGGCAGGTCTGAGGCTCTCCCCTCCTCCTCGGGGGGTAGGGATGGCTCCCCAGACATTGGCTGCACAGAGCTCCCTCTCTCTTCTGGGAAGTTCTGTTTGTGTGTCCTTGTCCTTGTCGGTGTGAGTGAGCGAGCGAGCGAGCTTGTCCTTTAGGCCCCTGTTAAAATCGCTGCAGCTTAGCTTAAGCTTCCCGGGAGGGAAAGGAGGGCTCTGTGCAGCAACAGGGGGGTCCCCTCTGAGCCCGCGAGCGGAGGGGGAGTCCGGGCTTGCCCCTTCTTTCTAAGGACGGAGCGAAGCCGCTTAGTCGTAGCGCGGGCAAGGCGACCTGCCTGTAGTCGGGGCCTGGGTCTCTGCCTGCGTGGCTGCCTGTCCTGCTGGCGACCTGCCAGCGTGACAGCCCTGTACTCGGGGCGTGTGTCACGAGCCGTGGAGCCCTCGTGTCCCCAGGAGCAGCCCGACCTCCCCGTAAGCGGGGCTGGGGCGGCTGCTTTAGCCGGCCAACAGGAACGAGCCCTCCCTCGCCCTTGAGAGGGTGCAGGTTGAGGAAGTGCTGCGCCCGGCGGGCGCAGTCGCGCCTTTGGCGCTGCTTTTGGCTGGGGCGACCTCCCCGCGGTTGGGGTCGAGGTCGCTCCCTGGGCTCCCGAAGACGTGGTGGTGTGCTGCAGCCAGGACGGCCAGCCCGTAGCTCGGGCGCAGGTCGGAGCCTCGGGCTCCGTGGGGCTTGTTGGGAGCGAGCGCCGAGCCGAGGGGGACCGCCCTGTAAGTAGGGCTGTGCGTGCCCCACCCCTGCGCTTGGAGGGCCCCCCTGTAAGCAGGCGGGTGCCCCTGGCCCCGGCCTTTCAGAGGCGTGGGGCCAGGGTGTGTGGGGCCGGGCGCGTGCCCCCCCTGTCCTCGGGGCCGGGGCCCCGGCCCCCCGGCCTTTGGCCGTGAAGCTCCACTGCCTGGCTGTTGAGTCTCGTTCCTGTGGCTGCGGGGGAAGGCCGAGCTCCCTGGCTCCCTGGGTGTCGACCTGCCTGTAATCAGGGTCCGGGTCTGGGAGCCTTTGTGCTCAGCTGGCAGCCTGTGTGGGGTGACCGCCCCGTTAGCGGGGTGCGGGTCAGGGTGCCCCGGAATCGGAGAGGAGGAGCCTCCGTGGGCCCTTTGGGACCAGGGCTGCCCTGTAAGTCAGGGGCCGGCCAGTGCCCTGGAGTCCCGGGCGCTTTGCGGTCCAGGCAGCGGGCTCGAGCCCCCTGTAAGCAGGGGTGCAGCCTCTTTGGCCGCTGCTTTGCATGCCCAGCTTCATTTGCCCAGGGTGCCCGCCTCCGAGCCCAGCTCCAGCACCGGCTGGAACCCCGCTGTGCGTCGCTTTGGTGAGGCAAGCTGAAGGAGGAGGGTTTTGCGGAGGTGGGGGCTCTGCGGGCGGCGGCCGGGTGGTGCCTTGGGGAGCGCTTCCCGGGGGCGTAGGGGTCCCCGTTTCCTTCAGGCGGAGGCGTTGGCGCTTCTCAGACCTAACGGTGTCCTCCTTCCTTGGCAGCAGCCGGCGGAGAGGAAGGAAGCGGCATCGTGTGGAACGGCGAGGCAAGAGCGAGCGAGCAAGCGAGGAGAGGAGCGGCGTCGGGGCTGAAGAGGGGGCACGAGAAAGGCACTCTGGGCAAAGGGACCGCCCTGTCACCAGGGCGCGGTCCCGTAAGAGCGTTGCGGGCACCTTTGGGGTGCCCTGGCTGGCTTTGCGCTGGGCGACCTCCCTGTAACCAGGGCTCGGGTCTTTGCTTTTGCTGTCGTTGGCCTTTTGCCGTCTTGCTCCTTTGGCTGCCCGGAGAGAGTGGCAACCCTGTAAGGAGGGTGAGAGCCACCGTCTCCGCACCCGAGGGGGAAATGGAGCCCTCTGGACCCCGGGCCCACCCTGTAAGCAGGGGAGGGCCGTTTCCCCGCCCCCCTCCTCCGGCCCCGGCGGCTTTCCGCCTGCTGGCGGCCCGGCCAGCGTGACCCCCTGGAGTCGGGGCGCGTCACGGCATTTGCCCCTTGGCCACCCGTGAAGGCCCTTGGCGTGTTGAGGCCCCTCTGGCCTCCATGCAGCCCAGGGGGGCAGGTCTGAGGCTCTCCCCTCCTCCTCGGGGGGTAGGGATGGCTCCCCAGACATTGGCTGCACAGAGCTCCCTCTCTCTTCTGGGAAGTTCTGTTTGTGTGTCCTTGTCCTTGTCGGTGTGAGTGAGCGAGCGAGCGAGCTTGTCCTTTAGGCCCCTGTTAAAATCGCTGCAGCTTAGCTTAAGCTTCCCGGGAGGGAAAGGAGGGCTCTGTGCAGCAACAGGGGGGTCCCCTCTGAGCCCGCGAGCGGAGGGGGAGTCCGGGCTTGCCCCTTCTTTCTAAGGACGGAGCGAAGCCGCTTAGTCGTAGCGCGGGCAAGGCGACCTGCCTGTAGTCGGGGCCTGGGTCTCTGCCTGCGTGGCTGCCTGTCCTGCTGGCGACCTGCCAGCGTGACAGCCCTGTACTCGGGGCGTGTGTCACGAGCCGTGGAGCCCTCGTGTCCCCAGGAGCAGCCCGACCTCCCCGTAAGCGGGGCTGGGGCGGCTGCTTTAGCCGGCCAACAGGAACGAGCCCTCCCTCGCCCTTGAGAGGGTGCAGGTTGAGGAAGTGCTGCGCCCGGCGGGCGCAGTCGCGCCTTTGGCGCTGCTTTTGGCTGGGGCGACCTCCCCGCGGTTGGGGTCGAGGTCGCTCCCTGGGCTCCCGAAGACGTGGTGGTGTGCTGCAGCCAGGACGGCCAGCCCGTAGCTCGGGCGCAGGTCGGAGCCTCGGGCTCCGTGGGGCTTGTTGGGAGCGAGCGCCGAGCCGAGGGGGACCGCCCTGTAAGTAGGGCTGTGCGTGCCCCACCCCTGCGCTTGGAGGGCCCCCCTGTAAGCAGGCGGGTGCCCCTGGCCCCGGCCTTTCAGAGGCGTGGGGCCAGGGTGTGTGGGGCCGGGCGCGTGCCCCCCCTGTCCTCGGGGCCGGGGCCCCGGCCCCCCGGCCTTTGGCCGTGAAGCTCCACTGCCTGGCTGTTGAGTCTCGTTCCTGTGGCTGCGGGGGAAGGCCGAGCTCCCTGGCTCCCTGGGTGTCGACCTGCCTGTAATCAGGGTCCGGGTCTGGGAGCCTTTGTGCTCAGCTGGCAGCCTGTGTGGGGTGACCGCCCCGTTAGCGGGGTGCGGGTCAGGGTGCCCCGGAATCGGAGAGGAGGAGCCTCCGTGGGCCCTTTGGGACCAGGGCTGCCCTGTAAGTCAGGGGCCGGCCAGTGCCCTGGAGTCCCGGGCGCTTTGCGGTCCAGGCAGCGGGCTCGAGCCCCCTGTAAGCAGGGGTGCAGCCTCTTTGGCCGCTGCTTTGCATGCCCAGCTTCATTTGCCCAGGGTGCCCGCCTCCGAGCCCAGCTCCAGCACCGGCTGGAACCCCGCTGTGCGTCGCTTTGGTGAGGCAAGCTGAAGGAGGAGGGTTTTGCGGAGGTGGGGGCTCTGCGGGCGGCGGCCGGGTGGTGCCTTGGGGAGCGCTTCCCGGGGGCGTAGGGGTCCCCGTTTCCTTCAGGCGGAGGCGTTGGCGCTTCTCAGACCTAACGGTGTCCTCCTTCCTTGGCAGCAGCCGGCGGAGAGGAAGGAAGCGGCATCGTGTGGAACGGCGAGGCAAGAGCGAGCGAGCAAGCGAGGAGAGGAGCGGCGTCGGGGCTGAAGAGGGGGCACGAGAAAGGCACTCTGGGCAAAGGGACCGCCCTGTCACCAGGGCGCGGTCCCGTAAGAGCGTTGCGGGCACCTTTGGGGTGCCCTGGCTGGCTTTGCGCTGGGCGACCTCCCTGTAACCAGGGCTCAGGTCTTTGCTTTTGCTGTCGTTGGCCTTTTGCCGTCTTGCTCCTTTGGCTGCCCGGAGAGAGTGGCAACCCTGTAAGGAGGGTGAGAGCCACCGTCTCCGCACCCGAGGGGGAAATGGAGCCCTCTGGACCCCGGGCCCACCCTGTAAGCAGGGGAGGGCCGTTTCCCCGCCCCCCTCCTCCGGCCCCGGCGGCTTTCCGCCTGCTGGCGGCCCGGCCAGCGTGACCCCCTGGAGTCGGGGCGCGTCACGGCATTTGCCCCTTGGCCACCCATGAAGGCCCTTGGCGTGTTGAGGCCCCTCTGGCCTCCATGCAGCCCAGGGGGGCAGGTCTGAGGCTCTCCCCTCCTCCTCGGGGGGTAGGGATGGCTCCCCAGACATTGGCTGCACAGAGCTCCCTCTCTCTTCTGGGAAGTTCTGTTTGTGTGTCCTTGTCCTTGTCGGTGTGAGTGAGCGAGCGAGCGAGCTTGTCCTTTAGGCCCCTGTTAAAATCGCTGCAGCTTAGCTTAAGCTTCCCGGGAGGGAAAGGAGGGCTCTGTGCAGCAACAGGGGGGTCCCCTCTGAGCCCGCGAGCGGAGGGAGAGTCCGGGCTTGCCCCTTCTTTCTAAGGACGGAGCGAAGCCGCTTAGTCGTAGCGCGGGCAAGGCGACCTGCCTGTAGTCGGGGCCTGGGTCTCTGCCTGCGTGGCTGCCTGTCCTGCTGGCGACCTGCCAGCGTGACAGCCCTGTACTCGGGGCGTGTGTCACGAGCCGTGGAGCCCTCGTGTCCCCAGGAGCAGCCCGACCTCCCCGTAAGCGGGGCTGGGGCGGCTGCTTTAGCCGGCCAACAGGAACGAGCCCTCCCTCGCCCTTGAGAGGGTGCAGGTTGAGGAAGTGCTGCGCCCGGCGGGCGCAGTCGCGCCTTTGGCGCTGCTTTTGGCTGGGGCGACCTCCCCGCGGTTGGGGTCGAGGTCGCTCCCTGGGCTCCCGAAGACGTGGTGGTGTGCTGCAGCCAGGACGGCCAGCCCGTAGCTCGGGCGCAGGTCGGAGCCTCGGGCTCCGTGGGGCTTGTTGGGAGCGAGCGCCGAGCCGAGGGGGACCGCCCTGTAAGTAGGGCTGTGCGTGCCCCACCCCTGCGCTTGGAGGGGACCCCCTGTAATCAGGTGGGTGCCCCTGGCCCCGGCCTTTCAGAGGCGTGGGGCCAGGATGTGTGGGGCCGGGCGCGTGCCCCCCCTGTCCTCGGGGCCGGGGCCCCGGCCCCCCGGCCTTTGGCCGTGAAGCTCCACTGCCTGGCTGTTGAGTCTCGTTCCTGTGGCTGCGGGGGAAGGCCGAGCTCCCTGGCTCCCTGGGTGTCGACCTGCCTGTAATCAGGGTCCGGGTCTGGGAGCCTTTGTGCTCAGCTGGCAGCCTGTGTGGGGTGACCGCCCCGTTAGCGGGGTGCGGGTCAGGGTGCCCCGGAATCGGAGAGGAGGAGCCTCCGTGGGCCCTTTGGGACCAGGGCTGCCCTGTAAGTCAGGGGCCGGCCAGTGCCCTGGAGTCCCGGGCGCTTTGCGGTCCAGGCAGCGGGCTCGAGCCCCCTGTAAGCAGGGGTGCAGCCTCTTTGGCCGCTGCTTTGCATGCCCAGCTTCATTTGCCCAGGGTGCCCGCCTCCGAGCCCAGCTCCAGCACCGGCTGGAACGCCGCTGTGCGTCGCTTTGGTGAGGCAAGCTGAAGGAGGAGGGTTTTGCGGAGGTGGGGGCTCTGCGGGCGGCGGCCGGGTGGTGCCTTGGGGAGCGCTTCCCGGGGGCGTAGGGGTCCCCGTTTCCTTCAGGCGGAGGCGTTGGCGCTTCTCAGACCTAACGGTGTCCTCCTTCCTTGGCAGCAGCCGGCGGAGAGGAAGGAAGCGGCATCGTGTGGAACGGCGAGGCAAGAGCGAGCGAGCAAGCGAGGAGAGGAGCGGCGTCGGGGCTGAAGAGGGGGCACGAGAAAGGCACTCTGGGCAAAGGGACCGCCCTGTCACCAGGGCGCGGTCCCGTAAGAGCGTTGCGGGCACCTTTGGGGTGCCCTGGCTGGCTTTGCGCTGGGCGACCTCCCTGTAACCAGGGCTCAGGTCTTTGCTTTTGCTGTCGTTGGCCTTTTGCCGTCTTGCTCCTTTGGCTGCCCGGAGAGAGTGGCAACCCTGTAAGGAGGGTGAGAGCCACCGTCTCCGCACCCGAGGGGGAAATGGAGCCCTCTGGACCCCGGGCCCACCCTGTAAGCAGGGGAGGGCCGTTTCCCCGCCCCCCTCCTCCGGCCCCGGCGGCTTTCCGCCTGCTGGCGGCCCGGCCAGCGTGACCCCCTGGAGTCGGGGCGCGTCACGGCATTTGCCCCTTGGCCACCCGTGAAGGCCCTTGGCGTGTTGAGGCCCCTCTGGCCTCCATGCAGCCCAGGGGGGCAGGTCTGAGGCTCTCCCCTCCTCCTCGGGGGGTAGGGATGGCTCCCCAGACATTGGCTGCACAGAGCTCCCTCTCTCTTCTGGGAAGTTCTGTTTGTGTGTCCTTGTCCTTGTCGGTGTGAGTGAGCGAGCGAGCGAGCTTGTCCTTTAGGCCCCTGTTAAAATCGCTGCAGCTTAGCTTAAGCTTCCCGGGAGGGAAAGGAGGGCTCTGTGCAGCAACAGGGGGGTCCCCTCTGAGCCCGCGAGCGGAGGGAGAGTCCGGGCTTGCCCCTTCTTTCTAAGGACGGAGCGAAGCCGCTTAGTCGTAGCGCGGGCAAGGCGACCTGCCTGTAGTCGGGGCCTGGGTCTCTGCCTGCGTGGCTGCCTGTCCTGCTGGCGACCTGCCAGCGTGACAGCCCTGTACTCGGGGCGTGTGTCACGAGCCGTGGAGCCCTCGTGTCCCCAGGAGCAGCCCGACCTCCCCGTAAGCGGGGCTGGGGCGGCTGCTTTAGCCGGCCAACAGGAACGAGCCCTCCCTCGCCCCTTCTTGAGAGGGTGCAGGTTGAGGAAGTGCTGCGCCCGGCGGGCGCAGTCGCGCCTTTGGCGCTGCTTTTGGCTGGGGCGACCTCCCCGCGGTTGGGGTCGAGGTCGCTCCCTGGGCTCCCGAAGACGTGGTGGTGTGCTGCAGCCAGGACGGCCAGCCCGTAGCTCGGGCGCAGGTCGGAGCCTCGGGCTCCGTGGGGCTTGTTGGGAGCGAGCGCCGAGCCGAGGGGGACCGCCCTGTAAGTAGGGCTGTGCGTGCCCCACCCCTGCGCTTGGAGGGCCCCCCTGTAAGCAGGCGGGTGCCCCTGGCCCCGGCCTTTCAGAGGCGTGGGGCCAGGATGTGTGGGGCCGGGCGCGTGCCCCCCCTGTCCTCGGGGCCGGGGCCCCGGCCCCCCGGCCTTTGGCCGTGAAGCTCCACTGCCTGGCTGTTGAGTCTCGTTCCTGTGGCTGCGGGGGAAGGCCGAGCTCCCTGGCTCCCTGGGTGTCGACCTGCCTGTAATCAGGGTCCGGGTCTGGGAGCCTTTGTGCTCAGCTGGCAGCCTGTGTGGGGTGACCGCCCCGTTAGCGGGGTGCGGGTCAGGGTGCCCCGGAATCGGAGAGGAGGAGCCTCCGTGGGCCCTTTGGGACCAGGGCTGCCCTGTAAGTCAGGGGCCGGCCAGTGCCCTGGAGTCCCGGGCGCTTTGCGGTCCAGGCAGCGGGCTCGAGCCCCCTGTAAGCAGGGGTGCAGCCTCTTTGGCCGCTGCTTTGCATGCCCAGCTTCATTTGCCCAGGGTGCCCGCCTCCGAGCCCAGCTCCAGCACCGGCTGGAACCCCGCTGTGCGTCGCTTTGGTGAGGCAAGCTGAAGGAGGAGGGTTTTGCGGAGGTGGGGGCTCTGCGGGCGGCGGCCGGGTTGTGCCTTGGGGAGCGCTTCCCGGGGGCGTAGGGGTCCCCGTTTCCTTCAGGCGGAGGCGTTGGCGCTTCTCAGACCTAACGGTGTCCTCCTTCCTTGGCAGCAGCCGGCGGAGAGGAAGGAAGCGGCATCGTGTGGAACGGCGAGGCAAGAGCGAGCGAGCAAGCGAGGAGAGGAGCGGCGTCGGGGCTGAAGAGGGGGCACGAGAAAGGCACTCTGGGCAAAGGGACCGCCCTGTCACCAGGGCGCGGTCCCGTAAGAGCGTTGCGGGCACCTTTGGGGTGCCCTGGCTGGCTTTGCGCTGGGCGACCTCCCTGTAACCAGGGCTCGGGTCTTTGCTTTTGCTGTCGTTGGCCTTTTGCCGTCTTGCTCCTTTGGCTGCCCGGAGAGAGTGGCAACCCTGTAAGGAGGGTGAGAGCCACCGTCTCCGCACCCGAGGGGGAAATGGAGCCCTCTGGACCCCGGGCCCACCCTGTAAGCAGGGGAGGGCCGTTTCCCCGCCCCCCTCCTCCGGCCCCGGCGGCTTTCCGCCTGCTGGCGGCCCGGCCAGCGTGACCCCCTGGAGTCGGGGCGCGTCACGGCATTTGCCCCTTGGCCACCCGTGAAGGCCCTTGGCGTGTTGAGGCCCCTCTGGCCTCCATGCAGCCCAGGGGGGCAGGTCTGAGGCTCTCCCCTCCTCCTCGGGGGGTAGGGATGGCTCCCCAGACATTGGCTGCACAGAGCTCCCTCTCTCTTCTGGGAAGTTCTGTTTGTGTGTCCTTGTCCTTGTCGGTGTGAGTGAGCGAGCGAGCGAGCTTGTCCTTTAGGCCCCTGTTAAAATCGCTGCAGCTTAGCTTAAGCTTCCCGGGAGGGAAAGGAGGGCTCTGTGCAGCAACAGGGGGGTCCCCTCTGAGCCCGCGAGCGGAGGGAGAGTCCGGGCTTGCCCCTTCTTTCTAAGGACGGAGCGAAGCCGCTTAGTCGTAGCGCGGGCAAGGCGACCTGCCTGTAGTCGGGGCCTGGGTCTCTGCCTGCGTGGCTGCCTGTCCTGCTGGCGACCTGCCAGCGTGACAGCCCTGTACTCGGGGCGTGTGTCACGAGCCGTGGAGCCCTCGTGTCCCCAGGAGCAGCCCGACCTCCCCGTAAGCGGGGCTGGGGCGGCTGCTTTAGCCGGCCAACAGGAACGAGCCCTCCCTCGCCCCTTCTTGAGAGGGTGCAGGTTGAGGAAGTGCTGCGCCCGGCGGGCGCAGTCCCGCCTTTGGCGCTGCTTTTGGCTGGGGCGACCTTCCCGCGGTTGGGGTCGAGGTCGCTTCCTGGGCTCCCGAAGACGTGGTGGTGTGGACCTCAGTCTCTGGAAGAACATGTTCTGGAGGAGCGTCTCTTTTTTTCTCAAGTTGTTTCTTGTATTGCCGTTTTGCTATTTGCTTAATTTTCTGTTTACTCAGTAAAATATTTTGTTCAACTTTTGTTTCACTTGTAGTTATTCTTATGCATAGCTCTGTTTTATTTTATGCTATATACGATTTTAACTTAGCATTAGCTATTGGAGTATTTGCAGTTGTGTGGTTGTTGTGTGTTTGGTGGGTGTTTGCAAGGGGAATCCATAGGGATGAGGTGGCAATTTCCAGAGAGGAGTTGGTAGCTGTACTCATTTTGGCTAGGGTAGAGTTTTGTAGTTAGTATGGGGCCAGGTTTTGGATATGTGCTTAAAACAGTGTTTATATCATGGTGTTTTAGCTATTTCTGAGCAGTGCTTACACAGATCAAGGCGTTTTCTGCTCCTCAGCGTATCCTGCCACCTGGTTGGCCAGGGGTGAGCAAGAAGTTGGGAGAGGACACAGCTGGGACAGCTGACCCCAACTCACTAAAACGATATTTGTCAGTGTATAATCTCAGGCTCAGCAGTAAAAGCTGGTGGAAGAAGAAGGAAAGGGCGGATGTTCAGAGTGATGGTGGTAGTCTTCCCATGTAGCTGTTAAGCATGATGGAGCCCTGCTTTCTTGGAGATAGCTAAACGCCTGCTGATGGGAAGTAGTTAATAAATTCCGTGTTTTGCTTTGCTTATGCATGCAGCTTTTGCTTTACGTATTATCTGTGTTTATCTGCTAGCTGGTGGCTTGGTTGTCTGCTTTTCTACTGCTCTGTTCATTTTCTGAAGTCCATCAGCTAACGTACTATCTTCCGTGTAATTAGGAGTTTGTCAGTCTTATTTGAAATGGGGCTGCTGGGCTTGTATGTGTGTTGGGAAGAAAAATGTAGACAGATAACTACTCTCCTAGTGCAGATTCATAAGCCCATCTAAAAGAGCACTCCAAAGGTGTTTGTACTGAGGATTGGGACTTACAAATATAGGGCTGGGATCACTGGTTTCCAAGTTGCAATAATAATTTTTATAGCTGTAGAGTTTGCCTAGAAGTGAAAGGCGAGAAAATACTGGAAAAGCTCTTGTCTGTAAAGCTGTGAAAAGTCCAAGTAATAGAAAACAGATCACTATGTTCATCGCAACGTCACAGCCACAACCCTGTGAATACTGAAAATTGTTTCGTGAATATTGAAAATTGTTTCTTTTAGATGGGCTTTCTTTTCTGCATTTTCAACATGGTTTCAGGTCTCTGCCTCGTGATGTTGTCTGCTATGTGTGATCTCTGCCACTTTGGAGTGCTTTCCTGCCAAAGGTGAGCACAAAGATAGAGCACCAAATTTCAGAAGTATTGCTTGCAACAAGTTTTCCTTGGTGTTCCTTTGCTTTTGGTATACAGCACTCCTTTCAATCATTATATAGAGTTTTGTCAAGAGAGCAAAAGCTTATAGACCATGCTTCCTGTGTAGGAGAGCTCACTTCTGCACGCTACGTGGCTCACTTACAAGGCAGCAGCGGAAATCAACAGCGATGCAGAAAGCACAGTGCCATTGGTGGTTTGTACAATGCTGAACTGAGCATATATTTTATTGGACTACATTCTGTAAAATGGAGTACTGTCCCTGGAGTCATATAGAAATGATGAAATAATATGGCAGCTACTGTTCCAGAACACTGTTCTCTCAGATGCGGAAATATTCTCTGCGTTGAACTGTTAGTGATTCAGAGTGATCATGTCTGAAATTCTGGGTACTTGTAAATACAGCCTACAGCCACCTGCTGAGGTACTGGGTAAGAGAAATTTAACACTCAAAATTAAACCTTCTGTTCAGGTTTTCTCCGCACCGCCTATACTTACTACAATAGTCTCTTTTGTCTGCTTTAGCCCTCACATTAGCCCTGCACTTTTTCCAGAGTGACCTGATACTGTCTGAGTGTCTTGATAGATTTAACCTTTGGCCCAGAATTTTGGCAGTATTCCTTGCTATTTGGCTGAGCTGTTATTTAATTTTGTGTCTTTTGGTATCCCACTTTTAGACAAAGTGATGGTGATCGCAGACTGTGGTGGTTTGGTTTTGTTTGGGGTTTTTGGTTTTTTTTTTAATACAAGGTTTCTTCTTTTATATCAAAGAACTCAAAAAATCTCCCTTAAAATAGAGGGCTTGTGTCAGAGTGGTAGTCTGATTGTACTGAAGAGAAGAAACAAGATACAAAATCCCTGATACAATTTATGAAAGGAAGCTATTTTCCGGAGTGCGGAATACCAGCTTGTCATTAGATTAAAAAACGTACATATAAAAGGCTTGGAATTATTTTTCAAAATGAAATTTTGACTTGACATTTCTGAGCCTTGTAACTCTGTGCCTAAAAAATTACACCAGCACTTTTCATCTGCCTTTAACATTGGTTTTATACCAATAATTACCACCACCTTGTAATTAGCTGAGTCTTCTGAATGTCTCTGCCTGTCACACATAAATTGAAAGTGTGAGCGTTCATATGTTCTTATTTGCCAGAAGTCTCTCAGTTTTCCTTTCTTGATTCAAATGTTTGATGATTGCTGCTTCATATGCAATGGTCTTACCAACAAAAACTTCCTAGGTATCACCATCTGAGCTGTAATTCTTGTTAAACTCATTCAGCAATATTTCATCTTTACGATTTTATGGAGGATGGAGAGAAGGAAAGTTACGTATGAAAATTCAGATTCCTAGACTATGTATTTTTATCTGCGCTGCAGGTTATTTTTTTTCAGATGTTTTGCATGTATTTCTTCCCTGGATCCCTCTGTATTTACCATTGACACCAGCCTGACCTATTAGGTTTGGTGTCATGATACTGCAAGACACAATGAGCAGCGGAAACAGTCTTGTTCCCTGCACGTTTGTGCCTCGTGGTTGGGTTCTCGACTATCTAATACAGTTTATGCTCTGAGAGAGGATTCCCCTGTGACCGAGAGTTTTGTGCTGACCTTTCTTGAGGCGTGCGTTGATGTGCAGCAATACCACTGAATTCATGAACTACCTTTTTTCTACTGGGATGTTAATTTGGGGCACTCTTTACTCAGCTTCATACTTTCATAAAATGTATAGAAATACACTCTCTTTGACAACCCTTTCTGTCTGTAAAGTTTGTTTGAAGTTGGTCGAGGAGCTCAGAGAATGTTAGAGCGAACTAAAACTCCATTTTGTGGATGGACTCATGGACAACCACATCACATTTTCCTTGGAAACTGGGGAGAGAGGGGAAAAAAAACAACAGGAAGGAAAGCAACGGTAGACCTTGAAACAAATAGAGTTTGTCTATCCAATGGAGGACTGGGCAAAGTAATATTTTATCTATTTCCAAGGGTGACATGAGAATTAATTAGTTCTTACAGAACCGTCACTGTCCCCATTTACATCCTAATTAAGTAGTATTGTCAAAGATGGCCCACCTGTACTCTTGTTTAGACAAACCCATTGCTTGAATGTGACACATTAGCTTATGCCTCTCATATATCACTAAATGCGTTCTTTCCTGCTCTGTATTAATTTGCAGTGCCTTTCTGGATTCCTTTTGAAGAGAGAGTATTATGAGCATCTGAGACAAGTCCTAGAGTGATTTCTCAAGAGACTGGAAGAGAGAGAGAGAGAGAGAGAGAGAAAACTTAGCCTTGTAAGAGGAGTTTACTTAGATTGTTCAAGATCAGCTAGATTCTGTTTCCAAAGGACTTACCAGTGTAGTTGTTCTCATGCAATCTTGCTTTTAAACTGATCTTCAAAGGCTTTTGTTCCCTTAGATAGGAAAACAGAATAAAAACTTTTTTCACGTGTAATTTTTTAATTATGCTTCTAATTAGGGGAAAAACTGTCACAGAAAGTATGCCTTCGAATTGTCACACTCAGAAAATTAAGTGCCAAGTTCACATTCCTATTGTCACTGTTACTCTTATACATGGAGCATTTTGTTGTGCTAATGTAGCCTGTGAAATGCAAAATATCTGTGCTTGGGATCTGGAAATGCTCTGAGGAAGGGAAATTTAAAGCAGAGGACACAAAACCTGTGCCTTCTTTTCACCTAGCCTGTTCTATTATTGAGGAGATAGAAGTCCTTCAAATGTAGATACATGCACAATAAGTAGCTTTTGTTAGTGGAAGAAAACCCCAGTCTTAAATACAGTTTAGGCTGTATTTTTGGCTCTGCTTATGAGGCCACTCCAGATAGCACCTAGCCTCCTGTTCTAAATGTCCCCTCACTTGGCTCCTCGTTCTGAAGCTTTGTGAAAACATCATGAATGGGGTTGTGGTTTCACCGGTCAGCCTCTTTGGACACTGAACTAAAAGGCTTCTCTTCCACCTTCCCAATGCTGCTCTTCCATTTAAGCTGGCACTGCAGAAAGCCAAGTTTGCTGGTGGGCCTATGGGAAACCTCAGAGCAGAGCAATCACAGCTCACCGTTCTCCCTGCGGGACGCAGCCCAGATTAATCACCAGGATGTCTTTTAAGCCCTCCTGCCGTAAAAACAATACTTGTTTCAATGAGGAAAAATACGTCCTATAGTAGTTTCTCTACGTGAAGTTCTTCATCCGCGATATGGTGGAAATTATGTAGCTGATCATACAGCTTCAGTTGCCATGGTAGCTTGGACCTGTCGGTGTCAGCTACCCAGTAGCTTCCCAGGCAAAGATGACAGGTGTCCAGATCCTGGAAGAACCATTTTTCTGCTTCAAAAAACTCATTCTGCAGAGAGAGATGCGATTGCGTCCGACACCAGCGTGCCGTAACAGAGAACTTGTATGTGCTATAGGGACTCTGAAAGCAATAGTGGTAGGTTGAGCATGCACTACAGTAGCCCTTGGTTTTAGCACTCTATTATACATTTTACCCAGGCCTAAGTAGCTCCCTTCGCAAACCAAACCTGATATTGGGGAAGAACAATTCCAGAAGTAGCATCCGCAACGTAGATCTGAGCTCTTTTCTTTAAGACCTTAGGGGACCTGAAAGTTTATCTTTTGCTTTAACTTTAATAAGAAATCAAAGACCTAGCAGTTAAGCTTAAAGACAGTCTAGGTCTTTTCCTAGAGCCTACAGAGCTTTTCACCCTTGCATCTCCATTCATGCTTTGAAGAATGAGTGATACGTTGCTGGGTGCTAATGGATCCTTTATACAAACCTCAAAGTGACAGGGCCGTTGGAAGCTTTTCCTTGGAATCGTTCCCAGAGTGGCAGGTAACATGACAAGATGCTGGGTTTGACCGTTCCTGGGTAGGGCTGCCGAGAAAGTCTTCTCCTCACAATAATCAGTCTTTGCATTTGAAAGGCATGCTAGGGTTGAAGTTGCAGCCTTTGCTTGTTTTCAGGGCATGCATGAAGGGGTTACAGGGCTTGGATGCTCATCCCTAACATGCGCGTTTGTCTCTCTACTGGGAATCTCTGCAAAGTTCAGTAAGACACTCGCCTCTGTTTACAGATAGCTCACCTGCTGTGGTGAGCCCAAGCTTCTGTCCCTTAGGAGACTCTCATTCCTGTTAAATAAAAGCCAGTAAAGGTCAGTGCTGCATGCCAGATTAGTTAGGTTGGAACTTGCAGGATTTTGCCCTAAAGACAGGAGCTGACTTTGGGTCTCCTGCGTTTGAGGCCAACATCCCAGAGACCAGGCTTTTCTTTTATTCTCTCCCTTCAGTTTTGTTGAAACTCACAGTTAAACTGTAAAACCAGCATATTTAAGAAAAATCATCTTCTCAAGAATGTTCCAACCATCTCCATTTACTAATTCCTCCCCCCTCCATTACTGGAAAGCGTTGTTTCATGAGTTAGTAAATCAGTGAATAGGCAAATTGGTGCTTGGAGATTATCTGCACTTTTTTTTACTTTCATTTTGCATTCATTTCAGGCTTAACCATTGAGCCTGCAGAATGTACCACTGCTGCAATCAGAATACTTCTGTTATTAAAAAAAGACAGGGATTTAACTGCTAATTGCACAGAGAGATTCTGCAGTGTGCATCTCACGTGTAATTTAGATTAAATCAGCAGATAAATATGATAGCAGGCTGCTTTTTATTGAACCAACAAACAAGAAAACTCTGTCTTTAGGAGTTGGCTGCAAAGCTGCGTGAGCAGTCAGTACTGACTGGACAAATATTAACCTGGCTGAAATTTTTAGGCAAACCTCCAGAAATTCTATGTGAGAGGGGGTGCTGTTCCTTGCACTTTGGACATGTCTTTCCAGGCTTGACAGTTTTTCGTCGCAGCCGACTTTATTTCTCGATGGTGTTAGCATTGTTGTTATAAACTGGGAATGGTGGAAGGGGTGCCAGGAAGAACTGCTCTTCCTTTGGACTCCATGGGTTTGGGCTGTCTTCAAGTTGAAGCTTTTGGGCTGTTAGTGAAAGTCCAGGATATTTGCCTGCTGCATGATGTTCCTAGGTGACTGCTGAGTACCACAAGAAGTCATCTTCTGCTAATGCCTGAAAAATCTCCCCTCACTCAACTGTTCGCAGAAGAGACCAGCCAGCTTGCAGCTACATTAGGTGATAGAGATATTCATGCTAGAGAGTTCTTTGGTAGGTGTTTTCATGCCATTCATGATCAAGAAGTTGGTGCTTCTGATTAGAGAACAGGAGATCTGAGCTGAATTGAAAATCAGTTCTCAGCTCTGATGCTAACTTCATGTGTGGTCTTGGGAAAATCAGTGTCTCTTCAAACTTTGAGTTCCCAATGTTAAAATAAGACAATGCCAATAATGTTTCTGCCTTTCACGAGAGGCCTGATCCTACAGAGACCTAGGCAGGAATAATCCCACTGGAGGAGAATCAATGCTTAGGCGACAGGAGGTTTGGTGCTTTAGAATGCAGACTCCCCAGGAAACGGAGATGTTTTCCATTATGTGTCTGTACAGTACCCTGTAAAATGAGGCTTCAGTTTCAGTTGGGAGCCTGGCTACTGCTGTTGTGCAACAGTCTGAAAATAGTGCAGAGAACATCTGTCTTTGTAAGGAACTCATCTTCCTTCCATGAGGGAAGCTGCTACCTTTATTTTATTCCTGTTCTTCTATTAATACTTCCCTGGTGCTCAGTATATTCATGATCAGTACAGTTCGTTATCTTAGGCAGAGTTCTTGTCTGGCTGCTGGGCTGTAATAAGGGAAGCAGGAGATTCTACCAAGTAATTTTGCAGTCCCCAGGATACCTCCAAGCATTTCTCCCTGTCTGTAACTTCGTGGGCTGCCTGTCCAGTTCACTCACTCAACAGAACCAAAACCCCTTCCCCTGCTTCCTTCTGTCTCTCTCTGTCTCTGCCTCTCTGTCCTCTCATCCTGCACCTGGCCTGTGGCTGTCAGAAAGTGCTATTGATCCTAGAATCAGTGAGCAAATTACCCTATGCTGATTTCAATACAATTTCCAAAAAGCATATCCAGTCTGGGAGACTGGTTATTCTGTGGGAAGGCAAGTAAAGAGAACAAATAAACAAACTCTGGCAAAAACGGAAACTGAAGAGTACATTACCAGAAAAGCCAGCAGGCTGTTACCTGAATGCCTCTTCCTGGCCAGGATTTAAGCAGATCTGAAATACTGTGACACGGTATCCACAAACAGTAGCCTTCCATCTGTGACTCACCACCTAGAGTCTGTATGTGCCCTGCATCTCAACTACGGAATCAGCTTTTCTTTAGCACAGGTCAGTACAAGATAATCTCTCCTCTGCTCAGGTATTCTTTTCCTTGTCGGCATTAATAGTAACTTTTGAAGTCACTTTTGAAGGCAAAAAAGAGGCACAGAAAGACAGGCAAATGAACAGGATGAATATTGCCCTGCCTTACTTGAGCTCATGGAAAAGGAGCTAGCTGCAAGGTCATAGAAAGCAAGGACTGAAGCTCCCCCAGCTTCTCTGATAAAGCTGCACTGGGGCATCAGTCGGCCCTACCTATGGAGCAGTACTATGCATTGCGGGAGTCGGGAGACCTGCCTCTATTCCCTGAGTGACCCTAGACAGGCAAATAGGAGCTGCAAGTGTTCAGCACTGTTAGATGCAGGTTCAAGTAGTCCCTAGGCAGGCATCAGGTATCAGAGTTCATTTCTGAAACAGTGGTCCTAGCCATTATTGCTTCAGCTGCTTCTTGGTTTAATAAGGGGTAGCAATGTTGCCTTCATGAATTGCTGTGGAAGAAGGAGCCTGCATTAAGCCATGCATTAAGGCCTGCATTAAGACCCTACTCGGGTCAAGTAGGTTTGATGCCCTGCCCTGACACAGGCTTTTTCTGTATTCTCTGCCCTGTCGCTTAGTCCCTCAGTACCTTGGTTCTGCGTTAATGAAGTAACAACGACGATCCTTTGTTCCTGCTGTAAATGAATGCTGTGCAGATGACAGACAAGGCTGTGAGGCATTGAGATGCTATGGTAACAGCTGGATAAGTATTACAGATGAATGAAAATTGCTTTAGCACTGCTATTATTTGTTGGGTGGTAAGATGCCCTGTTTCCACTTTCCAAGTGTGGAATGATTTGCCCTTATGTTATAAAAATATTTGCCCATACTTTTGCCCATATATTATATTATAAAAAGAAATCTCAAAAACATTAAGCAATGCACATAACAGGTTACATGAATATTGATAGCAGGTGTCAATGAGCTTAATTAGAAAGGTACTTTCCTCTCAGATGGGGACTCTAAACTGGGGACTTTTATTAACTCTGCAGCAGTCCACCTCTGCTCAGCATACTGAGCAGGCCACCGATGAAAAAATATCAACTTGGTAAACCAATAATGTAACCAGTTCTAATTATACTTGCTGAAATGTGAAGCCATCCTGCAGCAGGGCATGCACAGTTCATACGATTTAAAGTCATTACTGACTGCTCAGGGCACTTTTCTGCAGACACGTGCCAAACCACAGTGAAAGCAAGGAATTAGCCATGGAACTGCTACTTAGCAAGTGCCTTTTGCTTTTACCCGTGGAATATGGCACTACAGACTGCTGCAGGCTCACACCTGACTCACTGGTTTGGCCACCTGATGCAGCAATAAAGCAGGAAAGCTGTCAGATTTCACCACAAAAACTTACATGTGAATGTATCAACACGCATGTCTTCCTACAGGGCCAGTCATTTCCGAGGAAAGGGCAAAACCCTCTGCAAGTGCAGGATTATTTAACCAGGGAAGTTGCCCTGCCAGTGGTGGACTGATGTATCTTGAAGCAGAGAGGTTGCTATCGCTTCTAAAGCATCCGAATTTTTAATCAATTCTCAGAAGAATTGACTAAGAAATAGTGCACATCTGGACATACCATGTAATGTTCACTCCACAGCTTTGGCAATGCCTATTCCCCACTTGCTCTACTCGTCCTGGACATGTGTTTGCATATAGTCAAATAATAGTTGCTGACTGTTTCTTTTTCTCCAATTGGCTTTCCAACACTAGGGAAAAATAGAAAAATCTATGGCAGGATGGCATCACTTAACAAGACCTAATTAGCAAGGGATTCTCGCAGGGAAGTCCTCCCCAGGTAATTGCTACTCATTTTCAGCTGTGAATACGGGAAGGCAAAATAGTTTTAAGAAGCTTAAGCAAGTCCTTGCAAAATACTGCTAGCACCCAGTAGCTGAACCATACTTGATCAGGGCTTGAGTGGGGAGGGTGAAAAGAAGGTATTCACACAGAGTTCTTGAAAAGCTCACTAAGTATCTAATTAGACAGATTTCCACCAGCAGCTCTCCCAAGACCTATTTTCCTGTCCTTTGGTAAACATTCAAAAACCAGCTAAGCAGTTTCAGCAGTTGCATTTTTGGGCAAGTTTCTTTCTTCTCCGCTTGGTGGGGAGGATCATTCTGGACAGAAAACACCATCACAAGAAGCTTCAGGACTGCAACCCAGGAGTCATGGGGAGCAGCCTCCAGTCTGGTTGAGGCTGTGGGCAATCCTGAGCACAGAACCGTGCTGGGGGAGAGGACAGGAGTCTGCTCTGCTGTCTTGCAGTAGAAAGAAATGTATGCATTGCACCTGGAGCATAAGTGACGTAAGAGCTGTGCACAGAGCTTGAAGCTGGGTTTTGTCCGCTCTAACCCCAGGTCTCAAGTATCTGGTCAAGTTTGTCTAACTTTTGCACACCAAAGAGGCTATTTTGGGGTGCCGGGCAAGGGCTACTGAAGGGTTTGCCTCCAGCATCTCCTGCCCTCTGTGCTTATCATGCAGGTGCCAGATCCTGGTGTCTATAACAGTGTCTCTGGTGCTATAATGCAAACCCATTTTCTTTTGAAATATCATAGTCTGAATTGAATTAGCACCAGGACTGCTCCTGCCCCAGCGTGGACCACCTTCAAAATGCCTAACAGAGAGAGGCAATTGTGGGGCTATACAGTGTCAGGCACAACAGAGCTACCGACAGTAGCCAAGCCATTCATGTTTGCTTACTGATATAACAAGATATCCCACCTTTAAAATATGTCATTTCTGCTTCTACTCCCTGCAGAACAAATCCAGCAGTTACAGCTGCAAAAGGCATGTGTGCTCCTGCAGCTCATGACTCTAAACCTGTGAGCGACTTATTCTGTTAGCATGATAAACACATGCTGGAGAGGAACAGCACTAATTATGACCCTGTCACCTTCATCAGCTCCCCACTAATTGTTTTGGCTTTTTTTAATCTCGGTGCTTGGAGATGAAAGATGATGTTTGGTTCTGCAAAGGAGTTGAAAAGAAAAGAGAAGAAAGAATTGCATTTTAAAATAGAAGCATCAGGTAGATCTTTCTGTTGGATTTGAAATTCAAATGACAGAAATTATAACTATTTTTTGTGTTATTAAAATAAGGCATGGGAAATATTTAGAGGACTTTCTGGGACTGCCCATACTGACTCTCAGTCCACTGATCCACCTTGTTTTGAGCTCACATAATGCTCCCAACCCAGAAGAAGGGTTCTCTGTGTCATGTCCTAATAAACTTTCCCAAATCTCTCCAGGCATTGTCAGACAGTTCAGAAAACTCTCTTCCTAGGTTTTGAGGATGAAGGGTGATATCTCCTTGTCATGAGCTCTGTGGATCTTCACAGAGGAATACCTCACAAAGTGAAAAGCAGTACTAAGATTTATTTAGGGGTGACACACTTAAAAATCTTTTTCGGAAAGATCTGGATACAAGAACAATCGTCTCACCAGAGTGGGCAGATTCTGTGGCTGTACCAAGACCAGAGTGTAAACATGCCAGTGGTAGCCACTATATTGACTTTCACGGCTCAGAAATGTTTTGAAAATGATCTCTAAGATTTGTATTAAATAAGGGAATTCTCAAAACTGTTAGCAAACCTTGCAGGGTGTTATTCTATCCGGGGATAGCCCTTGAGATTTTCAACCACTTGACTATGGCAATGAGAATGTTACTGCCACTGCGAGAGCAGGAACATTTCCAAAGCAACTGAGTGCGGTGTAGGTCAGTCTGTAATAGTGCTCAGCTCTTATAAGAGAGCTTTACACAGAGTGAGATTGTTTTTATTTTCAGCTGTTCCGTGGTTTGCTCATCTGGGAGTTTGTTTCCTTTTTTCCTGGATGAATCTGCAGTACGTTTTATGTCACGTCAAGGCTTTAACTTGTGTTCTGGTTTGTTTTATGCAAGTCTCTAAAGGCACATTGTAGCTACGGTTGGAGAAATCCACAGATATCACGCAGTGCTCCAAAGAGCTGCTGCGGAAATGTGTAGCATTTCTAAGAGCCATACAGCAAGATATGCGTGCAGGGCTTCCAACACCTGCCTTAGCAACGCCACTTCCTCAGCCACCTACAAGCTCCCTCTTACGTGACCACCTTTGTCAGCACAGGCAGGCGTGAAGAGTGCTGTTCTGCCTTCTCCAGGGCAGGCAGCAGAGCCCAGCAGACAGGCAGGAGAAGGTGCCCACCTGACACAGACCCGCCGTGGGACCTCCTCCGCTTCAGCTCTTTGCCTCTCTGCTTCTCCTCTAACCTTTTGGTCTGCCTTGACCATTCAGGCTTTAAGTTCCCTGGAAGAGGAGCCTGTCTCTCTGCATCTGCCCACTACAGCAGTATTTCTGTGGTCCCTGTCGTAAGACTTAGTGCAGCATGTTGACTGTTCCTTGCTATGGGGCAAGCTGAATGGGGGGATACCTTTCTTCTCCAAGTTCATTGGCAAACAAATACGAATCGTGATTTGAAGATGCCTTGCAAGGCTTCTTACTGACAATTTTGCGTCCTCATTCTTCGTAGCCATCGAGCATTGATTTAACATGTAGGCGTGCACCTCCACGACGGTGGGGTTTCATTTGCAAAGACCAGCAGAGCAAAAATATCAGAGCAAGGCATGGCTCTCTCCATCCCCATGAGATTTAGTGTGGCAAATGACTTAATGACTTAATTGGTATGTTCAGCTCTTGGTACAAAGACTTACATGAAAAAAGTGCTAAGATGCCCATAAAGAAATGAAGCCAACTATATAAATTATGATGAAAGGCATAATTGTAATCCTCCTGAATGAAGCCAATCACTGTAGGGCCTGATTTCCCATGGCTGCCTTGAATAATTTCCATGGGCAGTTGCTTCAGTAGCCTATGAAAGAAAATTACCTTGGTAAGTGAACGCAGCGTAATGCAATTTTACATGTTTCTATTTTACCATGTATTTATAATCGAGAGGAAATGTTAATGTTTATGAATTTCGCTTTGCAAAAACCTCTTGCTGAACTTGTAGCAGAGTTAGTGTTTTCAGAAACACTTTCCTCTAAATGGAGGATGAAGGTGAACACGCGTCCTTTCCCATCGATCTCACCGCCTACAGCCAGGAGAGCTTTGGCAATAAGAGGCACAAGGAAGGTAACGTATGAAAACACGCTCTGCTAGTTCTGCTGCTCTCAGACTATTTGTTACATAGCAGGACTGAGACTGGTTATTTTTAGCTGTCGCAAGGTATGCAAACAAAGGAATATCAGGATGTTGATTGGGAATCAGGAGATGTATCTCTGGATCCAAATGAAGAGGATCAGCCTGTGCTTCATGTGAATTGGGATGGTTTGGAGGCAGAGTCATACATATACACGATTTGCTCTGCGTTTGATTGACGCACAGCAATCAAACGTAAACTCATTTATATTTTAAAATCTGGCCTTTAATTGCCAGCCCACGTTTATCTATGTGTGTAGGCAGAAGGGAGAACTCTTCACCCAGCTGCATTTGGATGCTGGCTTTTGGGAGGGAAAGAATTACTAAGAGCTGCCTCCATCCAAGGCTGAAGCTCTTTTTGCACAAAGCCTTGTGCAAGAAGTCTCAAGCCTAAAGGGAATTGCTATCTTTCAGAAATCGTCTTCCATCTAGCTAATCCCTTTGCTCCATGAGCTATTTTGTCATGCCTCTAACTTTAAATACAGATTCACTGGGCTTTCTTGCTCCAGTTGCTATCCCAGGCTATCCTAAGGTTTTTTATTCAATTTTCCAACCTTTAAGTCCCGTCACACACAGATGCATTGCCCTTCCTAGTCACGTGTTAAAGTATAATTCATCTCTCTCTGACACACGTCTGCGCGCACGCGCGCAGACACACACACTCTTTTACTTCCTCCTCCAGAGACTCGGACTTCCTGCATTAGGTAGACAAAGCTGGTTTCATGAAGATGTTCTGCTAGGACCTGCATGACACTATGTCACCATCACCTCACACAGCCCAGCTCCAAACCTGTCTGAATCGTATTAAAGCCCAGGCCCACGGAGTTGAGTTGTGTGTCAGTAACATGAGGGGGAACTTATAGACCCTGAGAGCAAGGGAGAGATTGAGTCATTAATGATTTACCGTAAAGGGAAGGTTTGGAGATGACATGAAACTGTGATAACTTGGGGGGAGACCTTGTCAAAGACTGATTACTAGAAAAGCGAGGGAAATAGGGCCGTTCAGATCATCATCTGCATTGTTAGGGCAAGAAGAGGTTCATTCTGCCTTGGGGCTCAGCTGGTTTTCAGTCTAACAGCAAGAGATGGGTGCATTTTCAAAGAGTTTATTACACATTTAAATCCTTCTGGTTTGGTCAGTATTTCACTGGATTAGCAGAAACATGTACACCCTGGGATCACTGATGTTCGTAGCTGGCCTTTTAACCTTTGTGCGTTTAGTATCTCCTTTTTCTGTGCAAGTACCTGCTTTCTCTCTGAGATGCCATCTGTGCCAATAGCCTGGCTAATGTGTCTGCTGTGCAGGCTCTCAAGGAAATGCAGTAACTGCTCCACCACTCCGGGGCATTTCTAATTGTATGTCCCTTTGCTGATCCAGCCTAATATCCACGTGTTAACACCAGGTACAGCACAGGAAATCTCTCTCTTGACACGTGTATTGTTGATAACAGGCCTTTTTCTCAGAAGAGCTGAAATATAATAGAGTGAAATCTTCCAGCTGCTTTGGTGCATTTCTACCAGGCGATGCTGGAGATTTCAGCCTTTTCTTTCCCACACCACAGCCAAGCTGTTCATGGAGGTTTCTTTCCATTTCCAACTCAAAAGCATAAGGAATGTCCTTCCACTTGCTTGGCATGGCAGATACTGAAAAGAAAAATCAGAACGACATAAAAAATATATATTAAAATTCTCTGTCTGGGTGAAGGTCAGCACTGCTGAGTGCGGCAGAAACGAAAGGAGGGTGATCTCTGTGATACGGCTCATTAATGAATGGCGATATCCTTACCTTGTTCTTTTCTTTCTCAGATTAAATTAGAAGTGAATTGTTATATAAATTGGCAGAATGGGAAGGACAGATGAAGCTCTACACTGAGCAGTCTCGTCACTTGCATTGTTTTTAGGCAGAAAGTTAGGAGCTCTCCTAAACTGAGCAGGTGCTACCCAGGGAAGCCTTGTACAAGCACTTGCCTCTTATCGATATACTGGTCAGCCGCTGTCTTGCACAATAAAAGAAAAGAATCTTTAGATCTACAAAGGAGTGAAACAGCAGTCATTCAGGTGCCAGATCTCATCTTTCAGGCTTCTGGAGAGATGTTTATCTAGGTAATTTTATTTTTTAGGTTGAAATCATTCCTTTCATTTTTGATGGGTGATCCAGAAGTGGGGAAAGAAAACAACCATACATGGTTTTTTGGCTATCCCAGCCAAAAGCAGTACAAATACCAAAAGGAAACTTCCAGGGGAGCAGGGCACTTTCCAGAGATCGGGGAGTTGCTTTCACACAGGGCCTGGCTGGATACACCTCCAGTAAATAAGAAAAAGGGCTTTTGTTATGCACCATTTTTAGTAAAATTGATCCTCCTTCTTGGCAAAGATCAAAGAAATCAAATCTGGATGGGGAGATACTATGAGTCTGTTCACTCAGGTTAATTCCACTCACCTAATTCCCCATGGAACCTGGCAGCACCATTTCATCCACGTGGAAAATAAAGCATATAGTTATGTAACTTTGTGAATTCGGATGATGGAAGCTAATTCCATGTTTCCTATAATTTTTTTCATTGCCTTTGGCGGCCAACCAAAGTAAACGAACTGTCTTCTGATTGATTTTCTAAGAATAAACCTATTCTTCTGTCTCTGACTAAAGCCAGTTTAGTGCCCTGAGCTGTGAAGCCATCTGGAGGTAAAAGAGATCTGCTTCACACTTCCATGATTTTAGATGAGGGTGGTAGAGCACCACTTTTATACACATCTAGGCTGGCAGTGGTGTTTGCCTTTTTGCCAACCTCTCTGACTGTACTGGGCAGCCCCTCTCTCTGGCAGCACGGCGGCCCTCGGTGCTTTCTCGGGCACCACGCTCTCTCTTGGGCTTCCTTTCTCCTCGCCTGGTCTTGTGCTGGGCTTGGTCTGGCCAAGCTGTAAGACAAGCATTTAATTTTGAGGTCACACACTTACATTTGTGAATGCACTAGAGATTTTGCTGAACTTTATTCTTATGAAATGGCTCCCAATAGCTAGTAGCATTACAGTGAGCAACTTTTTAGTCACAGCCTAAACCACAACCTGGACTTTTCTCTCTGGCTTATTGTTTATATTTTGGCAAAGTATCTGAGCTGCCTTTTCCCAGCCTGCTTCCCTCTACCTGTTGGCTCCTGGCAAATTGATGTGGATCTGTTCAGCGCCACGGGCAAGCCTCCGGGGGGAGGGGAAGATTAATTGAAGACTTAATTTCTTCTATTTTCATTTGATTAGCTAAGTGGAAGAGCCATGAGTCCCTGCTTATGTGCCACTGGAGGCCTCGTGTCGGCCATGAATCACAGCTCCCAGCTGCCACAGTCTGGTTGCATGTCAGGTTAGTTATGATATTGTAGTAAATAATCTTGCAGGCAGAGCCCATCAGTTATAGCCCTCCACATGCAAGCTGCACAACTCGTTTTCCATCACTTACCCGAGACAGGAGAAAGATGAGAAAAAGGAGCTCAAATAAAAGTGGGATGGGTCAAGGGTTTAGGAATGTTTCTGGCAGAAGGGTTGGGAGGTAGGAACAGGACTGAAGGCTCCAGTTCTCCAACGGGCAGCAGCCAGCTGGAGCCAAAGGAGCTGAACTCATTGGCCAGCCTGTCTTGGGTACGGTAAATAAATCAAAGTGAGCAAACAATCGATAAAATGAAATGTACTTGCACAGACTCTTACAGGAAAGCTAGATAATCCCAAACCCGTGAGTGACCAGCAAACGAGGAAAAAGATTTTCCTTCTTCTCAGTCTTGACAGCCTAACGTCAAGCTTTTCGTATTGCCTTGGCACCACAATATCATACAGCTCTTGCCATTCCAGATTGTTGCAGATCAAAATTTCTTTTTGTGGCTTAATACTGTTCTATGAGTGCTTTGAACTAGTATTGGCCTAATCGATGCCCAGCTGGGACATCAGACAGCAGAGCAAAGCCATAAACATCACTACTGCATGCAGCGCGTGGTTTTCAAAAACCAGGGCTTTACTCAGTGCAACGTGAATACCAGAAGCCCTTAAATTTCCCCTGCCCCATTTTGCCGCAGGCCACTCATTCTCTCCGTTAGCAATTTATGTTGATTTCTTTCTGGTTTTCGTTGTTCTTATCTAAATGTTAGAGCCTGCTACATCACACAAAATATCTTATTGGTGTTTGCTTAGAGACAGGTGGAGGGGCAACGAGAAGATGCAGTGAGGAGTTGCCATCAGCTTCCCTTTTGTTATTAATTCTGCAACTGAATCAATTAGTCACTAGCATGTTGCGAACTTTTGACAAACTTCCTGCCACACTCGGTCTCCCGAGCTGTGTCTCATGCCTGGGGCTGGCACCCTTATAGGACACTTCCATTAAATTGACTGCTTTCATCTTCTGTGCATTGCCCAGAATCTTCTGGCCATGCTGGCCTGTGTATCCACTCCAGTGAGTGCTAAACATTTATTTTGGGCCCAGGAGGGAGCACAGGCTAGCCTTGGTTAGCTCAGTCTGATGACTGCAAACATACATGCACCGTATGCCCATAGTATCAGCCATCCCTTATACAACTCTTTTAAAATACCAACCACTGCAGCTTTCCGTACCTTTCTGCCCTTTTGCACTGCGGAGTGCATGAACTGGTCATGCATCCCGGGAAAAAGATTTTCCAAAGATTTATTTAAATCTGGCCACCAAGAGACCCTACCTGGCAACATTTTGCACCCTGGAACTCCCTCCTGCCTCCTGTTTTGTCCATTTGCTTATTTTCCCCATCAGCAGTCGGTACTTCACTGGAAGAGTGTTGCAACCCTCACTTGAATTCAAATCCTGGGGAGAGACAATGAGCACATACAGCCCCCATCCTTGAAGAAAAGGCAGGGACTCCAGCTGGCAAGAGAAATCCGGGCTGAGCGCTGCCTAAGGCTTTCTTGGAGATTTGGAGTAATTACAGGGAACAAAAAACTTCATACTTGAAAATGTCAAGCAGCGTTTATCTGAAATTCTCCCCAGCTAAGGAGAAATGAAAGAAGATGCAGCAATAAAAAGGAGGAAGGTCAAATCCTGCGGCCTGGAAACGCATCGGCTGGACTGCCTGCCTGCCAGCCTGACCCTCTGGGCCCTAACCCGTAAGCGCCATCCACCCCTCACTGGGGCCACAGAGGGGAATTAACACACTGACTTTCAGGGAATGTCTTACAATCAGCACTCTTACAAGTCTCCCTCTGCCTCAGTTTCGCCTTTCGGTGTGTGTAAGGCCAGAATCCCCCATTTATCCACGGACACCAGAAAAATGAACATCTGCAAAAAGGAGTGCAAGGCCGAAGTGTTCTACTTCCCTCCTCACTCAGAGACTTGTGGTTCAAGGCAACGGTGAGCCGAGCTTCAGACACCGAACGAAATGGGATGTGATGTACCCATGATGTATCTGGACCAAAAGGAAGTTGGGCATTGTGTCTTCCTCACATGGCAGCCAAGCCTCGGCTACCAGCCTGGCTGTGAAACAAAAAAGGAAAAGGTGATACAGAGTGACAGAAGGGAAATGTATTGCCAAGCTCCTCAGAGCATTCTGTTTGAAAGATTGTCTTGAAATGTATGAAATGGCCCAGTGCTTGTTACAGCCCTGACAGAATGCCGGGCATGAGGCAAAGCGGAATGGCAGCTAGCGCCGGTCTTTGCCAGTTGAGCCTGGTCACAGCGGGTAGTCGTGGGAGATTAACTCCCCCAGCCTGGGATGTCTCTTTCTGAAGAGTGAGAGCGAGCATGTCTGCGCTTACAGAACCCAATGGCACCAGGAATTTGGCTGCTCCGCAGACAGCAGCCTCCTCTTCCCTCCAGGGAATGATGTTTGGGCCCGTACTCAGCCACCCTTCTGCACAGGAGAGCCAAGCCGGGTGATCAGCTTGCTCCAGCTGCTGGTGGCCGGTCAGGAAGGACGGTACTCTTAGCCGGGGCTGGCACCCTGCGCACAGAGCTTTTTGAATCCTTACTCTGGCCTCAACAAAAACGCCTTTGGTTCGTGGTTTCTCCTCAGGCAAACGCAAAGATGTGCAAAGCTGTTTGTAAAAATGGACCTGGGCATCTGACATTTCGAGGCAAGCCCCATGTCAATCCGATCGGCTGTGGTTAGGGTCTGCGCGCCTCCTGATGCGCCCGACAGCCTGCAAAGGAGGCCAGGGACGTGCTGCGCTCCTCCTGCCCGGTGTTCCTCTCTCCTTGTCAGCTTCTGAGCAAATAAAGCCAGTTCTTGGATGGCAACTGCTGTGTGAAAATGCTGTGTTTTGCATATATCACCTCCCTACCGCTACCAAAAGAATCCACGGTGTTCATAAAAGCCTATTCACTCTTCCCACCCTGCACACCCTTTGCCTTATATTTGAGGAAGAATTGGGCTGCCTGAAATGGACAACTGAAGTGGGCGAATTCTGCAAACGCTGGCTGTGGCAGACTGAGTACCTGGAAGGTGTCTCAGACCGCGAACAGACATTGACTCGATCAAATAGCTGCTTGCTCATGTTCCAAAGCGGCAGGCGTGGCTGTGTGTTTGCTCCAGCCCAGGCATTTAAAGCAGACAGACCCAGGAGACTGCATCTCCCCAGCCCAGTTCCACCCCCAGGAGACCGAAGCTCAGGGGCAACAACACCCAGTGAAGAATACCATTCCTGAGGAGGGCTGCCTCATGCCATCCCGGATCAGGGAACAGCATCTCTGCCGATATGGAGGCAATCCCAGTTGCATGCACTGAAACCCAAGAGTGCAACACACTCCTTTTCAGGAGGAGGTATCTGGGGTTTGCGAGGTGCTTGAGCTCCACGTTGCCCAGAGTGTATAGCAAGAAAATTTTTAAATGGTAGTTACGTAGCAGGGGAGGTAGAGAGGATGTGGTATACACGCATCGCAAAATTATTTGATTTTTCTTTAGCAAATGTGTCTAGGTGCCATAATTACATCGACGCACTTCATACCACTGTGCTTTACTACCTGAGTGCACATTTGGGAGAACTGTATGTTCCTAGTATAGACACTCAGAGAAAGTCACGTTTGCTGCATTAATAAGACCATGAATTTCAAACTTACACAAAGAAATGTTGCAGTTAGGATCCCACATTTATTTTCTTTTATGTGAGTAATCTGAGTACCTCTTGATTGGATTTGCATACACAGTGGTACATTGTGTTTGCAGCAGGTATATTTGCATATGCAATTGAATTAATACGCTCCTGTAAGTGCCGTGATTACTGTGTGAATCTGGCAAGTATTTTTCTCTGACTAATAGAATTTCAGGCTTCCTGTCTTGTTGAATGGATCTAGCTGCTACAGGTCAGACGGAAGCAGTAACCAGATAGTAAGACGGAGGTGCATAATTGCATAATGGCAGCATAAGAACGTCTTGTCGAGCAAGAGCCCTGTTTTGGCAGATCCTGCCGACACAGATGTTTTGAGACAGTGCGAAAGACAGGGAAGAGATGAGCCAAGAGGGGATGCACATGAGTACAGCAATAAGCTGGAATAAACAATGTTTTTCGGTTATACAAAACCTCTAAAGCAGTGTGTGGAGGGGAGTCGATCTTTCCTGGCTCCTGTCACAGCAGCTTCCCCACTAAACCTCTTTGTCTTTGCTTGTAACTGCTCCCAGCCCATAATTGCGTCCCTTTGCCACTTCCAGCTCTGATGAAACAGTGGTTCTTCCTGCTAAAGGCTTTTCTTCGGTCACGGAGAAGACGGTCTCAGCATGGAAGGACGGTGGACAATTCTTTTTCATTTATTTAGCTGTGTTATGGAGCGCAAGGCATTGCTGTCCTGGCCACGCTGTGCTGCTGGTCACGGCACACAGGTATGGTAAAAGGTATCCTCGTCCCCAAGGAGTTACACTCTTCCCTGAAGGCCCTTCACCTGTCAGGTTTCCCGGCACCCTTGACAAGCCTTGGGTGAGCTGTCAGGTGGCAGAGAAAAAGCCCTCTGGAGAACATTGCAAATGCCCTTGGTGTTTCGCAGGACCTGAGCGCTGCTCTGCGTCTCTAACCTTGCAGCAAGCGACCGGTGGGGATTCCCCCCAGGATTGTCTCTCTTTCACTTCCAGCTTTACACAACAGAACAAATTCGCTGCCTCTGCCTTGTTGCGTGTTGCCAAGTGATAGCAGTTTTGGAGAAAATAAACACGTAGAAAAACAGACTGTTGAGAGGAGCCCAGAGGAGGTGGCAAACTTCATAAAGACAAACCTAATGAGCTGGAAGCTGGCAGAAAGGCAAGATTTTGCCAAGTTACAGTTACAATAATTTCAAATAAACAAGGTCTCTGCAGACAAGAGAGAAGAGTCTGCCTTGTTCCGTTGCACAGCAGGAACTTTAGAAGGATTTTTTTTTCCTTTTTGCTCAGAAGTTGAACTTTTCCCTGAAGCTTTGGTAGCTGTGGGCACGGAGACAAGTAACTGTTGTTTTATCTGTTGGAAACCACTATCACATCCTCCCTCACCTAACTTCTCTGTCCACAAAACATGCAGCCCCATTTCAGCAGAAAATTTATTGGTCTTCTCAGTACTTTTCTGCTTTATACTGCTAACAACTTTTGGAAGGTTATTTGTCCTTAAGTACTTACAATTCTTCCTCTGCAGGAGCATAATCAGTCATTATTAGCAGCAGTTTCAGAGTCTAATCATAAAGCTGTTATTTCTGCTTAATTCTAACCATGCTAAATATTAATTTGATGTTTAATCCCTCTGGTAACTGGCAATATTGTGCTGCTATTATTATTATTATTATTATTATTACTACTACTACTACTACTGCTGCTACTATTACTATTACTACTACTACCACCACTACCACCACTACTACTACTATTACTATTATTACTATTATTACTATTACTATTATTATTATTATTAATGTGACACAGCGAAAAACTAGCCCTGTAGTAACCATATCCTTATTTATTTACCATTGCGTACTTTTCAGTTTCTCTCTCTTGCCACCCTGTGTCATGCAGTCTCTCAGTGCAATGTACCCAAAAGAGCGTCCCATGTATACAGAGGAGTGGAAAGACACCGGGACCAAGGGACAGGGTGACGCTTTTAAGGAAGGAGCCTGGCAGGAAGGCTGGCAGTACAAAGGAGGGCACAAGCACGTGGTCCCACACTGTTGCAGCCCCCTGAGTTCTGGTGACTGCCTCAAAGAGCAAAGGGCTGAGAGCACAGAGTGCCAAGAGCTGGTGGGAGAAAACCTATGTCCCTGCTTCGCTTTTCTCTCTCTCTCGCTCCTGAACCGTCATCTAAATGGTTAGAGTTGAATTCTGATTTAATATCTATGATCATGGTTTGTGTGAAAAAATCACTCCAAACTCACTCTGGTTTTTTTCTTCCTCCACCGTCCTTTAAAAAAATAAAAAGAAAGGCCCCACAGCAAACCTGTTTCAAACATGAAGCAGCCATTTATCAAACCTTGCAAACCTCACCAATAGAGAAGTGACAAAGCCACTGCAGTAAATTTCACGGTAAAAGCAATTTACCAGGAATGCCATTATTAACAAGTAATTATCTGCTGTGATCAATACAGCCATTTTACAAATGAAACTTAAGAACCCCTTAATAACTGGTGAGGGAGCTGGTATCAATCAGCTACTGCAGGCTACACTCATACGTGAGGAATGCCATGATTTGCCCTAAAATGAGAGGCTACAAAGCTCTTTTTGCTGCGATGATGCTCTGAAGGTGTGGTCTGGTATTCTGTCCATCTTTGAAAAGTGAAAGACGGCAGTTGTGCCAGACACACCTTTCTTCACTGAATGCATTCCCTGCTGCTGCTCTGTAACATAAACACAGGAAGAGAGAAGGAACCACTGGGAGCACATTGCGTTTCATGCCGAGATGGGCCTCTAGTCAAGCCAAACCCCCCGGACCCCTCACCCTACAACTCAGTCCAACCTCTATTTCTACACATGTATTGACCTAATAGTCCTTTCTAATGGGAGCATCAATAGTCTGCCTTCTCCAGACACATTTAGTGAGAGATGAGGATCACTGTGACCTCTAAAGTGTAAACACCGAGCACGGAGGGTGAAAAGACCTCTTAGTGACTGTCCTTGCTTTATTATTTAGCACTCACTGTGCAAAACATGGCTATTTGTCACAGCCCCTTCCTTCTCCCTGCTCTATCATCATCTTTGAAATGAGTTACGAGGACACGTAGCTGTGAGGGCAGTGTTGACCCTGGGCAATGAGCAGCAGCACAGATCGATTCCCAGGGCCCTTTTGGGAGCTGCTGGTCCACGCCTGACCGTCAGCCAGCTACGCTTCTGTAGAGTATCTCTGATGCTCCAGCAAGCTGCTAAAATATTTAATCAGTATCTGACAGTCGTGCACCCTTGCTGCTATTTTCATTGCTATAACAACGAAAATTAATGCGGGAAATGTATGTGGGGATTTTCACATTTATTTTTACACGTGACTTCTACCTGAGGTTGAGAAAGAGCAGCCAAGACACATAGAGGTTGGCTCACCTGATTTGGACTTTGTTGCAATATTCAGGAGTCTGGTTTCCCGGCTGAGCAGCAATTCATTTACTATTTGGCAGATGGAAGATGAACCACCCGGACCATGGAAGGAATTTGCTCCTTCGATGGCTGGGAATGGGAATACAGCAGCATCTAGCACCTCATTTCATTCACTGTTCCAAAAATAGAGCCACTTTCTGATGGCAGCTCCCCTGATAGGCGACGCAGCTGCCTGGGATCCCTCCACCAACATTCTGGAGCTTCCGGACAGACCCCTCAGCTTCTGCCCATGCCCTCCTGCGTTTCCCCTGGTGTAAATGAGCCTCTGCAACCGAGAACCCACTGCTCCTCAGATCCTGATAAAACACTCTGGTAAATGGATGTCTCTCCTCCCGCAATTAAGACGGAAGGGGCAACAGTGCCATTTTGATTATTTTCAGTCTTGCTTTTTAGGACATAAAAGAGTTGGAATTAGGAGGGGCAGTGAAATGTTCGTATGGGTTATTACCCACAAGGTTGGTAGCAGAGTAGGGGGTACCTGTACACAGTTAGTAAAGATTTAAATCTCTTAGGGTCTGCCAGCGCCAGAGACTCAGGCCCTCTGCACAGGCGTGAAGCGTTCCTGCTGCCAGCAGCAGAGGTAAATGTGCAGCTGCTGCACCCCGTGAGCCACCCATGCTGCCAGCAGTGTGACGTGCAGGGTGTGTGCGTGATGACATGGGTGCGCAGAAATGCACAGATCACGCTGAAGGTGCAGGTGTGCCGCTAGTGCTGCAGAGCTGGACACTGGAGAGTAAATGAAAGCCAGCATGAAGCTTGCAAGCATCAGTTCCCTTCGTATGAATTATTATAGAGTCTTTGTTATGTGATTATATGGTAGAGTATTTCTTAACCAGAGAAGAAAAGGACCTCATTCCCAGCACTGCCTAAATTTTGAATGTATAACTTTGAAAGCTTAATCGTATTCTTTTCACAATGCCTTATGGTTTATATATATTTGGGGGTTTGTGGCTTTTTTGTATTCACTCGTTTTGCTGTCAATTTAAGCTTAATATTATTAAAATTGCTCTGGTTCACTCTGCTCAAAATTCTCCAGTTACAGTATTTTTTGGAAAGAAGTGCTAAGTCAATTTCTTTCTCCTCTTTTTTATTTGTCTCTAATGACTCATTAGATTAGCACCTTGGAAATTGCCAGCAGGAAGTAATAAGCCTGCTATCAGAAAAAGTCTTGCAGAAGCCAGCAGCAGGAAGTTTTGCAGGTTCAGGGCCGTGCATTGGACCTCTGGGCTGGGGAGCTGATCTTTTCTCAGGACATAAATACACTCCAGAGACATGTGACGTAACAGCCTTCCCCAGGAGGTGGTACGGGGCACAGGCCACAGTGGGCTAAAGACAGCATCCCGCAGCCTGTGCCCTTGCGCAGTGAGGGTCAAAGGCTTCTGCTCGCTTTGCAAGGCGAAGGGGGCGAATCGTCACTAGAGCCCCGCCGCCTTGCTCAGGGGATCTGTGTGTCACTGGCAGGACACAATGGAGCAAATTTGACTTCTGAAGGGAAGACTGGCAGGAGAGAGCCGCAAATGCCTGCAGGTGGGGGAGGTGGCAGGGCTGCTGGGATGCTCATTGCCCTCAGCTGGGGCAGGGGCTGCCTGGGGCCCTATAAAAGGCGAGGGGGAGGCTACTTCTCTTTCAGGCATGGGCTGAGCTGAAGGCAGAGGTGAGTGTGGTGGCTGTGGTGGTGTGTGCTCTGCAGGGCTGAGGTGGGTGTGGGGCCCTGCCGGGACGCATGGGGGCCGCCCTGCACCACCTGGGCTGGGGGCTGAGCCCCTGTTGCTGGTCCTCAGCTAGGCGCTGCACTGGGGATGGGGGAACGGGGCCTCCTGCCACCCCTTCGGTGCTTCCCACCTGCTCCTGCCACCCCACCCTCGAGTTCCTCCTGTCCCACGGCCAAAGGCTGCGACTCCGAGGGAGCCTGGCTGTGCCCCAGCAAGGTCTGTGCTGCCCGGCACTGCGGCTGGGAGCCGTCAGGAGCTGTGCTTCGCTGGGGCTAGGGGTCAGCCTCAGTGGTGGTGAGAAGGTGCTCAAAAGCTTTAATCAATGCTAAAAGGAAAAAAAAGGCACCAGGCACCTTATTGGTAGACAAATACTTCCCTGTCAGGAGGCAAACCTGACTTTGCAGAAATATGCAGTCGTACGCACTGTGGTTTCTGGCCTTGTGGAAATTTTTTTTTTGAGAGGGTGGAAATAATAGCATTCCTGTAACACCAGCTGCTACCCCTTTCCCTGGGGTGCTCGGGACAATAACCAGCTCTGCTCTGTGGAAAACATGACAAATGTCAAAAGTCTTTGTTTGTTGCCTCCCTTTCATTTCACAAAGATTGACAAATGTTGCTAGAATGAAAAGGAAGGAAACGAATCTGCTTACAAGCAAAGGCCGCCCTTGACTGCTGCGCTGAAACCTCACTGAATGCCGAATGCAAAGCCAGAGCTGACCCTGGGGCAGTTACGTTGTGGTAGCACACTGACTTGGGTGGTAAAGGGATAGGGGTGTCTGAAATTCATTTGTGCAGCTGCCTCTTTGCAGAGCACCTCCCAAAAGCATTTGTAAGAGCAGATACAGAACTTTTTTCTTCCTTGCCTGCGAACATGGGGCTGACTCATAACCTCACAGATGACAAAAGCAAAATTTTCCCTGGCATTGGGAAAAACGATGCTTTCTTGCATGTGCAAACCATCTCTCTGTAACACTGGGGATTCAGTAAGAAAAACAATCTTTAGCCTGAAATAACAGCAAATTTGTTCGGATGTTCTGTCAGGCGAGATCTGCTGGCAAGCTGCTTTTCAAAACTCAGTGTCTTTACGGAGTGAGTTAAATATGCGAGTAATGCTTGGTGTGTAACAGGAGTCTGGTAAATCGCCCCTTCTCTCGCACAGTTGGTGTCCATTGCAGAACAAGCATCGGTTGCATTACTGAATAGTCAAAACCTTTCAACACCTTCATGCAGCTTCGTACTTGCTTTAGCTGAAAGGCAACTCTGGTGAAGAACAATACAGCTGAGAAACACTGTAGCAAAGAAAGCTGTTGCGCTTAGGCTGCTGTGGGCCGTTTACAGCAGGCAGAAAAGTTCCCGTTCTGTGGCTGACAGCGTCGGCTTTTGAACACTTTGCCCGCCGGTTCATTAGCATTTAATCCGGCGCTCCCAGCGCAGCATAACGCTTCAGCGGGGTTTACTGAGTCGCATCCCCCGCACCGCTGCCGAGCTCGAACGGCTGGAAGGGCCGGGCGCGTCAGCCGGCAGCCCGCCGCTCGCGCCCGTCTCTCCCAGCGATCCGCCGCCGAGCTCGGCGAGGGGCAACAGCGGCCGGGGGCAGCAGGTCTCGGCGCCGCTCGCCGTTTGCCGGGGCTGCGTGGGGCCCGCCGGTCTGGGACCCTGCGGTGGAGTGGTGCGAGGCACGGAGAGGTGATCTGGGTGAAGGGATGCCCGGTGCCGGCCCTAGCGGCTAGGGCGGACTCGCCAGGGCTAGCTTTACGCAGCGCCTGGGAGACTGGCCGTGCTCCAGGCGGCAACTGAAGCCAGTTGCACGTGTGCGTTAGCATGGCACCTCGTGAGCTTCACAGCTACGCTGAGTTTTAAAACTGCCTCTTTGGCTCAAATATTAAAAATACCTGGCTTGGGTCTTGCTAAAATATATTTTTGACTGTTGCGGCGTCCAAAACGCGAGTCACAGATGGCAACTCGCTTAAGCCGGGCACCCTATTAGCACCCAACAAAAGCTGTCCTCTGGCACAAAGGATTGCACCGTCTGGCCGTACTTCAGTAGTGCCTGAGGGCTCCCATTTGGGATCATTGTTCCTTTGTTATGTCAAACAACAGGAAAAAAGAGGGAAATGGTTGATGCTCACAGGTGTCGTTTGGTTTCCTCCTTAGCTCGGTACTTTTTGGAGTGGTCATATACGAATTCTTTGTTAATATTAAAGTCTGTCAGAGGTTTTTATTATAATTGTGGGGTCATTACTAATACTTGTGGAAAATGTCGAATATCCGTTGTGGAAATATTAACATTTTATGAGGTGATGCGTTCCCTTTCCACATCAGAAGGTGATGTGAGGAAAGACCACGGACTAATGGGCTATAGTCCATGCAATAAGCCCTGGACATTTTGCTCCTCCTACTGAATGCTGTCACTTGTGTAGTATTAAAGCATAAAACTTGTCCTTTCTGTCAGCCCGACGTAGTCTTGACTCATTGGATCTCAAATGGCCTCAAGAAGCAGAACTCAAATCTTGACTGAACTCGGAAAATGGGTGAACTTGGAAACATTGGGAAATATTTTGCATATGACACTCGTGCATTTACTTAAGAATTAACTGTTCCTTATGTTGAACAGTCCTTCCCTGGCTGATAGCTCGGGCTCCAGGAGAGTTACTGTCTGTGCTCCAGGCTTTGCAAAAGGGGTGGGCGCTTTTTCCACGTACAGTGGCATCACCAGAGATGTTAATGCCCTCAGCAAGACTCTTGCTGTCCATCCGCATTTGACTGGCCACCAGCAGTGAACCCACCATCACGGGGTGCTGGTGGAGCGGTTTGTGCGAGCGCATACTTGCTGGTGGAAATGCTGCGTAGCTCCCTCCTCCCCATCACATAAGACTTCAGCTCCTAACTTGGCTGAAAACATCCTCAGCGAAGTCACTTAGGGTAACGATTTCATGTGATTTATTTCCCCACCGCCCCCCCCATGCACACCGACTTTCCCTGCCGATTGCACCTCTAGGCTGAGCAGGGAGGGAGGCAGCACAAGAGCCTTACCCCAGAGGAGGCATTTGCTGGTCAGCCGTTAAACACTTAAAATTTAATTACTAATACAGCTCTAACTTTAGCCCATTTGCAAAGCTTTGTTACCAAACTATGCCTAGTGAAACAAACGGGCTAATTAGCCACATCGGAAATAGGGTGGAAATAATAGCCCATTTTTCTACACTTGTGCTATTTATGCCACAGCAATAACTACTTTGCTGGGAGAAACGCTGAGGGCGTGTTATTGTCTGGACTGGGGCTTGGTGTTGTGGTGATGGGAAAAGATGTTTAAGAAGATAAACGGTGGCTCGTGGTGATAAAGCCAAGATGCAGACTGAATGGGGTTGGGAGACGTTTCACCCCCCGCCCCCGAGACACTTCTGACAGTGATGAAGATGTTTGTTACCAGGGGAGTCAGGGAGGGAAGGGGAAAGTTGCTCGTTGTTTATCCAGGGCTGTAGTTTATTGCTAATATTTGCCATCTGCATCTTGATTATTCCTATCTCACCTAGATGTATTGCTTAATAGCACAAACTCAATTTCAGCATGGAATAAAGCGGCTCAGCTGCAGTCAGATACAGCCGTACACCTAAGGTAGATTGCAGGTGAGCAATTAGTCATGTCCATGAGTTACATAGTTCAGCTCCAGACCGATTTGTTGTGTGAACAGTTTCCAGCTGACAGAGTTCAGGTCCTCATCCTTTTCTAGAACGATATGCTTTTTTTACCTCTGAAGGCTCTGTGTGATAGGATTTCCCTTTCCCTTCCTAACTGTGCAGAGAAAGAAAAAGCTCCATCTCCTGTAGGTGTATAAACCAGGTTGTGACTACGACTGCAGGATTATGAGGTGCATTATTATGTGAAATAGGGTTGATCCCAGCAAAAATGTGGGACCTGCTTTTTTCCCAAAACTGTTACAGAGCAAGTCACTCGAGGGACTTCTGGCAGAGCAGGAGGAAGGCAAAGGTGCACCGCTGCTCTGAGTGGGATGTCGGCTTCCCTGAAGGGGGGAGGCAGGAGCAGGCTGTGCCCCCAGAGCGTGAGGCTGAGCTGGCTGTGGATGCCCTCTGGGCACTGCTTGAGCAGCAACAGCTTGGCAGGAGACTTTCAGCCACTTCTGAGGCCCTGAGTGAGGCCGGTCCTGCCAGCTGCAGAGCAGGACCTGTGTGACACGTCTGGCTGTGGGGCAGGATTGCAGCAGCCCCTCAGGGCAGGCAGTGGCAACACCACCGGGTCCAGTGGGCACTTCAGGAAAGGGGAAATGCTCAGTACAGATGCCTTGTGGCAAAACGAGTGCTTAGGAGCACAGAAATGGGCAATTTGGAGGGAGTCTCTGCATTCAGAAGCCATCAAGATGGAAAATGTCTAACAAGCAAAAGAAAGATAGCAATAGAACTGTGAAGGCACATGGAAGTAGCCAGTGCCAAGGATGTTTCGTCATGTAGAGAAACGTCCTTGTTTCCTTCAAGTCTTGCACTGACTACTGAAGAGTATTTTTTCTTCTGAAAAACAGCTGAGAATCTTGTTTCAGGAGAGTAAATTGGGATGGTATGCATCTGATTTAATAATTAGGTACTGCAGCAGTTCCTAAGTTAACCCCCCCTTTTTTTTTTCCCCTTCCCAGTTGGCACCTACTGCTCTGCAAATCTGTTAATTCCTTGTTGTGGTTTAATCCGGCAGGCAGCCAAACACCACACAGCTGCTCGCTCACTGCCCCCCTGCCAGTGGGATGGGGGAGAGAATCCGGAAAAAAAAGTAAAATTCATGGGTTGCGATAAAGACAGTTTAACAGGACAGAAAAGGAAGGGATAATAATAATAATGATAAAAGAATATACAAAATAAATGTTGCACAATGCAATTGCTCACCACCTGCCGACTGATGCCCAGCCAGTCCCCAAGCAGCGATTGCTGCCCCCTGGCCAACTCCCCTCGGTTTATATGCTGAGCATGGTGTCATATGGTATGGAATACCCCTTTGGGCAGTTAGGATCAGCTGTCCTGGCTGTGCCCCCTCCCAGCTTCTTGCTGGCAGGGCATGAGAAGCTGCGAAGTCCTTGGCTATGTAAGTACTATTTGGCAACAACTGAAGCATCAGTGCATTATCAACACTATTCTTACACTAAATCCACAACACAGCACTATACTAGCTGCTAGGAAAAAAAATTAACTCTATCCCAGCTGAAACCAGGACATTCCTGAGCTGCAGAAAGCCTGCTTGCCCTGAGGAAGGCTGCATTTGCCAAACTGCTTGCATGCAGAAAGAAAATAGCAAGAGACAAGGGAAACTTTTTGCTTGAGTTTTAGGTGGTCCTGCAGGGAGGAGTCAAGGCCACTGCTTTAGAGCAAAGTACTTAGTAACTACCTCATATGAGTTTATGGGAGGAAATAAATAAGAAAGATGAAGGAAAGGCTGCTTTGAAATGTTACTCCCCTAAATATCATGCCTTGGAGCATTGCTGCTGGCCCTAGCATTGGTAAATGCTGGCATAAGCGGGAGCTCATTTCTGTGTCTAGATGCATTAGAGATTTTTCATGTTGTAGCCTGGGGAAATGCAGACTAGCTCCAGGTGGGCAAGTGGATCCCTGGTGCGAAACAAGATGTTGGGGTGCAAACGGACAAGGGAAAGCAGGCTGCCACAGTTGAGAGCTGTGTGCACCTGCAAGCTGGTCCAGAGAGGTGTAAAGGACTTGAGACTTGTAGGGATTTCTGCAGCCCTGTCTTCTCTCTCAGGGCTTGCCATGGCAATGCAATCCATGCCTGACTGGAATTCATACTGCCTTACATGGCCGTGCTGCTGAGGTGCTTGAGAGGCATTTTGCCTTTGCAGCCCTGCGTGGGGCATGCTCGTCTCCCATACTCTGCCTCTTCCCACACCATAGCAGCGCGTGTAGAAAAGCCTCTCTCGGTCCTCTCTGGGGCAGGAGAACAACTACTTTATTTGTCCCAGAGGCTCCTGCATGAGCCTGGCTTCGCAAGCAAATTCACGTGATTCATTCTGTCACACCAAAGTTTTGCCAGGTTTGCTGTCACCCACAGTAACGCTCATGGGTTCAGACCAGGGTAGCAGACCCTGCTGTGCTGCCAGAAGAACAGAGAGCATAGTAAGACCTATCCTCACGATCTTTCTGTCCTCATCCTTGCTACCTGCTTCTTCCCACAACGCCGCTTGATTCTTAGTTGTGGGAGTATCTTGTGTTTTCTGGCGTGACGGTTACTCGGTGGGTTGGACCTGGGTAGAAGCTCTCTGAAGCGGTTTTCTCTTTAACTGAATCTATACTTCATAACAGCTTTTCATAATTTTGTGATTACAGTCAGCATATTTATTTACATAAGTAGGGACTGTAATTACAGTTAAGTAAAATGTATAATTAGTTAATTAGGATCCATAATGTGGACTAAAAAATAGGCTGTATGAGTGAGCTTCAAGGCAGAAGTCTTTGGTTAACAGCGCTGGCCATGACTTTGTGTCCCTCTGTTGTGGAGGGGAAGAAAGTCATTCTGAGCATGCAACCAGGAAGCGAGTACTGGAAAAATGCTGCTGCTGGCTGAGGGCAACCTTTTTTTTTCCCTAAGAAGGAAGTTGGTTTCAGTAGCCTCTGACTCGAACATCTTGCAAGGCAAGACTGGCAGGAATATCTGCCTACTCCTGGATACACCTTTTTCTTGCTGAGTGAGAAGCTGCTGAGCTGAACAATGACAGATTTACATGGAATACTGTCAAGTTAACTGTGCAGAAAAAGTGAAAGCTCCCCTTGAGTGCAGGGAGTTAATTTTGTCGGGTGTTTGGCGGGCTCTAATGAGAATCAAGAGACCTATATATCTTTGCAGGTGGATAACTTTCTGGCAGGACCTTGATGGGAACTACATTTTATACCTCATAGACCCAAAGCCCTGCCAAGGCTGTACACCCAGGGAAGCACACGATCCAAAGGTTCTGCAAATGCAACACTCCTTGATCTTTAGAAAGAACCAGGAATGGAAAATTCTGGTGCCCCTGGCATGGACTTCAATGACCCCTCTGGGAGCTGAAGAGCAGAGAGTGATTTCTGGGCAGCTGCAGATAAGGCTGTGTCCCGCAGATGCAGCTAGAAGCACCATTAGCCTTCGTGGATGCTGCGGAGGGCGAGGAGGGTGAGGTGGGCACAGCCTGGCCTTGGGGAGTTCTGCTGCCCACAAACGGGCAATGCTAACTGTCTTCCTTAGAAATGCTTATGTTCCAAACAGCCCATGTTAGAGAGCTATTTCTAGAGGACATCAGAAACAGCACCTGTTTGACTAATGTGGACTGTTCAACAGCTGGGATGAAATCCTGGGGGAAACATCCCCAGCTCAGCCTCTGCAGAACAGAATGAAGGCAGGAGAGCAGGGGCAGAGGCTCAGCAAAAACATCTGCTGGAACTGCAGGCTCTGACGGCTGATTAAGATCTTGCTGACCCTTGCCTCTCCCATGTCCCTTCCATGCCCCTTGGAGAGGAGAGAAGCTAATGGGTTGGAAGACTCTGTGCCAGAAGGCTGATGGCTCTGCAGGTCAGGTGGATGCCTTGCTCCTGATTTTATCTGTTCAGGTTGTGGAGTTCCCTGCAGGGGGAAAGCATCTAGGCTATGGAGATTGTGAAATATCTGCCTGCTTGCGAGAGCGTGTGAGTGGTGGCATGAGCAGAGCTGCTCTCCCTGGCCTGAGCCACCTGAGTCAGGCTTCCCCCTGGCACCCTGCTTTGGGAGCACCTTCAGGCTGCAGGAATGAGTGTCTGGTGTGTGACAAGTGGTCACTGCAAGCACCGCCTTCACCTTTCCCTCCTTCACTTTCAGTAGGTCCGATTCACTGCGTACTCGAGTCGCTCTTCCTGCTCCTGCAGCTTCATGGAGTGGCCTCGCTACAAAGATGCACCTTACAGGCAGGACTGGAGCACCTCTCCCCACAAAAAAAAGGCAAGTCTGTAAAGCTTTGCACCCACTGTAGTTAGAACTAGCAGCTAGCACCATGTGGAGTACCCAGTGAATAACCCAAATTCATGCTCAGCCTGCAGGTAATAATGCCAAAAGTAAACATGCTCTTGGTAGCAAGAAAAAGCCTTCAGCAAGACTGCACTGAACAAACACGAAAGAAAACACAGGCACGTCACCTGCTTCTGGTGCTGAGGAATTGTCTGTAGTCTCAGTATGGGAACACGACTGCCAGGAGAGGGGTCGTTGCCAGCACATAACTGCCGTGCACTTTGCAGAGCAAAAAAACAAAGGAAAGAAAGGGAGAATGAGATGTCATTCACGATGGGATTGCTTTGGAAAGACTAAAACCTGCTTCTTGGTATGACATTCTACATCTCTCATGGCTGTTGCCTGGAGAAGCAATGAGTTGTGTTAATTAAAATCCAGTTAATTGGCAAAGGGTACTTTAGCCTAATGACACTGAACTGCAGCATCTCTTACGCTGGGAAAGATGTTTAGCCAGTTGCAGCCCACAAATGTGCAATGCAGTTGGCATCCTCTGCTTGAGAGAGTGGGCAGCTGTGGACAAAGATTCACCGAGTCTGTGCCCCTTATCTGCACTCGAGCGCCAAACAAAAGCAGCAGCCCGTAGAGACATCTAACGCTGCTGGGCCAGAGACCCTCCTCTACTTCTGCAATTTTCCCCTGGTCTCAAAGCCCACAAGCAGAGAACAAATTTGTTCCCTTTTTTCGTTTGTTATTCAGAACACATTTTGATCCAACTCTTCAGCTTTGCTTCTTTAGGCATTTAAATACAGTTCTCATGGGGGCGCGCTGGATGCTAAGCATGCTTGAAAATCCAGCACTTTGACTTTATATATGGTTCAACAAGTATTATTGCAGTCAGTCTGTGCATTGCTTGAGCTATGTAGCAACCTGCAATACCTGCTGACCCTCCCAGTGCACATGTGGGGTGTAGGGGTGTTTCCTATCCAGTGACTTTCAAGAGGCCACCCTGGGTGGCCTTTCTTACTGCCCAGAGCTACCTGTGCTGCCAAGTGCTTGTATCCATCTTTAAGCAGTGAAGGGTGGAATTTAGGATGTCTGAAAAGAGCAAAGAGTTGAGTAAGGACATGGAAGAAACTGGAAATGGAGGCATGCGGCTACTGCTGCTGTGGGATTTGCTTCTTTCACATGGTTTAGATTTCATGACCTTTCTGCTGGGGATGAACTCACCGCGGAAAGAAAAGGGTGGAAATTCACACTGGAGAATCAGTGTGGAAAAATCAATGTGCTGGCAAGGGCTGGGCTCTGAAGGGATGGAATCAGTAGTTGTGTAATTGCACTACACAAATCTGGCCCAAAAGGAGAGTTTTCAAAGCAGGCTTAACATACGGTGTTGGGGTCCGGGGATGCAATTTATCAGATTACCGCACTCTCCCAAGTTTGTGAAGGGCATCTCTTCCACTGTTAAAGCAACAGTAGGGAAAATAGAGCCAGGATAAGTGATTTAAATGAATACTAAATACTCCCTTGCCTCTCCAAATAATTGTGCTTCAGGAGGAAATTAAGCTGTTTACAAATCCTGATCAAATTCAGGAGATAATTTTGGTTGGAGAAAAGAAAAGTTCATGTATTTAGTGAGTACCGTTTGCAGTAAGTGAGGGGCTCTCAGCGGGTAAGAATAGAAGTGCAATGGGCTGTGAAAATTTGTATCAAGCAAGCTTGTCCCAGGAGAGGCAGAAGATGTTAATAGCCTTGAAACTTCATTGGAATAATGGGTCGTTCATATTGAAGACAATGGATTCAACCTGGAAAAAGGGGGGCAGGGGGGAATAGTCTCCCCTAAGCCTGATGTAGCTTGTTTAGCTGAGTAAAGTGAAGGCTGAGAGGAGAAATGATTGCAGGTTATAAATGCACTTAGAGGGACTAGGAGAAGAACAAACTCCATAGAGAGGAAAAACTCCTTGAAGGAAAAAGCTATGCTGACACAAGTACACTCCGGTATACAGTGTATGTGAGAAGAAAATTAGAATGTTATGAACCACCAGAACTCTGAGGCTCTGCTGCAGCTTGCTAACTGGGAATCTTGGGAGTCAGAAATCTAACAATTTAAAGATGGTATTTGATAAAGGCATGAGGAGGATAATATGCTGATTAGCAGAGACAAGGCAGGACTGCACCTGAGCATACAGAAGGTGCTTTTCAGTCAAAAAGTTTCTGAAAGGAAGTTCGGTGTTGACCAGGGTGTAAGCATGGTGCTTCAAGAAGACCTTGTCGCTCCCCTATCTGTTTTTCTATCCCCAAGCCTGGCATGTCTGCAACCCAAAGAGGCAATCTATTACGAGCCTTACGTCGTGTCAGTGCAAATGAACAGTGTAGTGTCACGTGCTGGAAAGCACTTAGGGGAAGGGTGTTCTCAGCTTCTCAAATCATGCAGTGAAAGGCACACCATGCAGGCAGGTTCCCATGGCTGACACTGCTTCTGCAGGATCCCGAGAGCCTAAATTACAGCATGCACAGGAAAAGGAAAAAAAAGTATATGCAATCCTAGTACCTGCAGATGGTATGTTTAAGGATGTTTTTAGGATCCAGATAAAGACATCTGATTGATTGTTTAGCTGTCCTCTCATGGGACAGTAGCATATGTCCAACTGTACTACCCCATCCTGCTCCCTCGGGGCTCTTAGTGCCATCTTATGAAAGGGTTTATTAGCTAAGCTCTACGCCTACTGTAGTGTCCTTGATTGCTCTCGGATAGCTGCTCTGTAGGGGACTTTCACATGTCTGGGTTTCCTCTTCGGTTGTCTTCTGCAATCCTTGGCAGGGCAGAACATGAGGATTACTTGTATTTTCCCTTGCTGTACCTCAGGCCAGTCTAAGTCTAAGAAATTGCTGAAAACTTCAGAGTTGGGGTGTTTTCTGGTCTTTTTTGGGGGTTTTTTGTTTTGTTGGGGGTTTGGGGTTTTTTTTATGGGGTGAGGAGTTGGATAGAACAGGTTCAGCTCCCTGCTGCAAGCAAGATGCTAATGCTGTGCTATAGCAGGCGAGACCCGGCAGCCCCTTGACCACCATTACATCAGCTAGTGACTTCATCTGGACTGCCAGAAGAGAGCAAGTGGATGCCGTATTTAACAGCACGCGTGGCAGGCTGCCTGTCTGGGCTGGGCTGTAGCTGCTGGCTGGGACATGAGGCCAGCCTGGGTCACAGCTTGTCTCTGCCCAGGCTCCTTCTAGTCCTCTCTCTGTGTCATCTTCAGTGGCTACAGCTTGCGGATGGAAATTGTTGTGATGCTGGGCTGTTTGCCTGTGAAGGTAAGGAACCGTAAGACAGTGTCCCTGATGTGCTTTGCTGAGCCAAACTGAGCACAGGCTCCTTTGGCTGTGGTCCGAGGCACGGGGCTCCTACCGACAGGGCTCTCTACGCTGTGCTGTCATCCCGGTCCCTGTACTCTTCTGCAAGCCACCAAATTGGGTCCATCGTGCAAGGATCAGCCAAAAAAAGAGTGGAAGTGAGGCCAGACCATGGTTCAGCCTCCGGCATTGGTTCCTGCATATTTGCACAAATGCAGCGTAGCCTGATCATCTGGCAACAGAGCCAAGCTCCGCGTTTCCCTTCTGCCCGCTATGTCCTCGTGTTTCAGGGCCTTAGCAGCAGCAGCTCTCCTGGTTCAGGCGAGCCCAGACCACAACTAAGCTGTTAAGCAGCAGCACGGAGCCCAGCACAGGACCAGCTGTGTCCTGGGCTCTGTGCTGGCCAGCGCAGCAAACGTGATGCTGCAAGGTTTGTCCCATGTCCCAGACACTGTCCCCCATGCTGACTGTCACCCATGGGGTAATTTCCCTGCAGCTGTATCAAGGCTGTGATTTACTGCAGGGTGTATGGGTACGACCGAGGGAGAAATGCCATCGAGTCTTCTGAAAGTGTCTTTCTCTCTTCCCTTCCTGGGATTTAACAGGTCCTCAGCAACTTGCAAGGGCAAAGAGTCAGCCGACAAAGTGACAAAATGAACTATGTTTGGAAACGGATAAGAATGAACATAATATTAATTGCTCCTTAACAATTATTCTTCTTTGACTCCTCTCCGAGAAGAAATCCCTCGGGATATCTTTGCACTGGAACATGATACAGCTAATGAAACCATTTTATCCCTGACATCTGTAAATTCTACATTTATTAGGTGATTGATGAGAATCCAGGGCCCAGCCCTCTTCTGACTGTCAGTCCTCTGAAGAAGCACAAACACATGAGTATCAAATAACACTGCATCTTAAAAGTCACCTGTGAGGATGGCAGTCATAAACTGGAAGGTACAGAAAATTAAAATACCCTGCTCAAGGCTAGCATTGAGTGTTTCCCATCGCTTCTCATAGTTACAGCATCCAGTGGAGTGGGGACACATTTCTCTCTGCTCCTCTGAAGCAAGAGGTGAGAAAACAGGCTGCAGAACTGACTGGCTCATTGCGTTTCTGTGCTGTAATAATACTTTTCCTTTCCAGGCTCTAATTTAGCTTAGTCTCTGGCCTTTTGCTTTATATCCAGCAGGATGTCTGTTCTTATGCGGGAAGCACAAGGTGCCTGAAGGAAATGACAGTCACGAGACCTCATGTTCCCTAAGACATGGGAACATGGGAGGGTGGTGAGGGCAGATGTGCGTTCACAGGATTGTCACCCTTTCCCTGAGAAATCTTGGTCTTTGCTTATCTGGAGCCAGAGCCTTTGGTTTCCGCAGCATGCAAGGTGTGGCTTCTGCCCATGCCCCAGACCTGGGGAAGGTGGTACAGTCTCTTCAGAGAATTGTCTCTAAATTGTCTCTGCTTGCTTCATATGGTGCCAGCTGCTTTTTAAATAAATGATTGTATCAGGTTATTATAGTAGTTCCTCTATTCGATTCCTTCCACAGAGAAACTCGTTTTCCTGAAATTGCCTTCTCAACTCTATAATCATTACACAGCAAACTGCCTCGGAGAAGAGGCTGGAAGAGGGCAGCGGCCAGTTTCTGCTTTGCATGCACCTCCGTGCTGCAGCGGGCGGCAGGGGCAGATGCATCAGGCAATCCCTCTTGAGCTGCCCCCAGGACGAGGGCTGCCTGTGTCCTGGGAACCGCACGCCGCAGCGGGGATGCTGTTCATGGAGAAGTCTGGCGCAGGGCGGTGATCAGCTGGTGAGAGGGCGCCCAGGGCTTAGCATGCAGCGTGACCTGGGGCGTAGCTTCCCAAAACTATTCTCTCTCCTGCTTTCGGTGGATGAGGCTGCCCACACTACACATCCCCGCCCCAAACCTGAATCTTATCAGCTTGATTCCGGTGTAAGGGAGCAAGACTGAGAAGTGGGCGAGTACTCACTGATAGCCGTAAATGAAGTGCAGGCTGCTTCATTCAGAGCAAACCTAGGAGGCTGACAGCCTGCCTGCTCCTGGCAAGGGGCTGTCCATCCAGACTTCTGGACAGCAAGGGAAGGATGGGCTGACCTTTGTGGAAGCTTTTAGGTCACCCCTTTCTCTCCTGCCTGCAGCAACCTCTGGGCTTCCAAGTCAGGTTTCAGAGCATAGCCAAACCACTAGGCAAGGTGGTCCAGAGTGGGTCCCGGGAACCGGCAGCTCTGATGAAGGCAACTTACTTTTCCTTTCTCAACATTAGTGGTCACATGAACCAGCCTTTTCCTCTGCTAGTTTTGAGCTTCTAACAATTTATTTTACACAGGAGTTTATTCACTGTCTTTGGGATGATCACTTCGACAATAGAGGATATGAAATGAACCATTACAATGAGCAATACAGTGACAATGTGTCAAGTTGAGAGTAACAACTTTTTACTCCATGGAAATGTCCAAACAGGACTGGACGTTTATATGAAATACAGAAAGATGTGCAGTTGCATTAAACAGGGTAAATGCATGCGGGATATAAGCTATCTTCCTTCATGTCAGTACCTCCCACTGCTTGAGGTTAAGAAGTCTTAGTGAATAATTTCCCATTATGAGGTTTGGGATACCGGCCTCTCTTGGAGACAAGATGCAAGGTGAGAGGGATGGTTAGTCAGATCTGGTCTGGCCGGTCTTATTTCTTACGGTGATGCGAGTGCGATGTTTTGCAAGTCTGAGATTAAACTCTGCCATGACTGTAACGGCAGGTCTGGGGATATCTAAACCCTGCTATCTGGGGATATCTAAACCCTAGATATCCAGAGATATCTAAACCCTGCTAGGCATGGTAGTAAACGGGGATGGGGACAGGCAGATAGTGATGAAAAAGGGTTAGGAAACATTTGCGGGGTGCGGGGGTTGGAAGGCTGTTTGGGAGGGTTTTTTTGTGGTGGTTTTTTTTTTTTTTGACCACAGCATCACTGCTGGGAAAACACAATCCGGACATCCAGGACTCATTATTCGTGATGAGATTTGGCAGACTGCTACCAGGATTAGGCAGGTTTTAGGCTGTTGCTTTTGGCCATTTCTCTTATTACAGGCTTGCAGCAGCTGCCTTATCTCACAGAGAAGCACTTTTATTAGATAGGAGACTAACGGCAGAAAGACAAGAAATGAGGTAAGGAAGGAAATGATCCAACAGAGGGCAAGAGGCCTGGACAAAGCGATGTCCTGAGGTGGTGGCCACGTTGCCTCGTTCTGTCTTGCGAGAAAGCCCTGGAGAGCCCTGGCACAGCCCTGTTTAGGCCAGGACGGGAGCAATCCAGGGATTTTTGTCAGCTTTCCTGCAAAGAAACACCAAGCACGTGCAAGCCACAGCAGTGCTGCGCGCAGCAGCACCCCCGGGCAGGGCAAGGCGGATGGAAGCCTTCCCTCCCGCAGAGCTCTGGACTTTTCAGAGTTCTTCAAAGCCGCCGATGTGAAACCTGCTCGGGCTGTCGCTGGTAGTGGTGCCTGCAAGGTTGCTGCTTGTGGCCTGGCAGAGCAGGAGGGGCTGAGATCCCCTCCTGTCCCTACCCCTGCAGTCCCCGGGGGCTAGATGGCAGGTCCTGCTGTTGCAGCTGTGCTAGTGCTGGGGCTGTTGTACTTGTGTCCTCAGAACATCTGATTTTCTCCCGCTCCTCGGTTAATCTGGAGGAGCACAGCTCCTGCTGCTGCTTTTTCCCATTCGGTACCGGATCGCAGTGTGCTGGGGCACATCTCTGCTGTCCCTCCAAATGCAGTGCTTGCTCAGAAAGGGACGAGCTGCCTCTGCCTAGTGCTGGGCTCTCATCGTGTACTCTAATCCAATAGTTAGCTTTTAGGTTACATTGACACTGTTTCTCTGAGGGATTAGGTGCGCCGAGGAGGCTGAATCCCTGGAAGGCTCTGGTGAGATACAGGAATGAAACAAAAGGCATCATTCAACCTCTGTAGAGAGTTAACTGGGCGCAGCCTTGGGGGAAGGAACCTGGTAAGTCGGCCAAATAAGGGAGTACCAAGGTAAGCACTAAGAGAACAGAAGCCGCCCATAAAACCAAAGAAACAACTACTCGAACTACGGGTCAACTGTCCTAACTAGCACAGTAAAAACCCCAGCGCGGGCAGGAAAGCCCCCTGCCCGACAAAGCCGCTTCCCCACAGCATATGCGCAGTCAAAAGAAAGGACACTGTGACTTTAAGTGAAGACGAGGCATCCGAGAACCAGTAGAAGGGAGGGTGACTAAGAGTAAATGTAAAAAGTACTGGTAGCCGTTGCTCGGAAGGTATAAAATGCTTGCCGTGTGTTAACTGCGCTGCGCTAGCTTTGCAGGCTACCACCTAGCACCCAGCTCTGCGCAGACACGGAACAAACAAGCACCTCGGCCCTGTGCGTGGGATTGGCGCGTTGCGCACCGGGTAACGAACCCCGCGCGAGGGACAGCAATCGCACCGTCTTGGCACTGCAGCAGGTCCCCTTTGCTCACGGTTTTGTGCCACGACCTCTAACAGGCAGATGGAACTCCAGCTCTTGGATTAAAGAAATGATTGTTTCTCATTTACCGCGCTCCTCTGCCCCCAGCTATTGCAGAGTTTTTTGCTTTAGCAGTCTAGGAGTATGAGGTTGAATGTGCTTTCTTCCTAGATCGAATGAATCCTGCCTTGCTTGATGTTTGCTTGGCTGCTTTTCATTGGGTCTTCTCTTCCTGAGTTCCTCTGGGGTAAGTATAGAGATTTTTTCAGACTTCCAGGGTTTTGCATTGGGAGTCTGCAACTTCACGCTTCAGTGCTTCATATGTAAGAACTTGAACACTGGATCTCCCTCAGAGCACAAAACAGGAGCTCACGTATTGTTTTTCAAAAGGCAAGCTCGCTTGGCACCTGGTAAGCAACAGACACCTCTGCTTGCATGCGGCCTGAGGCATTGAATCCAGCAAATATTCCTGGGAGCTCCCAGCCCTAATTAAACCTGAAACACTGTTTTCCTCCTACCAGGGCTGTCCAGCTGTGACAGTCTGAATGGGAGAGCTCAGAGACTGCGGAAAGGATTTTAAAATGTCTCCTTGAGACAAGAGGCAGAACCTGTATCAGCAAGAGAGCTGCTTTAAATCCCGATGAGTGAAACTGGTTCTTTTTCTAGCACTGTTTTGGAAGCTTGAGATCCTTCTGGCTAAATCCCCAAGGAAGAATTCAGCTTTCGTATGGAAAGGATGGAGCAATCTGAGCACAGGCTAAAACAAAGAATTACAGTAAGGGATATTCAGCAACTGGCTGTTAAAGCTGCTTTGAAAGCTTCGTGGATTGGGTGCATGGGCTAAAATTCACCCCAGGGTGAAAGGTTTTTGGGAGGAGACTAGTTCTTAATTCATTTGTCCTGCGCCCAGCACAAAAGGGCACGGTTTGTGGTGCTACCACAAAACCACAGGCAGCAGCCGCAATCCATAATCCATAAAGCTCCTGGTAATGCAGAGCCTAAGAGCTGCAGCATCCAGGCAGCCCCTTTTCCCAGGCCGCCTGGCCACTCTGTGGTCGTGTAATAGACCGCTGCTGGGAAGCGGGCTGCGAGACCTGTGGAGCAGGGCGCCTGGTGAGAAGTGGTTGGTTCGAGAAGAGCCAAGCTCTGGGATTGTTCTGGATTCATATCCCAGCTTGGAAATACCCAGCAGCCTCGCAGTTGAGTTTGGAGAAGAATGCATCAGGGTCAGGTGTTCAATATGCAATTTTATGTGCCAATAAGTGACTCTTTCTTGCTAATCTCAGCAGAACTGACGGAATAACTGGAGAGAATTTTTGCTTGTTATTGTGCAAGTTCCAAAAACCGTCGTTTGATAAACTGTGGGCCAGATCTTCCCATTGCTGTGCATAGCCATGACTTCATTAGCTTTGGTGTTACAGCAACATGAGCTAACACCTGGCTTGTTGCTCTGCCGCGGTGTTCTGCTTACTACTCGGGTGGGAAAGGGAAGTCTGTTTCGATGGGAATAAGTTAGAAAAATGACAAAGGAAACGTCTTATGCTTCATAGCATCTCTGCTACCTATCAGGTGTTCATGTAACACATGGGCATTTCAGTGGTTGTCAATGTCTGTAATCACTGCTGCTTCTTTTTTATTTTATTTTTCTAAAGAACCACAGAAAAATGATGAAAACTAGGAGGAAAAAGCTACGATGCTGTTCTCTTTCCTACCTTTTACATCTGTGTGTCAATGTTTGATTTTGAAAGCTCTCTCATTTTAGTCACTATTTTCTTACTGCAGGCTAGCAGAATTGTTAGAAATATTGATCTTCTTTTAATGAGTTTTAAAAGAAAAAATGAGTGTGACTCAGAGTAGTGAGGTAGTATAGACTGACTGATATCTCTTATTTTTTACCTGCTACTGCTACCGCTTTTTGGAATTTGCTCTCTTTTATCATTTTCCTCGCATAGACCAATACTTGCCCATTGTGTTTTGTTGCTTGCAGCGAAGATGTTTACATTTCACTGGCTGTGGTCACAGCCTGCGTCTTCATTTAACTTTTGCAAAGGTTGGCTTTCCAACAGCCCCAGGGCATGGGATGCTCGGAGGGGAGATGATCTGAACTGGTCCTGCAGCGACCTTGGGCTGGTGCTTGGCAGCAGGGAGGAGAGGCCTGGGTAAGTCCTCCCTCTCCTCTGAGCCCCAGGACCAGGGCAGCTGTCAGCAGAGGATTCGCAGCCTGGTTTCTGCACGCCTCGGCTGTCGCCTCACGTTTCCCACTGGTGCTCCCTAGTCCTCCAGCACCACCTGCAGTCCTCCGTAGACTGAGGAGATGCTCCGGTGCCACCGGGTACAGCCCAGCCACGACCAGGAACGGGTCACCGCTGAGCCAAGCTTGTGATTTGGGGGATATTTGCAGCCTTGCCCGTTGCCGCTCAGCTTTCTGGCCTAACTGCTAAATGAGACAGAGGGCCTGGAGAAAAAAAATGCAAACCAACCGACCAGAAACGCACCCCAGTTTTCACACCAGCTGAGTGGTTGCAAAGCGCCGGGCTGCAAAAGGAGCCCGACCTCAGGGGATTGTAAGGGGCATCTCAGCACAGGTCTTGAGCAGTGTTGCAGCATGCGGCTCCCGTGATGCTGGCGTGTCTGTCTGCTCTGCGGGAGCGGACAGCCACACCTCTGCTCAGCACAGCTTAGATTTGCGGCACGACACAGGCAGTGCTGTTCGTCAACAGCACGAAACCTCAGCCCGAACCTGCAGACAGGGCTATCACGAAATATTCATGGGAGTTTCCTTGAGTAAATAGCATCAAAAAGCCATTGATATTTTGAGCCACAAGCCATCAGCTGTACCTTTCGGGGATGGAGAAGTATGTAAATAAGAAAAGTCTGTCTTTCGTGAGACAGCTATTTAAGTCTGCTTCAGCTGCCTTTTGTTTTTAAGACATGCCGAAATGGGTATTCAGCCTCATCTCTCCTGGAGGGGAAGCTGGGCTTCTAACTCACTTGATGGGAGAAGGTCATCTTAGTATTTCTGCATGGGGTATAGTCAGCCAGAGAAACAGTCGGCACAGCCGGTGAACTGCTTGTGCAGACGAGGCTGTGTGGTGTACTGGCAACCTGGGGCTCTTCGCAGGGACTCTGGACGCTGCTGCCATACCAGGAATCTCTGGTGGTGGTGATGATCTCTGACTGTGCAGCTCACTGCCTGGGTCTAACTTCCATAACGACTTTTGAACTTGTATTCGGGTGTTGGGAATTTGACAGGTTTTATAAACTTGGCCATGAGTCTGGAGTGTTTCTGTTTAGTTGTCAGCAGACTACAGTCAGGATGGGCTCTAGCGCCAGGCAGGCAAGAGGCAGGTTTATGCACAAGGCACGTTGTGTGTTCCCCTGCCCTGTGCCTGCAGCTGCCGGTGCTGCTCTGAGCTCGGCCTCTGCCTCCGCCTGAATGGGTTAGCGGGAGCGGACCCGGTGATCGCTCTCTGCTAGGGCATCTACGTCCACTTCTGCTGGGGGCTGTGGCTATTTCATCTGTAACTGGGGCCTCCCAGAGCTTTGGCGTGGTTTCCTCCTCACTTTCCTGGGCAATGCAACGAAGTTGATCCTGGTGCTGTCTCTGACCAGTTCCCTGTCCAGTGCAGCGTGCCAGCTGGGGACTAGCAGCACTCAATGACCTCGGTGCGACGACTGCGGTGGAGCATCTGCTGGGTCAGAGGAAAGAGAGCGGATGCAGCAGCGCAAGCGATTTCTGTTCCACCTCTGCCACGAGAGCTCTGCGTTGGTAAGAAAAGCGTCTCATGCCCCAACATGGGACAACCGTTTCCCAAGCCATGGGTTAGAAAGTCTTCCCTTCCTGCAGGGTGCCAACCAGGCATCTTTCAGCAACAAGAAAGGACATGGAAAATCAGTAGCCGAACTGAGAGCTTTATTGCTTTATTGTTCGACCTCTATTGCTCTTTGTGTGCTACAGACAAAAGACCACAGGAAAAATCCAGCACCCGGGG